>NW_024340701.1:8913097-9368662 GCF_902729225.1 Pteropus medius | reverse complement strand
TATTGCTCTCTTCTTTGGCTTAGTGTAAAAAGCATAATATGATATTGTCTTACCTTTATTAGAAATCTCTCTAAAATATACACCATCTTTAATTCTGATGCCACACTCAAATTTTAAAAAATAAATAGTATTTCCTGCCTCTAGGGCAAAAAAAGAAGGAAAAAAAAACCTGTTTGTATATCAGCATAAAGAAATTACCCGAATTCACTTGAGAAAATAATTCTTGGACCTAACACACAATGGACTACATCATAGGTGGTAGTAAATGTTTCTTTACACATAAAAGGTAGGAGACTAATAGATAAAAATAGCCAATCTGTGTCAGGTACCTTATATAGGTTTCAAATAATAATAACAACAATATTGATCATTAATATTTCAGAGGTAATATGCATATTCTGACTATGTAATTAACTATGTAGTCCTAGACAAAGAAGAACTATGTTATTCTAGGCAAGTAAACCTCAGTATAAACACCTTTAAAATGGGATTAATAGCAATACTCTCCTTATAGAATCTTGTGAAGATTAAAGATCACACATAACATGTGTCTTGAAACTGCAAAGCAGGTCATACTGATTTTGATAGTGTTGAATGTTTACAAGTTACCAGGTGTTTTTTTTTAATTACCAGGCGTATTGCTGAGCAAGTTATTATTATTTCCTTAATTTCATAGATGAAGAAACTGCAGTTTACAGAGATTAATAAGGACAGAATGGAGGCTCCAACCAAAAATTCACTTTGTAGCACATCTCTTTAACCACCCTATTTTATTTTTTTATTACTATATTATATAGATTCGCTTAAGTGTCACAATTCCCTTAGGATGTAGGTACTATTATTTCTATCTTATAGATGAAAAAAAAATGGTTTAAAGAGTTTAATATCTTGACTAAGCTCACAAGGTTATTGAGCAGCAGTGTGAAAATCAGTCTCTTATTTTCAGATTCCAAGTTCTGTTCTCATTCTGGCTTGTCCTGCTGCCTCTTAGGGAAAGATTAATCAAAACACGGAGTCTTGGAAAAGCTGAAAAAACTATTTCAGGGATTGGTTAGAAATTAGGAACTGGATACCACACTGGAAAGCATGAGCCCATATCTGCTGTTCTTAGGTCTTCCTGACCTCCTGCCGAGCCCTACACAGCTATTAGCTGCTAGTCTGTCCTCTGACTTGAACCACAAGGCTCTTAGAGTTCCAGCATTTTATCTAAATTTGATCTTTCCAGGCAAATTAGAGTGGCTTCTATATTTCAGCCACCTTGTCATGACCCAAGTCTTATGGGAGGGTTGCTTACCATGGCTCCAGCGTGCATGGCAGCCCCTAACACGTGAGCCTGCCTTGCTGTGATCATTTCACTTATAGGAATCCTCAAAATACTTCCTTCTCTTTGCTATCACTTTCACCCTTGCTTCTTCGATCCATTGTTAATAGGAGTTGGATAGAGGAAGAAAGAATTGTCATTTTGTTTAATAGTTTCATTAAATACGTATTTACTGAGTGTTTGCTTTGTATCAGGTCAAGGATTTGGGATACAAAGATAAATAATGCAAGTTCTTTTGTCTTCTTTCATCCCAATCTCAGAGTCCAGTCAGAAAAACAAAACCCACCTAGGAAGTTTAATGGGGAGAGTTTGACATAGTGAACTGGTGACACGCTTGTTAGAAGAGCTGAAGGATTAAGTGGCAAGAGCGAAACAACCTAGAAATTAGGAACCCAAGAGACAGCTGCTTTCACCCCTGGGGCTATAAGAGCCAAGCGAAATGACAGTGTTACCAGAATCTAGGAGAGAGGGACACTGAATAGGAGGTGAGAATATAGAAAGAAGGGCCACCACAGGATCTGTGACAGTAGAGGCAGACACGGGTGGAGACACCTCGGGAATGGAAAGGGAGGGGTAGAAATACATTGGCATCTCCTCTCTTCTTGCCCTCTATCCTTCCACTAGTGCCTCCCATTGCCAGACTGAACTCAAGCCAGTTGGCGTGACAGCCTAGGAAGTAGAGTTTTGCCGAGGTCACCTCCCTGCCCTACAGGGTCCAGCAGAGTAGATGGTAGCTAGCACAATCCTCGAACTTTTCCTACCTCTTTTCTCCATCCCTTCTATCCTTCTGCCTTCAAATCATGAGATGTCAAAACTGCATGATAGGGTAAAAAAGTTTGTCCCAGCTTCGACTATGAATCATTTAGCTGCCTGCAAAATCAAATTCCAATGTCTTACCATGCACACATATCCCTCTCTAATCTAGATTCTTCCTACTGTTTCCATCTCATCTTTCACTAATTCCCTAATACCGGCTCTTATGAAACCAAAGTACATTTTCTTTCTTCTTGACTCCTTTCCTTTAATCAGCGTGTTCTCTGTAAATGTCTGGATTTTCTTCTCTTTATACAATATTTATTTATTCAATAGACATTTTCTCATGTCTATGAGAAAATAGAGGTAAGGCGTGATCCTTACTCACAGAGTGATCTTCGTGTCTTCTTCCCTCATGGAGGACGAAATTTGGGTAATACAGGACATTTACACAAAGCAGACAGAGCAAGAAGGGACAGAGGGGAGCACAGCTCGGGCCTTATAAGTGTTTCAAAGATTAAACTAGAAAAGTAAGATTTAGCTATCAGTTTCCAGAGGTAAGCATAGATCAGAAGTTAGAGATTAAGCTAGAGGTAAGAAGGTAGGTCATCATTAGATGGGACCAAAGCAACAGAGTTGAAGGCACTTGTAATGAGTAGGGTGGAAGTACTTTGAGCTCATCTTAATTGTCCTGGCTACATGGCGAGTTGGTCTGTTTTAAAGACAAAGAATTGACTTCACCATTTACAGGGGGAAGAGGTTGTTTGAGCATGCATGTTTCTTTAAGCCAGGATTTGGCCAACTTTTTCTAAAAAGACCAGACAGTAAATGTTGTAGGCTTCGCTGGAAACATGGTCTCTGATACAACTACTCAACCCTGCTATTGCAAAAGTAGCCATAGATAATAAATAAGCAAATGGGTGTGTCTCGTTCTCATCAAAATGATATCTGTAAAAACTGATATTGGCCTATGGGCCAACTTCTGTGAAACCATCAGACCTGTTTCCAAGCCTCATAACTAGTGTATGTAGGTGAGCCTTTGACAGTCTTACCTCACCCTCAGACTCAACCCTGAGGCCTTGCCTTCATGCATTTTGCACCATGATTCCCAATCTGTTCTCAATCTCCTGATCTTTACTTTTCACCTCACTATCATTTCTTCTCCTCCTCCTCCTCCTCATTATTATTAGTGGTTTTGTCCTATTCCTTGGAGCTGATGTTCAATACTACCCCTCTAATACTGACATCCTTCTTCCTATTTTGGAAATTACTCTGTCATTAACTCCAGCTATATTTATTTAACTTGTACTAAGATTCCAGAATTAAACCAGGTGCTTTATGTTTGTTTAATCTATATTGAATAACGTGATGTTTACATTAACTCTATGTGATCGCTATTACTAGTTTAGTTAACAAATGCTGAACTTGAAGCTGAAAAGTTAAGTACTTTATTCAAAGATACAACCAGTGGATGACATAGCTGGAATTTTAAACCATGTGTATTTAAATACAAAGCACATTTTTTTTTCTCACTATTTCATCAAATCACACCGTAACTTTTTAAATGAATCCCATTTAGCAGTGGGATGCATATGGTTTCTCTGCAAAAATCAATGGTGGTGTATGAAAAGAGACATCTTGGTGCAAGTGAGGTGGTGCAAAGCTGGGGGGTCATGCCTTGTAGGCTTGGCTCAGTTGTGAACTGGCTGCATGGCACTGGCTTCTCCAGGACTGTCCCTGGAGCCCCCGGGTCATCTTTTACTTATCCTTTCTTATCTTTTGTTGAAATAATAAATTTTCTTTAATGCTTATTTTTCTGCTGCTCTATTTAGAAATTGTACAAAACTATTATTTTAATCGTTATCTTTAAGATTTTAACACATGTGCCTAAATTGCAAATTTCCTAATAGTCTAAAGTTAATCACTGTCTTTATGCTGCTCTCAAAACATGCTCAGGTACATGTTTTAACATCTCTCTGCCAACACCCTACTCCAACCACCATGATATTTTTGTCTAATTTTATAGTTCCAGCTTATTTTAACACTTGTATGAACAGTCATTCTTGTTACTTTTATTCATACTATATTAAATACTTTTTTAGATTTTCCAATTAATTTGCCAATTTTAATTTTTCTCATACTTACATCTATCCCTATCTAATAGATTCTTTTCTTTTTTCAGCAAATCTGCATAGACAGTAAAGTGTATGAAATAGTATTTACTATTTTCTTTTTTATATCTACTTTTTTAAAAACCTCCCTTCTTATTGTTGCTATTCTTTAATTCTTTGAATGTTTTAAGCACATTTGTTAAATTCCTTTTCAGATTACAGTATTACCTCTTGTTCTTATTTTTATATTTTCCTATTTTGGAGAGTTTGTGACCCTTCTTACATGTCTTTATATTGCTCTACAAACTCATCTTCTGTGTGAGTTAACTTATGTAGGGTTTTTCTCCCATGTTTGCATTGAGCTGTGAGCTTCCCATCTGTATTGTCAACTCAGTATAATCTCTGCCTTTTCTACATTTTTTGCTGTATATAAGAGTAAAATGTGAGAATTACATTTCCAAGAATACTTTGGGTAGTTTTCAACAATGAGAAGCATTCATAGAAGATTTGAAAAGTTGAAAAGCTGCTATCCAGCCACAGCTACTGCAGGAAAATGCAAGAATATTGACAGACAGCAAAGGTGGGATTTTGTCAGTGCTTTCCAAACAACTTCCTGGGCAGGGACCAAGCAAATCTTTTCCATCAAGACCAAGTGTAAGTATTTTAGCCTTCGCAGGTCATATTAAGTCTTCTATTACATATTCCTTCTTTTTTCTTGCCTCCCCTTGTAAATATTAAAAAAATTTTTTTTAGGTAGCCAGGAGTGTAATAACAGTCCATGATCCAGGTTTGGCCCACTGTTTATAGTTTTCTGACTCCTCCTCTGAAGATTCTCCCACTTCAGTCAACTGAGCTCACTAGTGGCATTCTGCCTATTATTCTTGCACTTCTGGATCCTGAAAGCCAGCAGTGGCCATTCTGATCTTGTTCTTCAAGTCCTTCCAAAGGCTGTAATGTTCTTAATTCCCTAGAGTAGCTTCTGGTTTCCTATTCAAAGCCTATGAGATATTTTAATGGTTGCCCTTGACTATACACTATAGAGTTAATGTCCTCTCAATTGGAGTCCATGTTAGTTTCTAGTGTTTTGGTTTTCTAACAGTGATAAGTCATGTCTGCTTTTGATAAGGCACAATTTTAAAATTCCTATTTCATGCTGTGATTCTACCCTATCCAAGGCACGTAGGCTTACTTCTGGCTATGGCTTAGTACTACTTGTTGGATATTTTCATGATACTCTTTCATGACTCAAAGCCTTTTCTGACTCCAAGGTCCACACAAGAGTCCTAGCTTCAGCTTCTTATAGTGTCTTATCTGTGTCTTAGGATCCAATCTCTTTCTAACATTGGCATTGAAACTTCAGTTCCTGAACCTTGCGTTAGACCTAAAACCCTTAGGAACAATTCAGCTTCAGCTTTTAATCAGCACTGCGGTTCCCTCTAAATTTCTGGCATAGATTTCCCTTCCTTGCTTTGTAGCTTGTTTATATATTTTAAAAAGTGTTTTATGCAGAATTTCTATGAGTTTGAACTGTGGAAGGGATAATTTTAGCATGTTCTTAATCTACCCTCTTGACCTGGAATTCCGATGTTCACATCTGTGAAGTAAGAGGGTTGTGTTTAGTAATTCTGAGTTCCTTCAAGCACTCTGCTATTCTAAGTTGCTATATCTAGGCACATTGTGTTTATATATAAGTATTGCTGCCAACACTCAGAAACATGTGTTTGCCCCAGTGGTTACTTATCATTGAAGGAAGACTATTAATAGGAGGTTAAGCCAGCTAATATTTAGCAAAAGAAAGGGAAAAAAATGTGCTCAATATATTCCTTATAATTATTAAATTCATCATTGCTAGTGAATCTAAAAACCCACTTCTGCATCATCTATTGTTTGCAATGATACCATTCATTTTGGGAACACAAAGAAGGATTAAATAACATAAGATGAACCATACTTGATACCTGGAGTCTATGTTTCTCATGTGTAGCAGCCTATAAGAAGATGGATTAGAGTTTGTCTAGTAGAGAGGCTCATTCTTAGCTGGAGAGTAAATTCATTCATTCATTCATTCATTCATTCATTCACTATATATTAATTAAAACTTCCCCATTTGCCAGGCATTGGGTTTGGTGGTGGGGATAACAGAGAACTCAAGAAAGTCACAGCTCCACTCCTCACAGAGCACATGGTCCATAGAGAAAGACAGATATGGAACAAGTGTTTTAAGTTTGAGTTACTCTAAAGGGTGTATAAGGGGTGTATAAAAGGGAGAGCTCAAACTGATCTAAAAGGTTCTGGAAGGTGAACTTACACAAGTGAAGTTCAGGCTAAGATTTGAGGTCTTTGTGTTAGCCAAGCAAAGATGTCCCTAAATGCATGGAAGGCCAGGGGGGCAACCTGGAAAGCAAGAGGAAAAGTGGGCCTGAAATGGGCACAGAGACATCAGCTCTCAGAGGGTCTCATGAACTCTGTTATGGACGTAGGGCTTTGTCCTAAAGGCAATGAGAAGCCACAAATGAGTTTTAGGTAGAGAAGAGATACTGTCAAATAAAAAGGTTCTTCTAGCTTCAGTGGAGAGTGGAGATAAGGAGATAAATTAGAAGTCTTCTACAGTAATCCAGGTGGTAGCTGGTGATGTCATGATTGAGGGTATGGACAGTAGGAAAGAAAAGCAGATAGATTTTTAGGAAGCAGCATGTATAGAACTTGGAGCTTGATTAGATGCGAGGTTTGAAAGAGGTTTGAGACACTGTTTACTGGGAACAGGACCCTAGAGAGAGAGAGAGAGAGAGAGAGCGCAGAAGGAGAGACAGAGGACACAGAGAGCAGAGGGAGAGACAGGGATGAGTGAGAGACAGAGAAGGAATTGTACAGAGGAGAGGAGAAAGAGCAGGATTCAGCTATGGAAATGACATTACTGGAAGAGACATAAGTTCTGGAATTGGAGAGGCCTAGTTTTATATGTAGGTTCTGCCACTCCCCGGCTCTGTGCATGTGGATAAATTACTATAAATCTTTTAGCCTTAATTCTCCCACCTATAAAATGAAAATAAGACCAGCTTTCAATGTCATTATGATGTTCAATGAAGATGAAATGCACAATAACTATCATAGAGTAGATGTTCAATAAGTAAGATTTTTCACCTATCCTCTGGCTAGTCTTATCTGTCAATTGCTACTCTTATCTGTCAATTCATTGGTTGAAGGAGTAGTCTGGAGTGACGAAAATTCAAACCTGGGGATCAAAATACTAGAGCCATGCTTATTAGTAAATTGCTATGTGACACTGGGTGAGTGACTCCCTCTCTCTGTCTCAGTGTCCTCTTCCATTTGGTGATGGAGTCAGTCTGGATGATTTCTAAAGCTTCTCCCCATTTAATAAATTATCAATATTGCAATGAGAATGCCTACAGATCTCGGAGCATCTCTCAACATCATAGCACCCTCTAGAGAAATATCTCATGGACACAGGGTTGTGGGGGATGGGCAAGTAACAGAGAAATTGCCTATTTCTGTTTCGTTCAAAACAACGTGCATCCTCTTCTCGGCAAGCAGTCTTTCTTTACTGACAGCAGTGACAGGCCAGTTGTCTTGATGTGCTAACACTTCATCCTCCTTGTCAGGCTTCAATAGTGAGCGATATATATATTGGTTTGTGAAAACCAACAATTCCATGGAGTGAGAGTGCCTGGAAGAGAAACACACATGAAAACAGAGAATGCCACAAAGTTGTACTTTCAGGACAGTACAGCAAAGCGAGAATCTGTTTTTCATTATAAATTAGAATGTTTTCCTAGATGGCGTCGGCAGCCTTAAGTGTAGTATTCTAGAATGACGGGATTGATGTCTCCAACGTATGGTGTCCTGGTCAGACCACAAACTAGGGATCATGTTTGAGGGCTGTTATGTGTAAAACCTCAGACTCTGGAATCAGACAGTCCTGGGTTCAAAGTATGACACTATTATTTTCTAGCCGTGTGACTCTAAAAAAAATAACTAGTCCAAGCTTCAGTATCTCATCTTAAATAGGAATAATAATTGCAACACCTTCTTCATAGTTTTTTTCTGAAGATTAAATAAGAGAGTGCAAGAGAAGGAATTAGCACAGTGACTGGCAATTCTTGCTGCTATTGATGATGACTGAGCTGTGGCCCATAAAAAGTTCAAGACCATGTCCCTTGATTGAAGGTGCTTAACTGAAAGAGCAGAATGCTCAGAGATTATGATCATAGGTTTTAAAAGACTAAAGAGCTGTATTGAGGAGAAAAGTAGACGGGGTTTAATGACCAGATAGAGAGTTGGCTTAGATGGCTTTTGTGTCTGAGATTCTGGGACTCATTGGAAAGTCTAGAAATAAGTTGCTTTGTTTGCTTTTCCATTCAGGTAATATTTTTAGAACACTTACTATTTGTCGGGATTATAAAGATATAGAAATAAACAAAATATAATCGTGGCCCTCAAGAAGATCAGTCCAATCTGCTATCAGAAAAATCACTAGTCACAGAGAGTCAAAAGACCCAGTTTCTATTTTCAATATATATTTTAGCATTGCTTTTTTGTGCAACTCACTTATCTTCTCTAGGCCCTCTATAAAATGGGGTTTCATTTAGCCCCCAAAACTTACAGATTTATCTTGAGAACCAAATGAAGTAATAAGTGTGGAGAGCACATCAAAATGTGATGGAATGAGTGTTCGGTGCTAAGTAAGACTTTTCTTATTTCCAGAGATTTACTATTAAAACCTAAAGATGAGCAAAGTGCTTTGAAGAATCCCACATTCATATTTTAAGGTTAAAAAGTGCAAAATTTAGAAACAGTGCACTCACAAGAGAGCTCACTGAGAACACTATCATGTCCTTCCCAACTTCACAGTAGAGGAAGACTGGTACAGACGAAGGCATCGCAGTAGAGAGAAGGGCTTGCCTCTCCCTTCGCCTCTTTCAGTGTTTCCCCTTCCCAAAGAACAGGGATAAAGAACCCAAGAAAAGTGTTTGTAAAGATTGAGAATGCTCAAAAGTGCCCCCTCCTTAGCTGGGGACTGCTCCTCTCAGAGTTGCTTAGCCAATGAATCAGCAGAAAGCCCAATGCTGTGAGGGTATAAGAAAGAGAGGAAGGAGGTAATGAAGCTGAGAGCCAATGGGCAATCAGCAAGGAATGTGAAATTTTCTTCAGCAGGCAGTGGCTGGACTTGAACTATTTTCCTGGCAACTCTGAAGCAAGATATTTAGTAAGTGGAATACCCCCAAAGCAAGAGAGTGTGTCTCAGATGCCCTTGATGGAGTACTGAATGGTAAGAGATGAGGTCAAGAACAAATCAGTAATTTCAAGTCAGCATGCTTATGGGAGTGCTTCCCACCTACCAACAGGGAACAATGACCAGTCAGCATAGAGAAGCTCCATAGTCCAGACTAAAATATCCAGCAACCTCCTCTAGGGCAGTCACTTTAGAGGAGAAAGTGTGCTTTCTCCTGCTTTCTACACTTCACCCCCAATATCATATGGAAAGCACAGGGGAAAACAAAGGGGAGGATACCTATATGAGAGTTGACCATGGTCCCTGCCCTCAAGGACTAGAGCCACTAGCCAAATCTGCATGAAGTGAGAAGAAAAGATTGAAACAAATGTGAGACTGAAGTTTTAAAATGAATGGCGTTATCTTTAAAAAAATGGAATGATATATTTTTAGTAAATGAGAGTAATTAAAAGCTATGAAGGTTTATTGAGGTATGATCTAAGGAACTTGTGTCCTGCCCTAAAAGAGGGATTTAACAGACTATAGTTGATAAATGTTAGAATAAAAAAAAAACAAAAAAACTTTTATAGTTGTCCTTTTTCTCATGGAAACATCTCACTAAAGTAGTTACACTGACAATATCTTAACAAATGGAAAAGGCATCACATGATCCCTGTTGCTCAATGCATAGGTCTCTAGCAAATGACATCACAGAGGAGAGTTTAAAAAAGGAATTATTTACTAAGATGTATTAAGAACTTATGAAAACTAACTGGGAGCTGTGACCACTATGAGGCCCAAAGGACCAGAGAGGAAACAAGGGCCTGGCTGCCTGGAAAGTGTTCCCTGACAGAAGGATGGCCTTCAGTGAAGGATGTAACCATCTCATGGCAACCCCACAGGGAACTTGCCATTGCTGTAAACTTTCCAGGGAAGGATAGAAAAGGAAAGAGTATGGGTTTAGAAGGGCACATGGAGAATTGCCAGCATGTCCTTCAACTTTTCCAATTGGCCGTCCATACTGTCTTGATTGAGGCCAGTAGAAAACTGTCATTCCCGGACACCGTTCTGCCTACACCCTAACTCTTGGTAGTTACCATCCATTTAACTGCACGTTTCAGATGTATTGTCTTTGGAAAGCACGGAGACATTCTCCAGGAATCAATGAAAGGAAAATATGTCGATATATCAACTACCTTCACCCCTCACCTAGTGAGGTTTATAAGTAGTGTCTCTGCTGCTCTAGATCTCAGAGAGCCGTGATTCAGGGGTGACCCTGGACATATATATTTTTCTAACTCTGCAAACCCTTTTGTGGGAAATTATGCCTTCCTGCACCCTCTTTTGCCAGTCCCTTGGGTAGCTGGGCTTGGCCTAGCGATTGGGGGAAGAGAGCCTTTCTTGTATTCCCAAAGGGGACAGGCCCTGTGTTTGTTCCTTCTGCATTCTCAAACGTCTTGCCCTGGCAGAATTTCCCAGATTTTCCTGAAGTCATGAAGTACTTAATATAGTGATTTGGATAAAACAGGTACTAAATAAACATTTATTGAATAGCAGAATAGGAAATAGTAAAACTGGGCCTATCTAGATCCTAAGCTATTTTTCTTTTTCCATTGCAGGATGCCGCATTTGAAGAAATTTCTTCTGAGCTCTGTCAGAGGCCGTGAGAGAAGCTCCCTGCATGATAGCAGAACATTCTAGTCTGTGTCTCTGTTCAGATCAGTCTGGACCAGTAAGGTTTGTGTAAGATGGTTTGTATAAGGAAGGTTTGTATAAAGAGACCCAAACAGGGAAGGGCTCTCTACTTAGGAGAGATCCAAGGGGGCTCTGAAGGTGCCTTTGTTCTTCGATTTACATTTGTGGCATTTCTACAAGGTGTCACAAGCCATAATGGATACTCCACAGATTCCAACTTCCATAATTCTCCCAAGAACCCTGCAATATAACTGACCAGACCCATACTTGATAGATGAGAAAACCAAGGCTCAGAGAGCCTGAATCTCTTATGTAATTGGTATCAGGGCTGGAATTCTAACTCAGGTTTATCCGAATTGCAAGTTTATTCTCTATACCACACTTCACTATACACTGTGGGTTTCCAGATCAACCCAGTCTCTAGGGTAGATTCCCTAAGCTTTCAAGAGAAAACCTGATAGTCTTAATCTATCAGCTTCCCTAATACAGGCATACTTCACTCGATTGTGCTTCACTGATGTGTTTTTCAACAAATTGAAGGCAAGAGCTTCCACCAGCAAAAAAAAATTATGTCTCGCTATATTGTGATACTTGCTGTGTTGCGGCACTTGCTTTATTGTGGTGGTGTAGAACCAAACCCACAATATCTCTGATGTATACCTGGATGTGTTTATAGCTGTTGCTGTTTGAATCTGAAGAGAAAGAGTTCATTTACTTGAGGAAATACATCTGTCTCAGATGGGAATCAGAGTCTCTTCAGGATGTTGGATTATGATACAGAAAACCTTCCTTTCTACTGCAGACAGTAAACTAGCCTGCGGTATAGCAGATGCTTGTCAATGCCTTCCCACCCCCAAGCACACATACATGCCTTGTATCGTTTACCTGAGCAGATTCCCAGATGCTGCATGCTGGTTCCGCATTTCTTCATTTCTGAAAGTGTAGAAGACCACCCTGTCCGGCATGCCCGGCTGGAAGTATCAAAGAATTAAGCTTCTCTTCCCTGTGGTTGTAGCTGACTTAATAATACACCTTTTCTCAATCATCTTCCCTCCTGTTTTTCTACCCCACTTACCTACCATTGTTGTCTGTATGAACCAAACAAAACTTTGGCACTCTAATCCCTGTCTCCGGGTCTGCTTCTGAGAGAGCCAAAATCAAGAGAATAAGAGTTATGGTTTTGACTTTTGTTCTATGAGGGTGTGCCTACACTTCACTCAAAGAAGAACAATTGCTTTGGTTCTAAGGTCACATTCACACAGTGTGGATAAGAACAATAGCCAACAATAAACAACAGAGCTGCCCTGTGGTGTCTCTGCCCAGGGAATTTCACTTTCTTAACAAAACAGAGCGGACTAAGTTCTTTTGGCCATGTGGTCTCTGACTCTACATTATTGCACAATCTGACTCTGGAGACATTGCCACGTATTCATTCTGAATGCTCTTGCTCTCTCTCTTGCTTTTATCCCTCTAATTCCTTCATGCATACCACCCACCTTGGTTTTGAAAAACCGAGACTTCTAAGCCTTAAAGCCATTTTGCTGTTGCTGACACCAGTCCATTGCTCAGACGTTAATGCCTCACTTTCTCTTGTTATGCAGTGGATTTTCTTATGATGTTGGGAAATGTCATGAGAGATAAAACCTCAAAAGTATCTGGTTTCTATTAAAAGCAAGTCTATAGGATTAGAAGTTTCTTAATGCACAATTATGAAATGCACAACACCAGATGTAGTCACCTATATCTTCTTTCATATTCTTCTTTTCCTATTATTGCTCAGATTAATGTTTCCACGGGGAAGAAAAACTTTCGAATCTTAAAGGGAACTGTCAATTGAAGTTCCTGAGATAGATACACTCATGATACTGTCCCCAATGTCCACATCTTTTTGGAGGTTACATAATATCCTAGAATCAAGTTCTGCATAGTCTCATTAACTTCAAAAAGCACAGAGGAAGTTAAAAGGTATCCTGGCAGGTGGAACATGGTAGCCATAGGCCATGTGACAGATACTATGTCCATCTAAGCTAGTGGGATGTTCGAGAGGTCACTAAAGTGGATAAACTAGTTGTTATATCTATAAAGTGGGTAAAGTAGCAGATGATATCGCAGAATCTCTGATGCTAGGAGGACTGTAGGGCTAAACAATGGACTTGAGTCCTAGCGTCAGCTTGATTAAAGACATGGTGTCTCATCTACCTCTAAAAAAAAGTAGAAACAAGGCCCATAAAAATTCTACAACACTGCAGTAATTACAGAAAGAGAAATGAGGACAACACCATCTGGGCTAATATCATAGCTTCCTTTGTTTTGGAAATGTGGCTTCTTATGCTCATATGCTCAGTGGAGACATTAGCATTTACATAACTTTTATTAGAAAAAAACACGATAATGTAATGATTAACATAAATTCAGTTTAAGTACTATTTATTCATCCTTATATCTCTCACTAGAGATATGGCTCTCAAGGTCAAGCTTCAATCTTAATTAATTTTGTATTCTCAGCACCCAGTGCAGGAATTGTTATGTAGTAGACTCTGACTAAATGCAGTCTCTGCTGAATAAATGTTAATTAAGAAACCATTTGTGACCTCAACACAATGTTCCAGTATACAAACATTTGTTGAATGATCGAATTAAGTATACAAAATATTACACAATGCTTGTTAAGGAAATATAATAAGATGGATTTTTCATGTGGTATGGGGGGAGTGGGTCTAACTGCAAGGAATAGAGAGAAGTGAAATTTTAATGTAGAGAAGGATCTGTACAATTACCAAAAGCAAAACTGAAGTGGCAGACACTCTTCTTTTTTCCTAGCTCTAAACACCACCCACTCCTATCACTGATTTCAAATATTTCATAGAGAAACCACTAAATGGAAACAGATCACCCTTATTTTGTGAATATGGAAACAGAGAAGTTAAGCAAGCTGGCCCCTATCACTCTGTAAGCTTGAGAACTTGGAACAAGTGTCATCATTTCCAGTTTTTCTTTTGGACCACCTAGTTTCTCATTCATGTATTATGTTTCCCTAAAGAGTACATACTTGAGAATACTTTTCCTGGCATTTGCTCCAAGCACGTTATTAACATTGTTGAAAACGTCGTCACGTGACCTAAGAATAAAAAGGATAATAAGAGAAAGTTAATTTCTGAGAAAAGGAGGTCGTATGGAGTAGTTGAAAGAGTCAAGGTTTTATTACCAGCTCTGGCACTAACTAATTATGCGGCCTTAGAGATAAATCATAACAGCTCTCTGAACCTCAGTTTCCCCATCTCAAAAATAAGGAGTTGTGGAAGTTAGTCTCTGTGGTATAATATTCTGAGTTTCTATAAGATTCTCCAAGTAAATTAGGACACATTAAAAATATGAGGTCTTGGGAATACTATCCAAGAGTCATCAAGAGAGAAAGTAAGCCAAGTTCATAAGGCGATTTAATCCTTAGAAGCAAGACTCAGCCAATAACCGGCCGGGCTGTGATTCTCCGTTCGATGTTTTCCTACATTTGTGCCAACCCCAAAATGCTAAGTCATTGCTTTTGCTAGAAGGATATTTTCTTATTGCATTCTGAGGATTTGAACAAATATTTTCATTTTGAAGAAAGCTTTGAGAACAGTTTCAAATTGGAGGTTAGGCTTTCAGGACAAGAGCTGCCTCCAGACTGCAAAACGGAGCTCCCAGGTTTGGACAGATGCCGCACTTGGAGGAGGGCGATCGGCCTCTGCTGGGCTACACTTTGTTTGACACAGCCCTTTCCTTCCGCTGAAACCCAAAAACCTTCCAGCAAAGCCTGTGGCCACTGTGGTTACCATGGTATTTCTCTCATGAGAGACAGACACTGACAAAGCATTTAGCTTCAGACTCATGACCGGTCACAAGCTGGTCACCTAAGTGGAAAACTGGAGACCTGTTCCCTCCCTCATTCTGTTTCAGCAGGGATACCTGGCTGAAAGTCCTCTTCTGGGTCCTCCTCCCTTTCTTTCAACTGTGCAGCTTTTTCTCAATTGCAGTTCCCCTGGGAAAGGCAGCATGCAAAACATCGGGTCCGCTAATTAAAATGTTGCTTGGTGATCAACTTATGAACCAACCCACAAGAACTAGGCTCCTGTAATTTTTCTATAATTTTTCTATTAATTATGTTTTTTTTAACTGTTTTTTAAACACTTTCAAATACAGGTTTCTCCTGCTATCTGAAAGCAGAGCATTTCTATGAAACCTTAGGTAAGCCAAAACAGCATAAAGAAGCACCCATCTTTGATTTATACGGAAAAATTTTTGAGTGTTCCCAAACAAAAACAAACAAACAAAAAAAACAAATCATACCAAATATACTTTATTATGTCCAGTTTTACAATAAGCCCTTATGAGGGCTCTTAGGTTTTTCTGATACCTTAGGACACATCTCGTTAATGGATGCACAAAATGAATGGAGATACAGCACAGGTGCTTGCAGACATAGTTCAAAGCTATGGTGGGTTGATGCTGAGATGCCCAGTGTCATTTCCAGGAAAAGAGCTTAAGGGTGACACTGTGGCTGTTCCTGGTGCATGCTGCCTCTATTAACAGCTGCTGCAAGACAAATGCTGAATGCTATTTTCACTTTTTTCTAAAGAAAAAATTCTCTTTAGATTTTTTTTTCAGTTCGTAAAAATAGGTACTAACAATGTAGGTCTTACATAAAAGTGAAGTGGCATAATGTGAACTTTAAAAAAATAAGAGATGTCTGTACTTAGTTTTTAGGGTTTTTTTATTCTGGTAATCAGACGGGAAAAATTGAAGTTCGAGGGGGTAAGTAGTAAGGATTTTCACACTACTGAGTGAGAAGTGTCATATTTAAAGTAATTCTGCCTAAAAACATGCTCCAAAAGTGGTTACTCATCATTCATGGATGTATCTCAAAAACCTAAAATAGTGCCTGGCACATAGTAGGCCTTCAATAAATGCTATTTGAATGGATGAATAGAGAAAAAGCAAACATCTCAGAGTCCTTCAGGTAAACTGCTAGAAGTTTATTATTCTGTTGTGGCTAAAATTGTAAGACTAGATTAAGCAAAGGTTAAGATGCATATTTAAGAAATAGGAGAATAATGACGACTGTGTTGTTTTTAACAATATTGTTTGTTCTCATTTATTAGACCTTGAGTCTGGGACAGGGATTTGGCCCAGATAACATGAGGGAAAGATGATGAGAGAAGTGACTTTGGATAAAGTTTAATAAGCTGCAAAGATCACTTGGTAAGTTGAGAGGACACAGGGTCAAGGGAGATCTTACAAGATTTTCTTCAGAAGAAATTAACATTTTTCAAGACTTTAACACAGCCGACAGTAGGAAGCCACCATGAGCAGGAGAGGTCAACGAAACAGCATTGTCCACTAATCCCTTTAGATTCTCCAAGAGAATAAAAAACTTTCATGGCCAAATTAGTTAGGAAACTTCGTGTATTTCAAATCCACGATAGCATAGGATTTGAGATTTGATAGAATTTGAGATGTCTTGTAAAAATTTTACTTAATTTTGTTTAACTTAGCATTTTATTTGACCTCAGAAGCCTATTTTCTTTTCTTTTTTTAATATCTTGTACAAATACTCCTTTTTTGCTTGTGAATTTTTCCTTAAAACTCTTTCTTTCCCATCTATCTACATATGGCCTAAATCCCCTTAAATCAATTTTAACTTTAGAACTAATCTATCAATGACTTCTGGGAGAATAATATCTTTGGGAAAGCCCCAAGCCGAGAATATCAAAATCCAATAATTATTTACTGAAAAACTTCTTTAAATGAGGTCCCACAATCTCAAAGAACTTTCTATTTAATATTGCAGTGAGGTACATATAGAAATACCTGTATTACATGGTAGAGGATGGGGAAGATCATGAGACATGGAGATACCATTAAAGTAAACAGTTTAAAAATATATTAGGGTCTTAGCAACATGGGGTCAGTGAGAAGAGGAAAGAAGGTAGAACTGGCTACAGAAAGGGTTAGGTAATTTTGAGAAAGTGATCTGGCTCTAGAGCTAATCTTTGACAGGGCAATCAGCGAAGTAATGGTCAATATTTAGAGGGGCATAGAGAATGCATGTTTAGCCCCAAGAGACATTAGCAGCCATGGAAATTTCATCCATAAGGTAAAAATGACATCTACATATTCAGCAAATATTTACTAATATACAGTAGCAACTTGCTAGGCATATAGAAAAGAATAGATACAGCCTCTGTTCTGGAGACCACAGTCTAGAAGACAGGGAAAGGTGGATAATCAGCTTTATCCTGTTACTCCTCCATGGTAAATAATACTTTTTCATTTGAGCAAATTCTCAAGAATCCACATGGGATTTCAGGAAATAGGTAGTACTAAAAGTCAAAGAAACTTGACCTTGCTAGGCAATTCATTCTTTCATGTCAGGACCCCAGTTTCAGGGATTCGAGAAAGCAGTCTTTTTTAAAGAGTGAGTTAGCAAGGTTTCAGCAATTAGGTGGGCACTGTGGTAGGTATCATACATAGAAGGTCTTATTTAATTCACATAACCATCCTTTGAGCTAGGCATGTCGCAAATGGCGAAATGAAGGTTTAAGATGTCAAATAAATTTCCCAAGGTTCCATAACTTAGAAATATCAGAGTCTGGTGTCTTCATGGAGTTTGGTCTTCATGATCTATTATGATAACTTATTCAAGTATCAGCAAGGCAGAAAGTTTTATGGGTGTAAAATAACATCCAGATACTAATGCAGCAGGATAATCCAGATTACTCAGTCCAGTTGGTTTATGTGGAAATGCTGGAGCTCCCAAAGGTGCTAGCTCATGAGAACCTGTGGAGTGTTGGAATTTGATCTTGGAGCAAAAATTAGAGTAGGTGAAAGATGATACAGAAAATTCAGTCCAGCCAAAGTATAAGTCATAAAAGAAAAAAATTAAATTTGTTTTTTCCTCACTATGTAGTGATCGCCTTGAACATATGGTGCTCTCAGTAGTATCCTAGTAAAATATGTAGCATACCCAGTCAGAAATCACATTAAGACAAGATTCTTAAAAAGGCTCTCATATTCCAATGTCTAAAGTCTAGAATCTAGACTCTAGATTTACGAAACTAATTTAATTGATACCCTTTAATTGGCATTTAAGCTGTTTTCAAAAAAATCTTTTAACCTGGGACATCATGAGGATGAAGAAATATTTCTTAGAAATAACTGAGCACACTTAAGTGAAACCTTTAAAAATATATACCATTAATTAACTCAAATATAACAATATAGCTCTCTTTAAATCTTTTTTTCTCTAGATCTGTCTCTTTTCAGTGGAATTCTGAAATCAATTTCTGGTTTTTCCTCATGCTTAATTGACTATGATTAACCAGTATGACTAAAAATACAGCTAGCCCTTCTTTAATATGGATCCTCTTTTTTGTGGGTTTCTACTTTTTGTGGTCCTTGTCCTCTTCTCTGTATCCCATAAGGTCTTGCTGGCTTTTAGTTTATTATGATTTTTATGTCTATATCTCTATTCAAATCCCTATATCTCCATCTCTATATCTCTATCTGTATATGTGCCTGCGATCTGTATGTGTGTGTGTGTGTGTGTGTGTGTGTGTGTGTGTGTGTAAAATACATACACACATGCGCGCGCACGGATGCGCGCGCGCGCGCACACACACGCACACACACATTGATAGTTTTTACTTCCTAGCAGCACTGATTGACTTTAAGGATTATCTTTAATTTCACTTCAACATGCTTCGCAAAATGTGGGCTGCACAATTCACACATTAACTCCAATAATTCATTTTTTGTCTGTCTCTCTAAATGTGTGTCTGTCTGACTTACCCTTCCTTCCTGCTGATGAGCTCCTTGCTATTAAAATATCGATTTTGAAAAAAGAGGTAAAAATGAAAAATCGACTTCCCATTGACTAATGCCATGATTCTTCTCATGTAACACCTTTAGCTATCCCTTGGGACCAATGTTACTTTTAAAATATTTTGTGCTATGATCCTATGGAGTACAATAGCAGCACATCAAGCCCATTTCTCCAATAGTAAGACCCCAGGATGGGTATTTCAATAGACCCGTGTGTGTGTTTTTTTCCCCTTGAACTAGAATGATATGTGGGTTACTTGGGGGCTGAAAAGTTGGTACCCATTTAAACTGTTATAAATATCCATTTCAAAGACATCTTTTTAAAGCTCAAGGGTGAAAGGTGAAAAGGAGGATCACAGCTATTCATTCACATAACTCCTTTAACAAAACAATAGCCATGCTGAAAATCGGACTCACAACCCTTAAAAGAAGTTTAGTAATTATATTTTCTTACTCAAGAACGACCCAGGTGGCTTATCAAAATATTCTTTTCAGGCACATTAGTGCTTACTTTGAGATAAATGCCTATAAGTAACATTTTCTCAATCTCATTCCTTTCTTACTGATCTTTTGGTGCTCCTTATAGATTGGAGAGCCAGTTAACACCAGTCTGGCATGAACTCTGACATGAGTCTGCCTGTACTAATTTCTACATTTATGGGAATTGCAGTTTACTAACAGTGTGTAAGGCAGTGCCATGGACCAAGAGCATAGTGTTTCATACTATGGCTAATTATTGTATTTAAAAACAAATTAAAAACAATTGCCAACCAGTGATGAAAAATGTTTTTCTTTCTCTCTTACAAAATATTAGTGAAATAAACTTGGGGAAAGACTCAGATATCAACTATATTTCTCTCTCACTGAAACTTTAGATCATTGTTTCCTAAATTGTTTTCTGTTCCCAAACATTCTCAAACAACAGTGATTATCATAGGATGGGAGGGGATCCATGCTGATCCTAGAGGGTGTGAATCCAGGTTAAAACTCCCATTTAAATTACAATATAAATGACCACGAGTTGTACTAGAAAGGTAATTTGAGCAAAGATCTATTTCTCCTTACTCCCAAACCACCATTAAAATGGTCAAAGGAATTTAAAATGGGTCAAAATTGACAGTAAAGCCAGAATAAGAATGCCATTCATATTCTAGATACCTCAAAGAATTTCTGGAGTTGGACTAAAAGAAAGTACGGCTCACATCTATCCTTCCTAATAAAGATGTCCAGCATTATAGCAGTAAGTAAAAGAGATTTTGGCAAAATTCCATTAACGGCCCTAACATAGGTGAGAACTAACAGCAAGGAAGAGACATATTGGAAATAGAATGTGCTATTTGTTATCTCATTTGAAGCTACGCATCTACATCAAGGACCAGCAAACTTCTTCTGTAAAGGGCCAAATAGTAAATATTTTAGTCTCTGTTGAACATGTGGTCTCTGTAGCAGTTACTCACTTCTGCAATTGTAGCATAATGCTACCATAGATGATATGTAGAAGAATGAGTATAGCTGTGTTCCAATACAATTTTAGTTATGGATACTAAGATTTGAATTTCATATAATTTTCATGCCATGACATATGATTCCTCTTTCGATTTTGTCCCAACTCTTTAAAATGTTTTCTTAGCTTGCAGGTCATGCAAAATATAGGTGACAGGCAAGATTTGGCCCACTTTTTGTAGTTTGTCAACCCTTGAGCCACAGCATGAGAAAAAAGTTTTGCTTAGTGGTATATGGAATAGCTCAGCAAACACTGAGAAGGGCATGGCAGGCAGCAGCACCAAGAACAAGACCAGTGACAATTCTTTGGCATGGAGTCCTAGCCAAATGCAATGCTTGAAAAAAATAGTCTATTTTACAATAGTTTCAGCAAATACACACACACACACACACATGCACACACACACACACACACAGATTTCACAAATTATTTTGAAAAGCAATCTGTCAAGAAAAAAATAGACAAGATAAATGTACAAGTTATATATACAAATAGGCTAAATGAATGTACAAACTATTTAAAAAGAATAAGTAGAAAAGACCCATGCATGTATGAAAAGTTTCAAACAGAAATAAAATAAGAATATATTAAAACACCCAATACCATTCTTACCTATCAAATTGATTTTTAAAAATTAAATAGATTAATTTCTACAAAAGCTAACAAGGATGTGATAACTCTCACATCACTGGTGGCAGTGAATAGTGCAATAACCATTCTATAAACCATTCTACTGAGAGTAATTTATTCTACTGAAACAAATAGCGATATTATATAAAGATTTATGTGTAAATATATGCTTTATTACAATGCTATTTATTATGAAAGAATGTTTGAATCAATTAAAAGTTGACTAGTAGAGGATTAAGCATGGTATATCCATATGCTAGAATTCTATGTGGCCAATAAAATCATTTATAGATTTTTTTAATATGAGAAACTGTTTATAATTTATTCTAAGCAAAACAAGCAGGTTATAAAAATACAAATGTGTGCATATGTACTATGTGGTGAGTAGCAGGTGTGTATGTATGTTTATAGAACTATGGAACAAAGATTAGGAGGACATGCACTAATAATTCATTTTGGTGTTTTCTGTGTGTGAGGTCATCTTCTAAATAAATCTCTATAAAGATTATTATTTTGCATTTCATGAAATGGAAAAATATGATATGTATTTTTTTAGTCGATTTCTTATGTTGTCAAGATTAATCAGTGTTGATCCACTATTTTTACCGTTGTATGGTATTCCATTGTATGACTATACCACACACATTATTACAAACAGCACTCCATGTACATGTCTCCTAATGAGTATGTACAAGAATTTGTATGTCTTAGAGTATGTCTAAGATATATGCCATTGAAGTAAAATTGATGAGTTGTAAGGAATAATCACATTAAACTTGATTAGGTTACACCAAAATGTATGCCAAAATTCATACTTCTACCAGAAGTATGTTTTTTGTCCTTCCACAGTTCTGAAAATGTTCAGCCATTATGTAATTGAATATTGTTCCTTTTCTTTCTATTGTTTTTCTCTGGAACTCTGATTATCCATGTTAGACCTTCCCAATATAACTTCTATGTATTTTAATCTCTTTTTCATATTTTCCTCTTATTATTTTTTTTATCTCTATGGGTCATATTTTGGATAATGTTCTTGGCTCTATCATCTCATCCATTAATTATTTCCTCTTTTGCATGTAATCTGACTTTTAACCATTCCTAGAAAGTTTAGTTTTAATAATTACATTTTCCATTTCTATAAGTTATTTTTGATACTTTTCCAAATATGCTTGGTCATTTTCCCCCCAAGTTCCTTATCCCTTGCTCATATTTAAGCCTCTTTTAATTTCTTGAAAAATATCAAACATTCTTATTTTATATAAATATTGAAGAGTTCCAACATATGAAACTGTTATAGCTCTGATTTTTCTATTTACTTTTTATGTTGACTTTCATTCATAGTACTTTGTTTTCTTTTTGTTTTCGTTATCTTTTCCTTAAAGAGTTTTCCTTGGAACTTTATCTGTGGGAGTATTTAGTGGCATAGGTTGAGGTTTTATGTTTTCCGAAAGGATTTCATATGGTTCTGCTAATTGTTTTAGTTCTCTACAACTCGGAACCACTTCAAGCTGAATTATCTTCATGAGGTGTTTTGTACTACAAAGTGGCAAAAATTTGAACTGAAAAATCCATGTGAGGATTGGCTTTATTAGTATTTTCTGGAAAGATTGTCTTTTTTCTTTGCTTTATGAACCAAATCAACACAGGCAAGTTTCTTTGCTCTTCTCTCTACTACGAAGTTTATCTATTTTTCATTTATCTTTCCACTAAGGGTATAGTTCTTTGATGGTCGAGGTTTATGTGTGGACCTCCTATTAAATTTATAAACTACCTACACCTTGTTATCAGTCTTCTTAAACTGCCATGACAAAATACCATAGACTGGGTTGTTTAAACTACAGAAATTTATATTGTAACAGTGCTGGAGGCTAGAAGTCTGTCACCACTGTTTGTTTATGGTGAGAACTCTCTTCCTGGATCGCAGATGGCCACCTTTTCACTGCATCCTCACATTGTGGAGGCAAACAGATTTTCTTCCTCTTCTTCTAAGGCTACCAATCCTATAAAATTAGGATTATGACCTCATTTAACCTTAATTATTTCCTAACAGCCCTATCTCCAAATATAGTCACATTGGGAGTAGGGCTTCAATATAAGAATTTTTGGGGGACACAGTACAATCCATAGTTCATGCTAAACTTTAATCTCTTGATTCTTATAAATTATACAATTCTCAAAATGGAAACTTAAAGTCACGAGGATGTTGCAGAAACCTTTTATTTATGATGAAAGCTGTATTCAGTGCAAAATATGCCTCACAGTTTCTGCTTTTCCTTCATGTTTGGCTCCTTTAAATTTCTTCATTTTTGGCAACTCAGAGATCCATTTAAAGAGCTTGATTTTTCTTCTTCTTTTTTTTTGTAGACAAAGTCTCCACTCCAGAATGTAGTAGAGGTGCTAAGCTACCTCTAGAAAGATTCCATTATTTATCATACTGAACTATATTTGCCTATCTGTCAGTTTCCTCCATAAGATTTTAAATTCTTAGAAGATAAGAACTATTTATTTTGAGAGAAAAGGAATGTTAAAAAATGATAGCTATTGCTCTACAAAGGTTGAGAAGTTATCAATTGGTTTGAAAGTACTAAAATTTTAGGTTTATCACAAACTGATAGATATTGTCTTAATATTGTCTAAAGTAACTAATAATTGTTTGTGGTGTCTGGATTGCAGAATTCATTGCACTCAAAACATAGTATTATGTCAAGTGCATTTTAGTAATTTGAAATTGATATTAACCTACAAAAAATGTTTTGATTTATTATTTCTCTAACACTGTTGAGTTTTGCTGCTATTGAGGGCATACTATATATACTATATAAGTCTTTTTTTTAATAAGTGTTTTATTTTTCAGTTATAGTTCACATGTAACATTATATTAGTTTCAGGTGTACAATATAGTGATTAAACATTTATATAACTTATGAAGTGATCACCTCAATAAATCTAGTCCCTATCTGACACCACACATAGTTATTACAATATTATTGACTATATTCCTTATGTTATACTTTACATCCCATGACTATTTTGTAACTACCCATCTGCACTTCTTAATCTCTTCTTTTTTCACCCAACCCTCCAACTTCCTCCCATCTGGCAACCCTTAAAATGTTCTCTTAACTATGAGTTTGTCTCTGTTTTTAAAAAGCTTGATTCTTGATGAAATTTTTTATCACATTATCTTTTAAATCTATTTTTTCTGTATTTTTTGGAGATGTTGATTGTAGTTAATGTCTTTGCTTGATTAACTCTAATATCTGGATAACCCATGCATCTGAGGTTTTTCCTCCACCTCTCTCTTGGTTTTCAGATATAGTGTCCTATTTGACAGCATGTCTAGTATGTTTTCATTGAATGCCAGACATTGTGTATAACAAACTGTATATAAAAAAAAATATTTTTTTTCAGAGATAGTTCATCCTTTTGTGAACTGAGCAAACAAAGTGGAAAACAGTCACCTAAATCCGACCAGAGATTTATCTAATTCAAGGCTGTGTTGCTGTTTTGGAACGTGCACACCTACCTCTGTTTGGCGTATGTTCCCAGGGCATAGCTCCTGAAGACTTTCAGTTAAAATCCTGATGTGTTCACCAATGTCCCATCTCCTGGTGGATCCTAATTTCTAAATCTTGTTCTTTTCAGCATGGAACGACTACCAAAAATTCCAATCTCCTTTTCAGGAGCATTCTGCTTAGTCTCGGAATTTGGCAAATGTTTTAAAAGGAAAATTGACTATGTGTTTTTCCACAAAAGTTCTGTTGGTTTCCCTGACTCTTATCAATGATCTTTTATGCATATTCTCAGCCTCTTACTCTCAAACCAGAATTGGGAAATATGCCCAGAGAAAAAGTAAATGCAGAATATCATCCCACCTCTTTGCAGTTTTCCCTTTTTATAATTTTGACCCTTGAATTCCTTATTTCTTCAGTGGTTTTCTGACACCTTTTTAAGTGATAATTTTTACATTTATTTAGTTATTATAATTGTTCTTAGTGAAAGCAGTTGTCTTCTTCAAGTAATTCAATTCTATACAGATGTAAAAAGTATCAAAAATTCACTTAAAATATTTTTATTCATATTTAATTTAACATTGTAAGTTGTTTTTATCAGAAAGGTTGTTCCAGGTAACCAGACTAACAGAATGTTAGAAACTGATTTAGATGCGATTTTTTAAAGAGATTATTTTTGTGCTTTGTGATATGACCTAGAAGAACAGAAACTGGCACTAAACAAAACTCAACTAGATAGAGATAAAATGTATTGGTGCTGATCTGCCATACTTTAATCTTAATATTTTTATCTGAACATAAAATATGAATGAAGGTATACAAATTTAAGTTTAATGCTCAATTAATGATCATAATCAGAACATATAAGCACATGTAACTACAATCCAAGTTATGAAATAGAATATTGTTCCTATCCCAGAAGTCCCCACATACCCTCTCCCAATTAGTACTCTTCCCTCCTTTCTAAAGGTAATTACTATCCTGGCTTCCTATGCCATTACCGAGCAAAATACTCCACTAAGCAAATAAACCACAATTTATTTATCCATTTCACTCTTTATTGGGGGCAATTGTACATAATGTTTCTATAAACATTCTTGTTTAAAGCACCCATGCATTTCGGATTGATTAGGAATGGAACTGGTGGGTCATATTGTATGTTTGTCTTCTATCTGAATAGTTAATGCCAGGTTTTCAAAATAGTCGCATTAATTTAGAGACCCATAGGGAGTATATAAAGGTTCCTCCTGTTACTTCATAACTTTGGCAACTTTTGATATTATCAGTTTTTTTAAGGTTTAGTCATATTGATGGGCATATGATGGAATATCATCAAGGGACTAATTAGTGTTTCCCTAATTACTTTGTGTAGGATTAGGACCATTTAGATATCCTTTTCTGTGAATTACTGTTTTACGTTTTCTTCTTATTTTTCTGTTGGTTATCTGTCTTGTTATTCCTATGAGCCCTTTGTCAGTTATATGTTTGATTATAATCTTGACAGTAAAAAGATACATTATCGACAATTACACTGAGACTGTCCTGAACAAAGTTGGATGTATAACAACAAAACTTTTTTTGTGGTTTTAACTAACTTTATTGAATAGTAATTTACATACAAAATATGCACCCATTTAAAATGTACAACTTGGTGACCTTTGACAAATGTATACACTCATGTAACTGACAGAACAATTGAAATATAAAATATTTCCTTCACCTCCCTGTATTCTTTCCTATTCAATCTCCCACCTTCGCCTGACCCTAGGCAATCACTGATCTGCTTCACATTACTATAAAAGAGATTTGTTTTTTTTCTAGAGTGTTGTATAAATGAAATCATGTAGTATTTACTCTTGTTTCTAGCTTCTTTTGTTTAGCACAATGTTTTTGAGATTTATCCATGTTGTTGCATATATCATAGTTCATCACTTTTTATTGCTACGTATGTAGTATTCCATTTTATGGATATACCGCTATTTGTTTATCTATTTGCCTCTCCATGAACTTTTTTGTTGTTTCCAGATTTGAGGCTATTAAGCATACAGCTCCATGAATGATTATGTGCAAGTCTTGGTGGCAGATATATTCATTTTTCATAGAGCAATACCTAGGAGTAGAATTAATAGGTTGTGTAATAACTATGCATTTGCTACTTTAGGAACCACCGAAATTTTTTCCAAAGCGTTGTACCATTTTATATTAACAATAGTGATTTATGAGAGTTATAGTTACTCCACATTTTTACCAACACTTAGTATTGTTAATTTTTTAATTTTAGCTATTGTAATGTTATCTCATGATAACTAATAATCTTAAGAATTAATGTTTTCTTCTACTGAAGATAATAATTAATTTTCTGCTAAGCCCATTCAGTGAAAATTACATTTCCGATAGTATAATTTTTATCTCTAGAAGTAACATTTGGTTATTTTTAAAATATCTTTTACTCACTGTTTGTTTTTCTCTTTAAAGCTTTGAGCATATTGAATTTATAAGAGCTTTTTTAATAGTCATGTTGGCTATTTCAATCATCTATGTTATTTCTTGGTTTATCGCTATTGACAGATTTTTCTCTGGGTCATGAACAATTTTTTCTGCCTTATTGCCTATTTAGTTACTCTGATTGGATGCTAGATATTTTAAATTTCACATGGTTGAATACAGGATTTTGCTGTATTTTTCTAAAGAATATTAGACTTACTTTGACAGAGTTATGTTACTTCTTAAACAGCTTGATCATTTTGAAGTTTGTTTTTAAGTTCTTTTGTTTCTTGTTTTGCTTTTTGCTTTTTTATTGTTTGTGTTTTAAGGATAAATCTAGAGTAGCCTTTCCTCCATGGCTAGTTTATGTTTACTTGTCAAATAAAAAATTTTTTAATATGTATGTGATGTTTGACTTCTTTTACTTTTATATTCATTCCTAATATAATTTCATTGTAGTGGAAATACTTTGTAAGTAATACAGATGTTTGTCAACATTTGTTGTGAAACGGTTTATGACATTTTGGTTGCTGTATTTCCTAAACATTCCTTATGGATAGAATATGAATTTTTAAAATTATTGGATCCACTATATATAAAAATTAGCTTGTTAATTTTGTTTACATACACTAAAAAAAATAGTGTATTCTCTTTATTATTTTTTGTTACTTTGATCTATTAAATACTGGAATGTTGACCCAGCAATGGGCCCAATATATTCATGTAGTTCTTCATGTAAATGGTACCTTCTGATACCAAGCACAAATAGCAGCCTTGCCAGCCCTACCACCCATTTCTGTGCATTGTGTATTTAGTTCTGCCTAGGCATGGTCCAGCTCCTCTCCTCTCTGGCTCAGTACAGAAAGCTAAAAAAGACAGGTTCAAGGTCAGTACTGGACCAGAAGCCAGAGGGTCCAGATGATATACCCCAACATGTTAGATAAAAGCTGTAGGAAACAGGAATCTGAAGTCAAAATCCAGGCAGAAAGTACTACAAGGACTGTTGCAATGAATTAACTTCTTCTTTCAAAAAATACTTCTTGAATTTTTTCTTTTGGCAAGACTCAGTGGAGGATGTGATGCTCCGAGATAATTTAAACAATTCCCTTAGTGCTGAATTTTAAGTTTCAATAAATTTTACACACAGGCTTATAACAGCAGGGCTTTTTCTAATGAATAAAAAGTATCATCTTTGTTGTTTTATAAAAGAATAAGAAAAATCACTTGAGTAATTTCCAGCTTCTCAGATTTAGCATCAAGATTACATGGCACACAATTATTTAACAGAATGAGAAAAATCCAATGGTCTCATCTATCCTGCACTGGATGTTTTTATAAGAGGACAATAAACAGTGATAATTGCGAAACTTAATGGAACAAAATGAATGAGGCTCCAAGAAACACTCTCCATCTTTCTTTATTGCTCTTGCAACAGCTTTTGAGTAAGGGCCAGTTAATTTGTACTGATGTCTATTGACAAGTTTTAACAGGTGTCTCTTATTTGTGCTTGAGCAGTTTTTCTGTAACTCATTTCCCTAATTCCATTTTCACTACAGTCCTCTAGACTCTTCTCAAAACAGTTTTGATCATGCCACTCTTTGTCCAATCTATCAGCAGGAGATCGTTGTTTATAGGGTATAACTTCTTAATCATCACCTCCACCCACTCTTATCTCATAGTCCACCCTGTTACACATGCTCTACCTTGACCACATACTACTAAATATCATCTTTCTGTACTACTTCCTCCACATACACACCCCATTCTTCTTGCATGCCTTTGTTCATTGCAATAGCCTGTATGGAATGTCCCATCACCCATCTCAGATGTCACGCCATTATAGATTCTTAAGCAATCATCAAGCCCATGATGAAGTTTGATCTCATTTCAGATATTTAAGGATGAATGCCATTGTCATACCCATTAGGCAAATGAGGAAACCGAGGCTCAGAAAACAAACTACCTGAGGTTGTACAGCTATCCTACTGTGAGTATCCCTAAACCAGAGTGCTTGTTAAATTGTCGGTTTCCAGAGTTTTGTATGCAGAGGTTTCAATTTGTTAAATTTCAGCGGGGATTCCTGTGGTACATTTCATCAAATCACCAAGATGATGAGGAACCATACTTGGAGGAACACCCAACTCAGAAGCGAAAGATTTATGACTTATACCTAGACCTTTCGGCATCCAGAACCTGTTTCTAAACTCGTCTGCCCTTGAAGGGGAGTAACATATTACTTACTGTTGTGTCTTACAAAGTCAGCTTATAACAGAGCTTTGCATGTTATAAATGTAAAAAAAAAAAAAAAAGTTTGACTCATTGCTGGGATTAAAGTGGAGGTTTCCAGCTTTTTGAAAGAAGGCAGCTTTATTTATGTATTGCTAATTGATACTTATGTTAATAACAGAGTGTTATGATTAATTGTATGTGTCAGCTTGAGTGGGCCACTTGAATTGGAAGACTAAGTAGAGCAAATTGCCCTCTCCTATGTGGGCATCCAGTCTTTTGAAGGCCTGAATAGAACAAAGAGACAAAGAAAGGTAGAATTCTCTCTCTGCATAACTGTTGAGCTGGGACATGTGTCTTTTCCTGTTCTCATACTGGGACTTACATCATCCATGCTTATGGCTCTCACCACTGGCTCTCTTGCATCTCCAGCTTGCAGATAATATGTCAGGGATTTCTCAGCCTCCATAACAGTATGAAACAATTTCTTATAATAAATCGTGTGTGTGTGTGTGTGTGTGTGTGTGTGTGTATTATGTGTATATATATCCTATTGGTTCTTCTTCTCTGGGAAACCCTAATGCACAGAGTTAAAAAGTTTTATAGTCCTGTATTTTTTTCAAACCGAGTCTCGCAGAATTATTATCCCCTTCTACGCTGTCAAAACTCTCTCTCTCCAAACATTTTCAATGCATTTGTCCTACTGAATTAGTGATTTTTCCTAACATGCAAATCTTGTCATGTCACTCCACTACTAAAACCTCTACAATAACTTCTCATTACTAAAAAGAAAATGGCCACCATGCTTAGCATGAGGTCGAAGGCCATTTGAAATGCCTCATCTCTCTCCAGGCTTTGTGCTCAATATCCTCATCCTTGCACCCTGTGTACAAGCCACTCTAAACTACCTTTGTTTTCTCAAGTTTGTAAAACTTTCTCCTGCCTCTTTGTCTGTAGTCCCCTCTGCCTGGAATGCCTACTCCAGATTTAACTAGCTGACAACTGCTCACCTCCACTTAAAGACCTAACCCAAATGCCTCTTCTTCTGTGCTTAAATTCCTAAACAGAAATGATCATTCTCTCTTTGGTTCCATATGCCTATAATAGTGCATTTTGTTTATAAGCCTGTCTTCTCCATTACTGTGAGCATCTTGAAAGCTGAGACTGAGTCTGCATCACTTCTATATCATCAGTGCCTGACACAAAGAGGTTCAGCTGCTTTTTGTTGAGTAAATTAATAGATGACTGAAGGAATAAATCAAGGAATGAAAGATTGGTTAGATGGATGAAGTCATGTGTCTTTACTTCCCATCTCACATTCAATCCATCAGGAGATTTGTTGGCTTTGCCTTTAAAATATTTCCAGAACCTGATTATTTCTTACCACTTTCACTGCTACCAATTTGGTCTAAGCCATCCTGGCACCTAGCCAAGTTTTCTCTACTAGCTTCCTAATACTGCTCTGTGCTTTGATCCTTGGTGGTCCCTAAAGTCTATTCTCAACATGGAAGTTTGACTTAGCCTTTAAAAATAAAAATCAAATCAAAATCCTCTTCTGGCTTCCATTTCATGCAGAATAAAAGCTCTAGTCCTTTCAATGGTTTACAAAGCTTTATTCGAAGTATTACCTTCTCTTTCAGTCTCTTACCTACCCCTCTTACTTTCTAATCTCATTTCCTACTACTGTCGACTTTGCTCACTCCACTCCAACCACTCTAACCTCCTTACTATTCCTCAAATATACTTGGCTTGCTTCTGTCATAGAGTCTTTTCACTATTAATTTCCACTGCCTGGAATGCTCTTTGCTCCTTATCAGTATGATCCATTTCCCCCAACCTCATCAAATCTTTGTTCAAATGGCACCCTTTCAATGAGCTTAACCTTGACTACCTTATTTAATATTCTTTTCCTGACTGCCATTTTTTTCTTGATTCTATAACACTTATTATCTTCTAATATAATTTAATTATCTATTAGTTTAAGTGGTTAATATAGTTTAATTATTAATTTTGTTTATTATTTATTGTTTGACTCTCCCTACTATAATGCAGTCTTTACACAGACTTGTTCTATTTTGTTCAACGATATATTCCAATTGTTTGAACAGTGCCTGATGTTACGTAGTAGACACTCAACTTTTGGATGACAAAGTAAACGCATGACTACTTTAGGATATAAGCTCCTTTCAGTGCCCTGAATTTGTCTGACTTCATCATGGAATCCCTAGTCCCAAATATAGTGCCTGGCACTTAGTAGGTGCTTAGTAAATGCTTGTTGAATGAATGAATGCATGTACATTGGATTTCAATAGGTCACTTTCAAGGGGGGAAAAAACATGTCAGCTAATAATCAGTTTAGTTTATTTAAAATCTCTTGGTGTTTATTTTAACAAAAGCCTTCTTGGAATTCTAACACTAAAATAGGATGTCAGTGAGGTCCCTGTGGTTTTAGTGGCTATGACCTTTACCATCTTTCTCAGGACGGGAGGGTGAGTGTACATGGAGGGCCTTAATTAATCCAACCCTAAGGCAGGAGTGATGTGCTGACAAAAAAAATCAGGAAACCTTACAGACCAGTTTCCCTAAAATAACCTTGCAATTGTTCCTAAGTATACCAGAAACCCTAATTTGAGCAGTTTGGTCTCCTCTCAATTGACTCAGACTGTTTTTAGCTAACATCAAATGCTTGAACAAATCTGAAAGTTTCCCACGAGAACCTTCCATTAAGTTTGCTTTCTGCCAAGCTGCAGAAAGGGAAAGTTTGTGTTTTACAAATACAGAAAACAGCTTTAACTGTACTCCATTTCTGCAGACTCATGGGTAAATTTTCCAATCAAGCATCAGTCTATGTGATCTGATTTTTGATCAAAATATAATGTCTAACAGGTGGGCTATTTTAGACTCAATCTTTGCCAGGTGGTACAAAATAATGACAAATGATCATAGTGCCTACATATAAATGATCACAGGTCACTCTGCTTGACCTGTGGTTCAAACTAGCCTTTGCAGAAACCCATTTCCAAACTACGCCCACTGCAGTGATTGAAGGTGGGTATTTTCAAAATTGCTTGGTTCGGCAAACTTGCTGCTCTGGAATTAGTATGAATTGTGGCTTGACTGACAAGCTTAAAGAACAGAAATCTAATATCTGAGTAAATAAATAGTTCCAGCAGGATCATGCATGGACTCCTAGCTTGGCTTTTTTTTTTTTTTAGCACTAGTAGATACATCATCACAAGTGTCCTTATACAAGACATACTAACATAACCCCTGGAAAGTAGGATTAAAAACTTTCTATCTTTATATCTATTCTGCAAAGCACTTTCTAACACAAGCCCATTACTTATAAATATTTAAGAATAAACAAATAAATTACAAATTCTTTTCAAATCATTAAAAGAACTTGTTTAAACTAGATATGATTCTTTTCAAGGTCATATATTTTTTCTTATCCTGGTTTGCAGGAATCTCATAAATGTTCTTAATTGTGGTAATTTTCCATTAGCATAAGTTTTCCCTTTGCTTTTGTGGTTTTTGATGTGCCATTTTTGTTTTTTAATATCTTACTATATTTTTAATCATAGCATCTTTTAGTTTCAAACTATTTTAGGAAATAAAATGAGTACACAATATAATAATAAAAATAAATATACTAGATATACTATACTTCTTCAGTTCAATTTCCTACTAGAGAAGTATAGGAAATCTTTACTCTCATAACTAAAAATATATTTTGGTGTATATTTGATACAATAAGTTTTAAAAAAACTCCTTATTTCAAAAAGCATTTGTTCCAAGCCTTCTACATGCAAGTTACTGTGCTAAATGGTGGGTTAAGAAATGATAAAGGCGAGCCTAGATTGGAAGACAGACACTCCCATTGGCAGCTGCAAAACAATGTGATAATGATTCCATTTATATTCAATATGCAGAGTCGGCAAATCCATAGAGACAGAAAGTGGTTGCCAGGGGTTGGAGGCAAAGGGACTAGGGAGAGACTGTGTAATGGATATGTGGTTTTCTTTTGGGGTGATAAAAATTTTCTGGAACTAGATAGTGGTGATGGTTGCACAACATCATAATGTACTAAATGCTACTAATGGCAAATTTTATGTTACGTGTATTTTGCTATAATAAAAATCTTTAAAAATATTAAAACAAGAACCAAAAATCCCAATGTAGTGAGAACTGATTCATTCATTAATTTAAAAAATATTTACTGAATGCTTACAGTGTGTCAATCACTGATTAGGGGACAAAATGCTGAGCAAACCAGGCATTATCATTCTCATGGACTGTGTCTAGTAGAAAGACAGAAAATAACAAATAATTTTTTAAAAGTTTAACCAAAGATAAATCTTATGAAAGAAAGAAAATGTACAACTAAAAAACTTAGCCTAATTGAAGGTCTGGACAAGGGTCAGGGAAGATTATCCAGAGGAAGAAGGAACCATTGATCAGAGTTTTACAAGGTGAATAGAAACTAGAAGGGACCTGGGGGTAGAAGAATGGGAGAGACTTAGGGTTGCCCAGGAAGAAATAGTGTGTGTAAAGGGTGGAAGGTAAAAAAAAGAGGAGAAAGCGATTCATGACAGGATTGAGGAGAAGGCAGGAAACAAATCATGTAGTGCTTTTGGAGGATATAGAGACAGTGCAGAGGATGTTTAGAAGATTAATGAGACAGCTTGATAATGGTTGTATCTAGTATTGTAGAGGAAGGAGGGAGGGTGAGAGGTAGAAAGAGAGACAGAGAGAGACAGAGAGAGAAAGACTTGTCCCTCGGCTTTCTGGTTTGCAGATCTGGGTGAGTGACAGTGCCATGCTGATACGGAAAGTGCTCCAGAGGTATCTTTTGGAGAGGTGTTGCAGAAGAAATCATCAATAGTGGAGGTAGGTCACATTGACTCAAATGGGAACCCTGACACAGCCTTTTCTTCAATGACACTTGCAGGGGAATATTTTCTATGCTCTTTGGAGTTGTAATTAGTAGTCAACAAATAAGTCCATGTTGCAATAACAACTAAATATTTTTGTAACTCATTAAAACATATATTAATTGTCTAGGAAAGGATACATAGTTCCACTATCCTCAGCCAATGCTTTATAATTTTTTAAGTTACAAGTATAAAATAATAATAAAAGGAACAAGAAAAATACTAATTATTGAGTTTCTACTCTGTATCAGGTACTATACTAACCACATATTACATATATTATCTTTTTAATTTAATTTAATTTAATTTTATTTTGTTATTATTATTTTTTTAGGCAAGACAATCCTTGGTTGGCCTCACAGACTGCAAGGACCCTGTCAGCTTACAATCCCTAATTTTTTATTTTTTAACTCCTACAGTGCCTGATCTTCCTAGGTGGTCTCCCACCCAAGTAATAACCAGGCCTGACCCTGCTTAGCTTCTGAGATCAGAAGGGCTCAGGCTTGTTCAGGGTGGCATGGCTGTAGACCCTTATTTTATTTTTAAATGATCCTAGAGAGTAAATGTTTCTCCCTGTTTTACAGACAAGGAAACAACAGCTCAGATTAAAATAGTAAATTATTTATAAATACTAAAAGTACTATTATATTACAAATATAAGCTATAAGTAGGAAAGGCTGATTTAAAATCAGAGGTCTGGTTGTCTGTCAAGATTCACACTCATTCAACTATACTGATGCTTTTCTAATTTTAATCATTTGTGTTTGGCTTTTGTGACTTTTACTACATTTGCATACCACTTATATTAATATTTTCTTAATATTTTTTTCAATTGGCTTATCGTTTTTAAACTCACATAAACATATTTTATAAGGACACTTTATACTACTATCATGAATGAAAAATCAGTGCAACAATAAAGACAATCATAAAAGGCAAATAGAAACCATAAAAAATTACAATTAAACAAAGGAACATTACTAAATTCTAGCTAAATGCTGTTGTTTTCCGTTGAGGTTCTGAGTCTGATGCCTGTTATCACTCTGTTAAAAAGAGGGATTAGAAAATCCAAAGAGGTGTTCAAGACCATTAACATACTGAGAGATGACTCCTGACAATTATTATAGAGAACAGAGAAGAGAATAGTTTTCATAATGTGTGATTCAATGTCATTTACTGCTTTGAACCACTTCAAGCCATTTTGTGTGCTACTAGCTTCAAATGCCCCATGGTTGTGGAGCCACTGAACTATATACCCTACCACTTTTATTAATTGAGATATCTACACTTCGGAATTTTTGTTGAATTGATTTAACCAACATTTGTACTCAAGATCATGATGCCCAAAGTATATGTAGTAATTGAAGTTGCTTCTTTCAAAGGAATTATTCTGAAAAGGGTCTAATATGGCCCCCCATTGGTTATGCAAGCATAAAAGAAAAAGATTAGGACACTAAAACCTCAGTTCTTACAGCTTTTTATAAAATTTACCTCAAGGTAGAAATTTTCAAAGCTAGTTTTTAGAAGTAATATTTCACCAAATGACCATAAAAGAAATTATAAAACTTCAGAAATCCTGAGAGAATCATGGCCTTGAGTCCAGAAAGAGGAGTCCACAAAAACAGGTCAAAACTCCAAGCAGAAGAGGCACTTCAACCTGATTGAAGAAATGAGGAAGCAAACCTACCACACTTGGCACTCAGTGAAGGGGAAAGGAGAAGCAAGTGCCTTTTTGAGGAAAGAACAGATGGAAGGAAAATTAAGCAAAGTTAAAAAACATCCTTGTGGTCTGTCCCACAAAAACCAGCAGGCTATGGTTTCTTTGGAGGCTGAGATTTAAGGTAAAGAAAATAGAGATCACATTACAAGTATTCAAGTGTTTAATGCGCAAAGCAAAGATTCTAATGAAGGTCTGGCTAATTCCCTCTTTGTCTCAGAGATAAGCAAGGAGGCCAAGAGGTATCTAAATGTATAAAGGCATGTATTAACCCAGTCCGAATGATTTACTGTTACCATATTTGGGCTTACTTTGAGAGCAGAAGGAAAAAAATGAAGAAAAACAAGCTTACCCATAAAAAGAAATCGTAGAACTCCATGTCCCAACAAGTAGGTAAAAATGTTAACATTGTTTTTTTATGGCCTAATAAATGTCTTTCATAAATATTGCTGAAAACACACTCCCTAGATCTCTTTATTAGATTGGAAAAGAGATATTGATCAGAAGGAATGGTTGATCAAGAAAGAGGGTTAGAAGAAAACCAGATTTTAAAATATTATCCATTACATAAAAATATATGGTTTGTCTTTTTAAACATCTTAATCCAGTAAAACAAGTGTTTTTATACATGTGATAGAAATAGAGAAGTTAAGTAATTTCTCTCCAGACACACTGCTGAAAGATGTCAAAATCATGACTTAAAACCTGCCTGAATCTAAAGCCTTTGCTCTTTCAACCAAACCCCCAAGTCTTCTCTAACTACTTCTCAATGTAAAGGGACCATTTACTACTAACATTACATTTAAAATGTTATGGAGTCACAAAACAACTGTATGGGGAGGGAATGATGATGATTTTGACTTCCATTTTTAGGACATTGCAAAACTCTATGGGCAGCAGTATGATGGTCCTACCTACTCTATAAATGACAAAAATAAGGTTCAGACAACTATATGTCTTGCTCCAGAAGATATAACTAGCAAGTGGTAGTTCTAGTCATCTGCTTCATATCTCATGTGGTATTTTTCAATCAGAGTAACATTTGGCTATGTATGGCCAAAAAAAGTGGCCTGAATTATTACCATCAAATGTGTTTTATTGATGTTCATCTGCAATACTGGAATAATCACTTTTAAAGATCAAATTATTATTTTTGGAACTGAGTCTTCTTCAAATTGGAAATTCAGAATTCTATTGATTTTGCTATCATGAATTCAAACAAATTTGTAAGTAAACTACAAATCTAAGATAAGTCATCTACCAAACATACCTTAGTTTATTAATTCTTTTATCCAATAAGCACAAAGAAAAGGAACAAAGAAATTAAGATGACATGGCATTAGTCCTCAAGCTGCTCACAGAGTCATGCATATCTTTAGACAGGCAAGATATTTATATAACCCAGGAATCCCTTTATGAAAAGATTGCTGCAGAGCTATTGGGCCCACCTGAAGTAGGAACAACTGGTAGTCTATCAAGTAGTAAGCACAGGAGACTAGATCAGAAATAAGGAGGAAAAGGTCAAGGCAGTTGTTAGAATACCATTGAGACTAAATACTTTGAATCTGTGATCATGATTATAAGCCCTCTCTGTGACTGCCATGTGTAGCACATACCTTTTTCATTATCCTTTGAATCTTTATATCTCAGTGACTAACAAATGTTTTCGAATTGAAATCTCATAATTTAATTCTCTCCATTTTCACTTCCGCTGATTTCTAGTTTATTTTTCATCATTTTCTTCTCTGCAATGACCTCTTATGTCCGTCTCCCTATACTTTTTCGTCGTCTATATACAATGAGGGTGATCATTTTTCTTAAACCTGATGATGTCACTTGCTTTCTTAAAATTTTTTCATGGTTCCCCATTACCTGAAAGATAAAGTCCAAACCTCGTAATATGCCAAAGTCCCTCAAGATCTTCCATCTTCCCCATTGCAGCCTACATTCCAACATAGCGAACAAATTACAGTTTCCTGAACGAGCCCTTTGTGCCTTCTCGCATGTGTGTGTATGTTTTTTCTGGAACTCCCCTACACCCCTTGTCTCTTTAGCAAGCTCCTATTTATGTTTTAAGGTGTCTCCTATGAAATTAATCATAATAATCTCAAACTGAGTTGTTACAATGATACCAAACACATATTTTCATGACCTATATTTTAGTGTCCATAGCATCTTCTATATATCTCTATCATAACATTTAACATCCTCTAATCATTAATTTACCATCTTTTCTCTAAACTGGATGGTAAGCTTCTTATATACAGGGATTGTGTCTTATGTAATCTGTGTTTCCATTGGCTAGTATAGTTTTTGGAATAAAGTAGATACTCAAAACATTTGTTAAAAGGAACAAATCAATGGACTACAAATAGTTAGGTTTAACTCCAGGAAGAATGAATTTCAGTTAAGAGCTATTCATTCTGAAAAACTAAACTCATATGCTCCTTCATCCCTAACACTTTCTCTTTCAGTCTTTTTCCATGGCAGTAAGTGGTTCAACTGCCGAAGAAGCTAATTAGGCCAGAAACTTAAAATTCATCTTTGATTCCTCATTTACTCTTCTCCAATATTATTGAAATCAATAAAATTTGCATTGCAAATAGCTCTTTAATTAAAGAATATTCCCCATCTCCATTGCCACTGTAGTTCAATCCACCATTATCTTTTTTCTGAATTGATGCACTAGCTTCCTAACTCTTCTCCCTCTAATCATTCTGCCCACTCTCCATTCTCCACTGTGTAATGAGAACGACCTTTTTAAAATGTGAATCAGATTTTGTTACTCCCCTGCTTAAAACCCTGCTTTCCATTGGTCTTAAAATAAACAACTTCTTTTCAAAATTCTATGATGGCCTGCATGCCTATCTCTCAAATCCCTTCTTGTCCAACTCTCTCCTTTGGCCTCTGGGCTCCAGCACTTTGGCTTTTCTGAAGTTTCTGCACTATGTCAAACTCTTTAGCACCTTTGGTCTTACTTGCTGGTCCGTCTCTTCACGCCAGTCTTTGACTCATTCTTCCCATGTCTTCCATGTCACATTTAAATGTAATTTCAGAGAGGCCTTCCCCTAAACACTCAGTCTGTAGTCATTGCCTCTAAACCTTAGAAATTCCCTTAGAGCACCTTGCTCTTTTCCTTGCTTTTTTGCTTGCTTTCATTCTTTCTTTCTTTCACCTAGCATTTGTCTGTACATGTAGACATTTGTTTCGTTGAGTTTTTACTAGTTAAAAGCTTCATGCAGGTAAGAAACCATGTTTGTTCCATACAATATTCTATACCCACTGTCTACCACAATGCCTTCACAATAAACACATATTATAGAATAACTAAACATAAATGAACTTGTTTACTCATCTGTAAAATGGGAACAGCCCTATTTACCTTATAAAACTTTGAAAATTAGATGAGTTCATGTATATGATGGCTCCATATAACTATATTCTTCCAATGAAACAAATAAAAGTAATCTCTTACATTTTGGAAATAAACTACTATTATGATGTCATCTCAAAGCCAGAAATAAGATCCAGGAATGAAAATTTTAAGAAAGCAGTCTTCTTATCACTATAATCTAAGAGCTATTAAAGTCTTAAGTACAATCCAACAATAGAATATACTGATAGCAAAGTACTTAGTTCTTCAACACTAGAAGATGTTGCTGATGTATCAGATAAAGACTAGACTAGATAATTCTTATGCCTTTGCAAACTCAGGGATACTCTAAGTGTAGAGAGCAACAACAAGGGCAAAAGAACCCACAAATCTGCATATGAAACCCAGAAAGAAACAGGTTAATACAGCTCTAAGGCTTGCTACATAGGATAGCAGTGAAGGAAATATTTTGTTTTAAAATTTTTCAAGGCAAGTCTGACTGAGACATTGTTTCAGTTAGCAGGTCTTCAAAATATAGATCCAAGAAAACAACATGAAGATGACTATATTCTTTCCTTAGAGTTACAAAGATAAACAAAAGAATGAAATGTCTCTAATTCTTAGATTAGAAAGGCTGTAATCAGGGAAACTTATTAAGGTAACATTCCATGCTGCCCTTATAATTGTTCTCATGGAGAGAATGTGAAATTATAAAAAAAAAAAAATTCAAAAGCTAATTTTTTAAAAAAAGTGCTCCAGAATAAAACTTAAGTGAGAAAGACAAGAAAAAAGAAAACATTTTTATCCTTTCAGAAGGACACATCTATGCAAATATAGACAAGTGCTAAAGAAGAAAGCAGTGTCTGAATTCTGGCTGGCATGAGAAATCAGATCTCAACAACTACAGCATAACGCCCTTATGTTAGCAGTCACTTCAGAGGTTCTCCACATGGGATTTGTTACTGATGTCTAAGTACAAAGGAGTATGAATAACTTATTTTTAAAAGTAACAATACCAGAAGAACAACCACCCATCTTCCACCCCAGGGTATTACTGGAACATTAGGATTGTATATCTTTACCATATTTCCCTTTTAGTCCGGGCTGACACTTAGAATTAGACTTAAAAGTAAAAAAAAAGTTCCTGCCAGATCTTTGTAAGAGTAAACAGGGTCCATTAAATTACCAATGAACTGTGGATTTGTTCCATTTCTCAGAGATCTATCAAGCATATTCTGACCATAGTGTTGGGACATTATTTTTTTGCTGTTATAGCTGTTGTTGCCCAGTGCCCATCCTTCTTGCCTCATGCTATTATACTCTGAATTTCCTTCAGAAAAGTGTAGTGCCCACATTTCTATACACGGCAGTTGACCCCACACTCAGCTTCATTTCCTGATTTATACTGATCTGCAAAGTCTAACTCTAAGGCCATTATGATTGGTTCGGGGAAGAGCATGTGACCAAATTCTGGCCACAAAGGTAAGAAGAGAGGTTTACTGGAGCTTCCTGAGAAAGAAGCATCCTTAGTGTCCTGGGGACTCTCTATTCTTTCTGCTGAAGGAACTGAGAAGCATGTAGTCCCTGAAGCTTCTGACAATCCTTTCATAAACATAAGATATTCTGTTTTCAGATGGCATTGACACAGTGGAAAGAAGATGTTATAGACAGAATAATGCCCCCTCCCCCACCAAAAAAAGGTTCATATCCTAATCCTCAGAACCTGTGAATATTATCTTACATGGCAAAAGGGATTAAGTTAAGGATCTTGAGATGGGTAGATTATCTTAAATTATTGAGGTGGGTTCAAAGCATCCTGAAGGGCCATTATAAAGAGAAAAGGAAGAGTATTAAAGAGAAAAAAGGTGACGTGACAATGGAAGAGAGACAGACAGACAGAGAGACAGAGAGAGAGATGTTGAAAGATGCTATGTTGCTTGCTTAGGAGAGTCTTGAGGAGCTAAAAAATAAGGAAGCAGATTCTCCTCTAGAACCTCCAGAAAGAATACCGCCCTGCTGAGAATTTGATTTTAGAACTTCTAACTTCCAGAACTGTAAGAAAATAAATTATTCTTGTTTAAAGCCACTAAGTTTGTTTCAACAGCAATAGGAAACAATATAGCAGAAAAGAAAGATGTGTAGAAACAGATTCTCTGTTCTTTGAACAAGGTACTGAAATACTCTTAGCCTCAGTTTTATCATCTGTAAAATGAGACATATTGCTGTCAGGAACTGAGAATCACATAAAAAAATGATAGTTTCTTACACACGATCAATAATTAGTATCTATTATTATTTTAATTACCATTATTACTAGTGCTTCCAGCATAATTTTTGGAGTGAAATGAATTCTTAATAAATAATGATAGCAAGGACCTCTATAACACTTAACTATATTCTAGGCACTATTATAAGAACTTATTTATATTAAGTAAATTGATCCTCATAATAACCTATAAAGTAGCTTTTTTTTTCCTTTCTATTATACAGATAAGAAAATTGAAATCAGAGAGATTAAGGAACTTGCTCAAATTCACATAGTCAGTAAATGGCAGGGTTGGGATTTGAACAGAACCCAAGCTATCAGGCTACAGAATTCATTCATTTAACTGTGATGTTATAAATGTTACTTCCCATTTGCCTTTCCCTAGTTCTGTGATGCTATGAGTAGATATAAAAAAAAGCTTAAGGTATATCACTAACCTTGAAAGACATAGGGCTGCATTAGGCCACCGGAACAAACATAAAACCATGTGGGCACCAATGGTGTATCACAACTTTTAGTCTAAGTGCAGTCGGAGCTGGAGACTTCAGAATGAAAGGTAAGGATCTGAGAAGTCAAATTGGAAAAAGGATGTGACAGTAGCCGGCTAAAGTAGTTAACAGGGGAAATATTTGATTTACTGTTCTCTGCTCCCATCTTGGGAACATACAGAGCCCTACAAGGAAGAGGAGAAAACTCTTTCAGGAATTTGAAACCCACAGGACTTAACAAACATTAGACATTATAGAATCTCCTCGTTTCATAGTCGAGTAATTGAAGTCCCAAGTAGGGACAGTTATTTGCTGTAAGTCACAGAGGTAGACTATGTAAGATAGCTAGAGGCACTGGAAGAAGTTCATGGTAGCTATGATGAAGTGCACAATGTAGAAGTGGGGAAAGAAGACTGTAGAAACAACGAATGTAAAATGCTCACGTGAAGCACATTGGCAGCAGCCTTTCAAGCAATGGTAGCCATTATCTTCATTATAGTTATTATTTTTATAAATATTAAAATGCAGAGTATTGTCTTTGAGGGGAAGAGGTCAACTAGAAGATTATTTCATAATTTCAGGCAGCGCTGATGACAGTTTGGATGAGATTGGAGCCAGGGTGGTGCAGAAGTGGGATAATGTTAAATAAACACCTTAGAGATCAAAATGATGAGTCTTGTGGGCCACTAAGGCCTGGCGATTTGATAAAACGTGCTCCTCTTTCTAGGTGGAAGACTGAACCAATGTGGAACAGGAAGGAGTCAGAGGTCAGAGAGGGGCCAGAAAAGACAAATCCTTGGCTTACTTGTCAGTTTGGCTCTTTTCTGCGGAGAGTTTGGATTCTGTTGAGTGCAGAGGAGACCTTTCCTCCCTCCAGCTGAGCACATCTGTTTTTCCGGACCAAAGGATCTGAGGTGTCAGGTTTAAATGTCTTAAATGACCAGCTAAAAAGCAGAAAGGATGGGAAGCATGTCAAGTCAACTCTGTGACCTCCCTCAGGCTGTCAGTGATCTTCCCAACGATAAACATAGAGCCTTGGCCAGCAGAGGCCCACAATGATTGTTCTTTCCTTGACTAGAGTTTCACACACACAGGCTGGAAAACTTGGTTAGAAGTTTTAACCGTGTGTTTTATAAGACCCTACAAGACTTTGGATTTCTTTTTTATATTATCCCAATGAGAAATGTTATTAGAAAATTTATATGAGACTATCTTGATCTTTTGCAGAGAGTACTATTGGTATTTGGGCAACTGTGGTAAAAAGCCCTTTATATGCATCCACATGGGTATAGAGTTGGCAACTATCAAAATTGGAACAACCTTGAGAATTGGCTTTATTGCTTCCACACTGCCTGCTTGAGCTGTGATAACCTCCTGGATCTTGGAATGCTTTCCATTATTCCAACCTGCTTTCAGCAAATTATTAATAATTAATTCACAGTAAGGTATAAAGTATTGATAGAAGCTTAAAATGTTGCCCCTCCTGGTCATTTGCTGAGATAAAACAGTAGGACTGTAAAGTGCTGAGTTTCAGAAACTGGCCTTAGTGCTATGGAAGTCACCTTAATTATTCCATGTGAAATGCAATTGAATCTCCTTCCAAAAGAGCCCAAATCAGCTACATCCACTTGCAAATCTTTCACTGTCAACCCTGGCCCACAGTGGTCACCACTACATTGAACTTCTCTTGGATTTACTGCATGTTCATTGCTTAGCCAATTATCTTTCTTCGGATGGCATAGTCTAAAACTGAGTGCTTGAAGACCGAGGTCTTTTGAGTTCAAATTCCAAGTTTGCCATCTAGGCTACATCACTACACAGTACCTAAATTTTCAAATTTGTAAACTGAGTATATTTTACCAATCTCACAGAACATCTGTGTGAATTAAGTGGGATCATACAGAGAAACTACCAAGACATAACAGGGGCTAAATAAAAGTTAACTGTGTCCTTTTTCAAATTCCTAAAATGGTGAGAAGAGGCAACACATAGTAGTTCATTTACTTACCAAGCTCTAGGCATTTGTGTTTAATTTTTATAATTTTTAAAATATTAATGTTCAATTTGTAGTATTAATGATGGAATATTTTTAAAAATCTATTTATGGAAAATTTAAATTTATTTAAAAATAAAATTTGTATTACAACCGTAAATGGAAAAGGCAGTATCTCTATCTTTAAATAAAAATGTAAAACTAAATGCAGTAAGAAAAAGCAGTATTATTAAATTCTAAGTAGACTTTGAGCATTAGATCTCCTCTCTTATTATTAAAAATGGAGCATCAGCAAATGTTAAAGAGGTTTATAGATCTCTTTAAGAGGTCTTACAAAACTGTGAATTTTTTCTTGATGAAACCAGGTCTGAAATATAATTGAAAAAGGGCAAACTGTCCCACAATAAGATTTATCATCATTTAATTGTTATCCTTCATTTAAATCATCTTTCATCCCACTCACTCTTTGGAAGAAAAATTATAGTGGAAAGAGCAAAGTTTTGGAGGTAGAAAGACCAGCTTTTGAAATTTAGCTCTACTCCTTACTTGCCAATACACTGAACAAGTTACCCAAAGTCTTTATACCTCAGTTTCTTCATTGGTCAAATGAAATATTAACATTCAGCATGAGGATATTTACATGCATGGGTACCATAAAGAAAGCTAAGTACATAGTAAATTGCATTGAATTCATAACAGAAAAGAAAAATGATGAAGACAGGGAAAATTGCCTTGTCAGAGTGCAGATAAATAAAATAAAGGGCAGGTTGTTTGTGTGCCCAGCCATCTAATTTGCTGGGACAAAGATGTTCTGTGACTCTCATCCCAGACATCTGGACAAGCTGTCAGCACATAACTGGGTGGTTTTGAAACATTCCAGGATTATATAATATTGGATGGCAACCAGGACCGTTGGACCTTCTTCTTTTATTCCTTATTATTTGATTTCATTTTTCAACCACACCAAGTTAAAAAAAAACATTTTTTTTTTGAGAAAATACAATTAGGCAGAAAGGAAATAATTAAAATCACTTGTGATTCCACTATCTCGACAAAACCAAATTTGATATTTTCAAAAATTTTCTTTCAGATATTTCTATGCAGACTATAGGTATATACCTTTTTTTAAGATGAAAAGCTATGCTTTGTTTTGTTATCAACTTTATTTAATAAATGACACATGCAGACACATAAACATTTTATAAATTATTATTATTATACTTGATTGTCGTGTCTGTGATACCATATCATACGGAAGTGGTAAAATTTACTAAGTCAATTTTCTAGTATTAGTTATTTAAGTTTCTCCCCCTTGAGTTAATATCTACTATTTTACTATTTTAAGTTATTATGATTTGCTTCCTTTTAAACAAATCATGACCCATAAACAAAAGCATTTCTTTCACATAAATTATAAGAAGTAAACTTTCTAGTCAAAGAATATGTGCAGTTTAAGGCTCTGTTAGACTTTGCCACTTTAGTCTCAGGAAATTTAATATTAATTTACAGCAAACATAAAAAGCACACATTTCTTAGCCCCCCTGGCCAAATTAGGTGGTATCACATAAAAGATACTTTTTACCAATTTAGGTGAAAATGTTACTATTTTAGTTTGTACATTTCCTACATACCTACTGATGGTTTCTATTTTTTTCTTTTATGAATGTTGAGTTTATATCTATACTTAATTTTTTTCCCATTGGGTCATTTATCTCATACTTACTAATTTACAAGAAATGTTTACATATTAAGGTTAGTAATTTGTACGTCATGCATATTGGCACTAATTTTTCCAGTAATTTATTAATTTCTTATTTTATGTACGTCATACGTGATATACAGAATGTTTAAAAATTGTTATGTAGTCATATCTGTTAGTGATTTCTTTTATGACTGTATCTTTGGTATCAAGCCTAGAACATTTCACTCTACAGATAATTACATAAATATTTGCATATATTTTATTCCAGTGCTTTATCAGGTTTTAAAAATTGTACAAATAATGCACAAATGTAATTTTATCGTAAAAGTTTAAATATTTATGATAACAATCACTGAAATGTGCCTTCATTTCCTTGGTTATCTCATTCAGTCTCATGACTTCAATGTAATTTGAAGACTCCCAAATTTAGATGTCCATTTCTGACCCGTTCCCTGAATTCCAGTGTCACATATCCACCTATATCTCTACCTAGATATCTAATAAGTATCTGAAATTTAACAGACCCCAAACTAAGCCCTGATTTCCCCTTCAGAACCTGCTCCTCTCACCATCTCCTTCATCTCATTTAATAGCAAATCTACCTTTCTGATTGCTCGTAATAAAGTCCTCAGAGTTGTGCTGACTCTCTTTCTCTTGCAGACCTCACTACTCCTCATCCAACTAGTCAATAAGTCCTGTCAGCTCTATTTTCAAAATATATCCAGAAACTAACTACCTTACACTACCTGCCCTGCCATCACCCTAGTCCCAACCACTATCATCTCTCTTTTCTGTATTTGCAGTAGCCTCCAATATGGTTTCCCTTTGTGTTAATTCTCCATGTAGTAACCCCGTAGTAATCCTGTTAAAGTAAACTGAGATCATGTCTGTCCTTGGCTTAAAACCTTCCAACGGCTTACTCCCTCATTCAGAGGAAGCACCACAGACCTCGAAAGGCCTAGAAGGCCGGGCAAGTTATGCCTTATCTTCCTGATCTCTCTAGACAGCCCCAAGGAACAGTGTCTAAGCCAGCATATTGAACATGCTATGCCCACTCCCTCCTCAGGCCTCTGTGCTCACTGGTCCCTCTGCCTAGAAATAAAGTCCCCTATCCACATGGCTCTCTCCCTCACCTCTTTCATGTCTTTATTCAAATGTCATTTTCTCAGTGAAGACTGCCCTCCTTATCCTTTTTTTCTGCTTTATTTTCCTCTGCAGCATTTTTCACCATTTAACAAATGATATATTTTACTGTTTATTTTGTTTATGGTTTCTGTGCCCCCACTAAAATGTAAGCCTCATGAAGGCTTTTAGCGTCGTTGTTCACTACTGTATCCCCAGCATCAAGAATAGTGCCTGGCACATGGCAGGTACTCAGTAATTGTTCGTTGAATGAATAATTAATTTATGGTAAACTCTCTTTTATTATCACTCTCAAAGTCAGTCCTTTCCCCACTCCTCAGAGGTAACTAACAGTAAAAGAAGAAAGCAAATTGCAGAACATTATATACAAGCAATCCTTAATGTAAAAAGAAAAAAAGTGAATGTGAAAAGTTATAGAACACGTAGCAAACTAAGATGCTGTTATTCCATCTGGAACTTATTTCTCTGTGAAGCGTTGGGATGGGGGGTGGATACGTTTTTTCCCCAAGTGACTAACCAATTGTGCTATATTATTAAAAACTATACACTAATTTCCCACTGATATTTTATGCCATTTTCAACATGTATTACATCTGTCTCTACTCGGGCCAGGTTCCTGGACTATCTATAGCTGTAACACACAATTTTTAAATTATAGCTTTATAGCAGACTCGCCTATTTATTAGGGTTAGTCATCTCTTATTACTCTTTTTCAAAATGTCCCTGGCTATTTTCATGAGTTTGTTCTCTCAGATATCTTTTGGAATTAACTTGTTAGGTTAAAGAATTAGAATTTTAATTGGAATTTCATTAAATTTACAGATTAATTTGTGGAGAATTGACATATTTATAACATTAAGTCTTTCCATCTTGGAACATGGCAAGTCTTCCAATAATTCATGTCTTTTATGGCCCAGATGTAGTCATTTTGTCCTCTGTAGGTTTAGTACATTTCTTATTAACTCAATTTTTTTTATTATTTCTTGCATATAGAACAGCTATTCATTTTTGTGTATTTTTATTGTAAGCCAATGTCATGTTATTAGAGCTATGTTGTTATTGCTGTGTCTGTTTGGTTTTCTAGATAGACAATCATCATCTTGAAATAATGGTAATTTTGTCATCCCCTTGCTTAACTTGAATTTCCCAAAATTCAGAGCTTGAGGTGGCACCTTATATATAAGTGATTTGGTAAAAAGTTTAAGAAGTATAGTCCCATGTAACAGCTCTTTTATGTTAGGGAGCAAAGCAGAGAAAGATATCAAAGGATTGATTGAGTGGGTCATGGCTGGAGGTTATTAGTTGTTTGATCCCACAAGACTGATTGAATGAGGATCATTATCCATGATAATGAGAGACAAGAATTTATCCATGTCTATCTACCTTTAAAGTTTCACCCCACAGGGTATTAACTTTAACTCACTTCTAGGTTTTGCATGTGTAGGCAATGAGTATAGTTCCAGCACATTCCATGCCTTAGGATACAGAGAGAAGATCCAGGAAAGGACAGGTACATGGTGCAGGTCTGAAGTGAGGCTCTGTCAAATTAGACCAGCAATAGTCAATCTAAGACTACACGGAACAGTGCTTACTTGAGTAAGAGATAAATGAAGCCCAGGGGATCTGAAGTGATGTATAAGAGATGTCTGATATAGTCCACCCCTTGTACCTAAGATCCTCTAGTGCTGTCCATCATATTTGGCTCCCTTACTACAATATGGAGCCAAATACTACTCTTACCTTATCTCTGAGAGAGGAGAAATGGAAGTCCAATTCTTCATAGAGTCATTTTCAAAGAGGTAGCCAGCTGTAATCTGTGCAAGGCTTTATAAAAGGGTTAGTAAAACAAGGTCTAGTCCCTGTTGCTCCAGCCACATTGAGGATGCTACCCAGGGGATTCTCTGACCTGTCTTTTGTGATACTTTCTCAGCAATTCCGTTGAACAAACAAGGAAGTACGAGGAAACTAACACTGATGGGGTAACCCTTGACAAATGGGGGAGAAGAACTGGCAGATAAACACTCCCATCTTTAATTCCTTGGTGGACAATATTGATGTCCATTATAAATTGTTCTTCAGAGGGTCTCTTGCAGGATCAAGTCACAGTTGCCTACACTAGGGTCCAGCTTGATAATAAACCATTAGATTGATTTTCCCTCCTTCTGCTCTATAATTCCCATTGCTCTCCACCCTTTTAATTCTTCTCCAGATAAACTATCTACAAGCAATCCTTGTCTCAGTTTCTACTTTTTGGGAAAACCTAAGCTACCCAGTATCCCTGTACATCATCTCTGACCTATTATCCAATAGTCCTTGAAAAGTCTAGATATTTATTTCCCAATACCCTGTTTTCAGGCAAATGGCACATGAATATGAACAAATCAGCAGAATGTTTGCCTTATATTCTTGCTGTGATATTGTAAGAACTTTCATCAAAAGGGCCCAGTCTTTTCTTCTATCAATGGGAGTCGGTCCTATGAACAGTCTTAGATCTGGAGACTAGATGAAGAACCATGATTTTTCATGACAGCAGATAAAATCATATTTTGCTTTCTAGTCTCTTTTTTTCTTATCACACAACTTGAGCATCACTCTACTCTGTTGTCTATCTATTTCACCATTAAGAATTCCATGTTGTGTTAGCAATTGCCACAGATCCTTGCAAGCCAAAATATCCTAATTTACTACCCCAGTCTTAATTACTATTTTGGTAATTATGTCCACCTTGTCTCTGATGGTCGAATATTGTTTCCAGGCCTCTACTGTTTCAGCAGCATCTCCCATGTCCACCCTGGCCTACACTAGTCGCCAGTGAATTTCTCAAAGATGCCAATTACCTTTGCACTAGTACATATTGACTTAGTAAGGAGAGTACCCTCTGGGCCCTCCTTGGGAACAGTTAGGTGGTGGAATTTCTGTTCTCACCTAATAAATCCATTTTAATATTCTCGCTTCTCTTATATTCTGACCAATTTCTCTATACTATGCCAAAGGAATTCTTGCATCTCCGTCTCATTCACTAGAGTCCTTTGTCATTCTAAGCTAGAGAATTGAGACCAGCTACAGATATTCTTGTAAGAATATTGTATCTGAAGTCAATAAATTCTCACCTATCTATTCTTATAGTCTACCTCCTTAGGCCCTACACCTCAAAATCCTCTCCTATACATGCTTCCTGGTTCCCGTGAATGTTGGTCACACGAAGCTCTTTCCTGGAGCAGGAGCTGTAATTTCCCACTGGAGCTGTACTGAGACTTGACTTTGGTTATCAGTCTGGAGGCAACGAGGGATGGCAAAGTGGATCTTAAGGACAAGCATCATATTGAGAGGTATTTGTCTCCAGTGATATCTTAGGTTGTGTTCTTCCAGAAGCTGATCTTGAGCCAAAGAAATGGGGGAAGCAGGATAGGAAAGGAGAAGTCAAGCAAATGTGCAATTTCAGTTGAAGTCCAGATTCATTTGTTCACAGATATTAATAGCAGTTTTACTCATAGCAATCAAAATCTAGAAATAATCTAAATGCCCATTAATAGGTGAACAGATCAACAAATTGTGATGTACTCATACAATGGGATATTACTTCACAATAAAAGTGAAAAAAATGCTGGTACATACAACAGCATGGTTGAATGTCAAGAGCATGCTGAGAACAAGAAGTCAAGAGACACAAGACTTAACATACCATATTAATCCACTTATATGGAATCTACAATAGGCAAAAGTAATCTATAATGACTGAGAGCAGATAAGTTGTGACCCTAGGCTGGTATTAGTGGTAGTAGTGGTAATGATAGGGCACAAGGATATTTTTTGAGTGATAATGGTGGTATATACAGGGATTGCATACATTTATTATAACTTGCTAAACTCTACATTTAAAAGGAGAACACTTAATTATATGAAAATTAATTTGTTCTTTTTTTCTTGGCTTCATAAATAGAAGCTTAGATCATCTGAGACCCTTACTATATAATGTAAGCCTTTAGTGCTATAAATTAGTGCTAAAAACTTCTTTATCTGTATTTCACAAATTTTGATGTGTTGTGTTTCATTTTCATTCAGTTCAAAATAGTTTCTAATTTCACTTCTGATTTCATCTTGCATTTATGTGTCATTTAGAAATGTATTTTTAAATTTCCAAATATTTGGAAATTTTTCACGTATCTTCTTGACATTCATTTCTAGTTTAAATTCCTTGTGGTCAAATAACATATGTATGATTAAATTTATTGAGACTTGATATATAGCTCAGAATATGATTTATCTTGTTGTAGAATTTGTGTTCTGCTGTTGGGGTGGAGTGTCCAATAAATTTTATTCGGGTCAAGTGGGTTGGAAGTGTTCAAGTTTTTCATATCTGTGATTTTGTATCTATTTGTTCTATCAGTTGCCGAGAGTAAAGTTTTGAAATTCTCAACTGCAGCTGTGAATTTTTATGTTTCTATTTTCAATTGTCTGCTTTTGTTTCATATATTTTGAAGCTCTGTTACATACATGCCTTTTTTTTTTTGATTGGTATTTCTTCTTAGTAAATTAGTATTCTTTTTTTCTGAAATCTACTTGGCCAGATATTAATATAATCACTCCAGTATCCTTTGTTTGGTATAAACATGGCAAATATTTTCCACCCTTTTACTTTTAGAATATCTATGTATTTGTGTTAAAAAGTGAGTTTCTTGTAGAGAGCAAAGACTTGGGTCTTACTTTTTTATTGTGTAATAATCACCTGCTTTTAATTGGGATTTTAGGCCACTTAAATTTAATATGATTACCAATCGAGTGAGCTTAAGTGATCATCTTGCTATTTATTTTCTATTTGTCCTTTCTGTTCTTTATTCCTTTATATCCTCTTTTCTGCCTTTTAGATTGAATACTTTGTTTTATTTTTCTCCACTATTGGCTTAGTCTCTTTGCTTTTTATTTTTTAGTGGTTGTTTTAGCATTTACAACATACTTCTCTAACTTATTACAGTCCAACTTCAAATTATATTATGCCACATAATGTACTGTATAAGAACTATACAACAATATACCTCAATTTCCCCCTCCTGTGTTATGTGGTAGTATTGTCAAATGTTGTACTTCTACCTAAACTCTAAACTCCACAATTTAATGTTATTATTTTTGTTTTAGAAAGTTAATTTTTTTAAAGAGATTATTACAATGGGGGAAAAATGCCATATATTTACCATTTGTGGGGCTCATTCCTTTGTTTAGATCTGAATCTCCAACTGGTAACATTTTCCTTTTGCCTAAAGAATTTTTTTTTTTAGCATAACTCTAAGTGCAGATCTGCTGGAAATGAATTTCATACTGTTTGGTTGGTTTGAATTTTTTATACACTATCCTTAATGTTGAAAGGTATTTTCTTTGTTCTGTCCTGATGTTCCGTTTTGTTTTTCTCTATGTATTTCATTTTGGGCTATTTTGATTGTTAGATCTTCCAGTTAAGTTATATTTGAGTCTTATTTTTATATCTTGCATCTTTATTTCCATCTCGTTTATGTTTTTTGCTGTCTTCTTGAATATATGGAACATACGTTTTACCATTCTTGCCTACTAGCTTCATCATCCCTGTCATTTAAGGGTCTGTTTCTATTGATCATTTTTTCCCTTGATTACGGTCTATATTATCCAGCTCCTAGTAACACCTGTAAATTTTATCTTGAATGACAGACATTGTGATTTTACATTGCTGGGTGTTGAGTTCTGTAATATTCCTATTTATAGTGTTGGATTTTGTTCTGGCATGCAGTTAAATTATTTGGAATCAATGGAATCCTTTTAATGTTTGCTTTTAAGCTTTGTTAAGGCATATCCAGAGGAGTTTTGTGTCTAGAGTTAGTTTAGCCTCACTATTATGGTGATTTGTGACACTCCTCTTACAACTTGACCCGATGTCCTAACTATTTCAATCTTTCCACTCTGACTGGTTGCCACACACGCTATTTCAGCCCTCTGTACAGTTTTTTCCAGGCTTTGGGTAATTTTCTTTCATAAATGCATAGAATAGTATTCAGCCAAAAATTTGAAAGATCCCTCTTGCAGATCTCTGGAGCTCTCTCTGTGTGTACTCCTTCGATCCAGAATTACATCCCTCAAATTTTAGCTGCCTTTGCCTGCCAATCTCTGATCTACTTGAACTTTCACTACCTGAATGGCAACTCTAGGCAGTAAGCTGGACAATCTGAGGACTTGGCTATGGTCCAATGTCTGAAAAACATTTTTTTGTTGTTGTTTACATTGATTTTTTCCTAGGTTTCAAGTTGTATAAAGTAAATATGTTTTTTGTTTTTACATTATGTTCTGGAAAAGGAGATCATTTGCACATAAGTTATACTCCAAAAGTGTTTATTTAAAAAGAAAAATAACATTTCTGTAAATTAATCAGATTTGGGGTATTTGCTAGTGGCAGATACTTGTTGAGAATTTTTTTCCCTTTAATTATGGTTTAGATTTCCACTTTGACTCCAGAACTTAGGCATGTTAAAAAAAAAAAAAAACTGTAAGTAATACTTAGTGGCTTATTATATTTTTATTCAACTAATTGTCAGTAGGAAAATAAATTTAAGGGTAAGTCTGATGAGTTTTGTTTTGGATTAATTTTTGAAGTTTTCTGCTTAATGTCAGGTAGAGATATTTAGAAATCAGTTGGGTCTATGACTTCTGGTGTTCAAGAGAGTTCTGAACTGCAGATAGAGATTTAGGAAGTATTAATGAAGAGTCGGAGGTCGAAGCAGTAAATATGAATAGCTTGTTAAGGAGAATCAGAGAAGAGAGTGCATTCTATCCAAAGACATTGATGAGCAGAAAGCAGAGGAAAAAGACTTACAAGGAGTATAACCCAGAAAAGTATTGTTAGAACTAAATTCAATGCCAGTTTTCTCAAAAACAAACAAACAAACAAACAAACAAACAAACAAACGAAACCTTGTGAGGTAAACTGTTTCATAACCATTTATTGTCATTCTTTTCTCTCCTCCTATTCTCTCTCTTCTCTCCAGCAGGAAGCAAATAGTCAGCCCTAAGAGACTGAGAATTAGATGCCTGTGCTTAGTGAGATATTGTCTGAGATTATGTCTAAGGGCCCTTCTGAATCTAATTGACGATGAAAAATTGTTAAAACACAGATTTTACAATAAAATAGCAGTAAAAACTAATCAGAAAACTTTGAGAGGTGCTCTGCCACACACACTGTCAAGGCCAAAATAGCTGTTCAATATTTTTTTCCATGGTTGTCATAAAGAAATTCTTGGAAAATATTGCAAACTGGCTTGGGGCTTTTCACTTATATAACTCATATTTCTATTTCATTTCTCTCCATCTGAGGTTGAATAACTCTGAGGTTAGAATTGTATTGCTCTTTATGTGGTAAGATGATTTAGTTTTTGAAATTATGCTTCTACTCAAGGCTTTGGCAGCTGGTGAGTTCTACCCTTCCTTGAATAATGAATCCACAAAAAAGGAACTGGATTGGTCCTTGGTTTAATCACAACTCTTCCCAGTCGATGCCATTTTATATAAAGGTGTTAACCCCCAAACAAAGCATAATTCAGTCTCCTTTGAAAGACTATAATTGAAAGGTTTAGAATTTTACAGGCAGAACAAGTTATTTCTTTAAAAATATTCTTTATTGGCAGCAGAAGGAGATAGTCATTTAGGGAATAGAAGAGATGGTGAGTTAACATTTGTTGATTTGACTAGGTGTTTAAAGTATGGTTTTCATTCCTTACCGCCCACTGAAGTAAGACATATTATTCCCGTTTTTTTTTACAAGAGAAAATGCCTCTAGGGAGGTAATAACTTGCTCAAGGCCATCAAGCTAGTATATTGTGATTTGTCTGGTCTGGTTCTTAAGCCCTTTTTCTTTCTATATGTCACACTGCCTCCGTAGTGTAAGGACACGATTTCTGCCATGTTCTCTTTAAAATGTCAGAAAGCTCACTTCATTCTGGAGAGTTTAGAAATGACAACGGTAGTACAGAAATGAACCTTCAGCACCACACTTAATATGATATTTGTTTTTACTACTGAAGTACATACGCGTATAGAACAAAGTAATCTGGTTTACTATATGGGCAAAAAAACATGTACTTGGAAAATAGCACTGGGTTTGGTCTCAAAACACTTGGGCTCCAATTCTGGATCGGCCATTTGTTATGTATCTTTGAACAAGGTAGTTTACTGTCCTAAGCCTCAGTTTTATCATTGGAAGAATGGAGTAATAATGCCCATCTCGCAGTGTTTCTGTAGAAACCTCAGTATGCATCTAGCTTTAGCAATGTCCCAGAAGCTCAAAGAGGCAACTCTTGCTAGTATTTCTATGTTTGGAGTCCATAAACAGTTCATGAAAAAAATACTTTACGGGAAGCATAGATCATAGCCCATTTGAGTAGTCTGAAATTTCATCACCGATCCAACAGGTCATGGCAAGTAAATGGAGTAAGGTGTGAAGGCATACATGACAGACAAAAATGACAAATAGTGAAAGAGGAGATTCAAGAAGGGCGATGGGGGTAAAGTCTGGCATCATTTCTGTTCTGAAAGGAAAGCGTGGCCTGCAGCAGTTCCCACATGTGTAGGAAGAGGTAGGCTGGGGAATATATGGGAATCTGATGAAGCAGAAAGGATTAAACAATATTTTCAATGTAAGAGTCATCATTCTAGCTTAAATAAGCTCTAAAATAAATATTCTTATTTTTTCCTTCTCATCCTTTCTGAGAAATTAAAACCTAGTGAAATAAAGGGATCTGGATTAAAGGAGCTATGGTTGTCAACTTGAAGGGTTTCACCTCTAAACTGTCAGCAATCTGGAGCCCTGTTGGACAGTATTGAGGAGGGGTTCATCGTATTTGAGTAAGGCTTTGGAAAGTTTGGCTTGGCCATGAGGTAGAGGATGAAATTGAGGAAGTGCAAGCTGAAGGATCAGTTAGGAGGATGATGCAATAATAGCCCAGGTGAAAGATGACGTGATCTGAACTGGGGTGCCAGTCATGGGACTAAGCAGCAGGGATGGATTTGGGAAACACTATCGAGGGAGACTAATATGCTGAGATAAAAACTGGCTAGGGAGTTAGAGGGAAGAGGTGAAGATGATTTTGAAATATTTAAGCAGAGAGACTGAAAAGCTAGAGGAGAAATTAACTGAGATAGATCTCGCTATAGAGGAGTTAGATTTCAGGGCTAACATTGGTCTTGAGTGATTTTGAAATCTGTTCTAGTACTAGAGGAGTTGGAATTTAGCTGTGGAACTTGGCCAATTAATAGAGAAAAGATGAGCCAATCTCATTTAATCAAGAAAATGCCGTTAGAATAGAAAAAGATAATCTGTGGGTTGAGCTGCTAAAAGTTGGATGAGATAATACATAAAAACTTCCAAGTGCTATGTAAAGGAAGGAGAGATGAAAAAATAACAATAGTAATAATAATAGCTAAATTTTCTGTGCACTATATACCAGAAACTGTTCTACATGTTCTATAAGCAACATCTATGAAGTAGGTACTATTAGTATCTCCATTTTATAGAAGAGACACTTGAGGCACAGAGTTGGGAATAAGTTTCCCAAGGTCATATGTCTAGTGAATCATATTTGTATTTCAAACCAGGAAACCTGACTCTAAAGCCTTTGCTCTTAATTGTTATGTGACTGTCTTGCCTAGAGTACATCACATATAACTGGGAAGGTGAACATTTAATAGAATTAATATGCATATGAAAATGTTTTATAAACAATAAACATCATATATTTAAGTTACTATTCTTTCTATTTTATTAATGAGGATGCTGAGGATCACAGAGGATAAACATATTTCCATAGATTACGTGGTTAGTAAATGGTCGGTTTAGGACTTTGGCCACTCCAAAAGCTATTGTTCTTTACTAATTAGTGCTGTTCTTCAGTAAAGCCTGTTTGAGTGTATGGGTGTGATCTCACAGAGGAAAGCATTCATTCAGCAAACATTAAATGGGTGTCCACTAGGCACTGATTTGGACACTGGGAATCAGTGACATAAGGTATGGCATTAAGAAGATCACAGGCTAGTTTGGGAAACAGACAAGAGGGAAAGAAAAAAGAGACAAAGAAAAAAAAGAAAACTAAGAAGGAAGGAAGGGAGGGAGGAGGGAGGAGGGAGGGAGGGAGGGAGGAAGGAAGGAAGGAAAGGAAAATAATTCCACATGTTGAATACTCTGAGCATGGAGAAGAGAGGACTAAGCAGTTTGTATTTTATTCAATTCATTACATACATAATTCACTACATACTCCACCACGTCTAAGAACTGTGTTAAGAGTTGGGGAAACAAATAAATAAGACAGAATCCATGCGCTCAAGATTATCCCCGAAAGGTGGTAGCATTGCAGAAATTTGTTCATATTTAAACAAATCTAGTCATTCCGTATAAAAAAATTTAAATCTCATTTTGCTGCTAGGTCATTTTTATACAGAAATTGGGAACTCTAATCTTTGCTTATGCTTATTATAACATGTCTTTTCCTCTACATGTGCCTAGAGACCCAAGTATCACGTAAAGTCTTTTAATTTAAATAAGTAGTGATGGATAAAGGTAATATACTAAAGAAATGCTAAAGTGAATGTGGGTAAGAAAATGATACTTCAAAAGTGGTTTCATCTAATATGAGAATTGAGCTTTAGCCAGTTTTCACACCTCAGCACCTTGACCGTATTGTATTTCTAGAAGGTAGAGAATATTAAATATTGTTAATGATTGATTGCATCTCAACTTTCAAGTGTTACATCAAACAGATCCTTAAAAGGGAGATTTTTATTCTCTTAAAGCCATCAACAGAACTTTTTGATTATTAAAAACTAATGTCTTAGATTTACTACATTTAATCCAAATTTGATCCAAGAGTGAAATTCCTTTTTGGCAGCATCATCAATAATTTACCATGTCATAGGCTTTCCTTTCTGGGGGACAAAATGTTAGCTAAGGGAGTTCTGGCTGACACATTATAAAATAAAGCTGGCAAATGGGTTGTATGGGACTTTGCCAATTCTATGCCCATCTGAAGATTCCCAAGTGAATGAGTATGGCTTTCCTTTACAGCTGCCTTCTGAGGCCTGGCGTGTACCATTGAACCCCCAGAATGACCTAGAACTGTGGAAATGTACACCTGGAATGAATATTAGTAAGTCATCTAGCTTACCCACTCTCCTAAATCAGGAATTCTTTTATTTCAAAACACCCCTGATAGAGGTTCACCCAGGTTCAAACGAACTTAGTATATTTAAAAGTTACACCATTATTGGTTAGCTCTAAATGCTAAATGGCTGATAGATCTCTCTCAGACACTTCTACCCACTGGCTCTCATTTTTTTTCCTCTGAGGCCACAATAAACTCAGCCTCCTCTTTAGCACACAGCCTTGCAGATATTTGAAGAGTTTACTCTTAACCTTCCTAATATTAGAAAAATATTCCAGGTCCTCAGCTAAATTGATTACTCTTTTCTGGACTTTCTCTAATTTATTGGAATCCTTTATAAATTGTGAGGCACAAACCAATATTCATGTTTTCAGTCAGTTTCAACACATTGCCCATCAGTTAAATGTCCAGCGATGGTGAATGTGATTTACACCATCTGCCACCTCCAGTCAATAACTTGCTAGTGGCTGCCTGGAAAACTATGTTGAAGAAGTAACGTTATCTCTAGTTCTAATGTTATCTGGGTTCAAATGTCATCTGGGTTCAAATGTCTAGTTCTAATGTTAAATGGGCTCGTTAGCCGTGAGTACATGAGGGGGAGTAGCAATAGTTTTGCCACGTTTGATACCTTAGATTTAAGGATCCACTGAATGAACATCTCTCTGTTTTCACATGGAACAAAAGCTAAGGAGTCTTGTCACTTGTTTTCTTAAGTTCTTTTAAGGCTAGAGTATTCTATTACTCTGTGAAAATTTATTATATTTAGTTCCATGTATCTCTGACATTTAAATATTAGAAGCCAGCAGTGACCAAACTATAAATATTCTGGCATGTAAAAAATCATATTTTGGTCATAAGAGGCTCATTCAAAGATTCTTTTGAAATTGGTGAATGTCTCCGAAGAAAACAATGATAACATCGAAGATAATTATGCTTACATAATAAAAATAATGATAAAAATAAGGGGCATTTTATTGTGTTTTGCAGTTTCCAAATCACTCTTAGATACATTCTTTCCTTTGCTCTCTACCACATCCTTGGTGAGATTATTCCTATTTTAAAGCTGAGAAGACAATTTCAAACCAGTTAAATAACACGCCAAAGAACATTTGAACAGTATGGCATAGTGAATCCAGATTTTTAACTGTAACATCTGAAACTTTCCCCACACAGACGCTTTGGAGACATTTGTTCTTACTTATCTTTGCCAGCTCTACTGCCTTGCTGGTTAATCTCTACCTATGGCTACAGCTCCTTTCAAGCATGCCCTCTCCCATGACTAAAGCTCCTGCCATGTTCCAGTAATGGCCCTCTTGTTTGCCAATTCAGAACTTAGAGGTAGTTCTGGTAACTTACTGCCTCTGAGTTCTGAATAGGTACAGGAGAGAGGGCCTGGCAGAAGCTATAGCAAATGACTATTGCTAGACCCTGAGTCTTTCACCATCCCATGTTGGTTCCCTTAACCCCAACCTTAACTTTAAGTAAAGCTTTCATTAAACCCTCTTCAATTATCACTTTAAGTATGTCTTCCATTTTCCTGCCAAGGCCCTGACTGATACCCCTGACCCCAGGGCAAAAAACATCTCTTCTGCCTTTCTCTGTTTCACAAGTCAAACTTGGGTCTGACTGGCATTAAGACTAGATATTAAACAGAGGCTGCCTCATTCTTTGATAAGAGCAGTTGCCAAGGCACAACCCATCATTTTTTCCTGGGACTAGTCCTTTAAGAAAGATAACTTCCCAAATTCAGGATTAAATAGAAGCTTGGAGAGTTCTCTAAATTTAGGATTATCATGATAAATTTGCTCGTTTGATACTCAGCCACGTTTGACTTATCAATCTATTTTATTTGTATTAAAATAGAGCCTCCTATTTTCTCTGTGTTCTTGGTAAAATAAGATGAGTTTCAGTTATAGTTCATCATCTAGGTGTGTGTGTGTGTGTGTGTGTGTCTATGTGCGTTTATTTCCCAAGAAATAAAGCTTATGATGTGAAATCAGCCATTTAAGATGTTTAATGAATCTTAATAGCATAAATGAAAAGTCACTCAATCTTTTATAGCAATTAAACTTTACATAGAATGTAATTCCATGTCTTTTTGAGGTGTTCATGAATTTCATCCTGAGCTTTCTAAGCACCAGACTATGAAAGCTAGAATGCTTTTTTATGTTTTCTGTTTTTTAAAACAAATGTATTAGCTTTTCTCTCATAAGTTATTATTAACATATGTGTAGTATGTCTCAGACTTATATGTAGAAATATATATCACTCAAAAAATTTTCTTAAATCTTTAAGAGGGAATTTAAGGCTTTCTAAAGTGTTAAAAAGATTGGACAATAGCTGAAAATCCAGGAATGTCCCAGAACATCAGGAGAATCACCCCTCCCCCTTCCCCAGAGCTGCTGTTTTTGTCACACTCAAAAAGTAGGGAATTAAAGGGATAGCTGCTGAAACTATTGAGTTCAAGAACATACCTCAATAGCTGCGATCCAAGATTCAGAAAACCAGATTAGGAAGCTCCCATTACCGTCATTCTAACTGCTCTTGACTTCCATATATTTGGTGACTTGGCAATGGAACACTGAATCTGTTCACTGCTTTAACTGTCTTTTACTTTCTTATATACATGTAGGTAAGCTAAAATTAGTCCCTCTAAACTTTTCTTAATTCCACAGGATCTGATAATTACAATTTAAAAGGGCCCTGATCTTTAGAGAAACACAACTATATATGTGTGTGTGTGTATATATGTGTGTATAAAGGTAACTATATATGTGTGTGTGTGTGTGTGTATACACACATAAATATAGTAATGTATAGTTAAGTTATATATAGAGAGAAATATTAGAGATATGTATGTGTGTGTTGGGAAAGGGGTGGAGAAAGTAAGGCAAGTAAGATATGTTAAGGAATTTTTCACTATATCCTGCAATGGGAAGCGTTGCTTTGTTTAAAGTGGTGGTTAGATCTGGAAGATCACGTTAGCTGTTATGTAGAGAGTTATACTAGGGGGCTGTACCAAAGGCTAGGAGACAAATTAGGAGGCTGTTGCAACAATCCAGGCAAGAAATGAACCTAGGAACTGGCAGAAAGAACGTACCTAGTTTTCCCCAGATAATTTAAGGTCTCAAGATGTCAAAACATCATTCTTCCTTGGAATCTTCCCCTCTCTGTCTTAATACTCTTGCTGGTGCCACTCACTCTAGGCAGTGATTTCATGACTCTTTAGAATCAGCTGGGAATATTCTCCAGGGGCCCTTCTTAGCTATTTAGTCTTCCACGGTAACTCCCCGTTTTTCAATAGATTTTCATTTTCCTCTTTTGCAGCCCCTCTCACCTCACCAGTTATTACTTGACCTTTCATCTTCTGAGCCTGACTAGTATGAAGACAGCTTCCTTGGAATTTTTAGCTGACAGATGTGATCTAAAGTTCCCTGCTGTTGCCTTAAAATAAAAAAGGATCAGAACACAAAATCTTCCCTACTCTTTAAGAGAATAATGATAAAATAAGTGTTAGAAGAGGTGGTAATGGGAAGACCATACTGACTCCTGGTTTCCATCTTTACACACTCATAGTGTCTCTTGATGAGAAATCCTAGAAGACATAGAATTTTGTATTAAAAATTTCAAATTTAAGTATATGTTTGTTTGTTTTTTAATTTGAGATCCCATGCGGACCAAGTTGTATGTGGCCAGAATTTCTGCAAGGAAGGACTAGAACATTCAATTTTGCAATGTCATTGCTTGTAAAGGAAGGACAGTAGTTTTAAATTTTTGAGATAGGAATAACTAGACTTGTCAGAAACCTGAGTTTGGAATTTTATTCTACCACTTGGTAGAGTATGTGGGGTAATAATCCACATATCACAGGGTTTTTCATAAAATAAATAAAAAAAAATGAAGCCAATTTGGCTTCTATACATAGCACTTGATTAACATTAACATTGTCAAGGTTACCAGTGATGTTCATGATATGAATTCAAGCATCTTTATGTTTTCATCTTATTCAACTGTTCAGCAGTATCTAACACAGCTGATCATTCACCTTTTCTAGAACACTCTCCCTTCTAAGCTTCTACTGTTGGTTTCCTCTCCTCTGTGTCTTCTCAGTCTCTTTTGCCAGTTTCTCTTCCTTTTTTTGATGAAAGTGTTGGGATTTTAGTTCTTGGTCTAAGCTGACTAACTCTTCTTTCTCTATACTCCCTTCAAAGTGACCTCACTCTGCATTTCCATTAGCATGTTATATAGACATCTCAAACTTAACATGCATATACCAGATATTTATCGGTTGATTATAAACCTTGAATTTGCTCTCATGTTCTCCTGGTATTGCTGGGGCTAGAAGCCTGCAAACAACAATTCCCAGAATCCCAAACTTGCTAACTTTGCCAAGTTCTGCCAATAAAAGATATTACATGGAGATGAGAAAGAAGAAGAAACTAAAAGCCGGTGAGCTTCTGGCAGCTCCTCTGGCAAGGGTAACTCTGATGTTTTCTGCTCCGTGGCAGCTGCCATGATTCTAACAATTTCTATGGTGGCAGTTTAAGCAGCTTCAGTAATAGAGGTTGCTGCAGCATTAGAGAGAGCAATGAAGGCTCTTGCCTAGCAGCCGGAGTTGGTGGTTTCAGCACTATCAGTGGTTAAGTGTGGCCCATGAGTTCCAGTCCAATGGTGGCAGAAGCTTCCTGAACACTATGTAATCTCCCATTTCTCTTTTGTTTTCCAATTCTTTCAACACCTTTATCAGGGCTGATTTATCCATTAGTCACAGCAGGCACAGTGCCTCGGGCCCACAATAGTTTTAGGGCCTTAGAAATGTTTTAATTTTCATTTTAATCAGAAGGAAAAAAAATGAATGAAGGAAGTGGCCCATGAAAACAAAAGTGCCTAATGCCACAAAAGTTGTAATGCAGCCCTGACCTTTGTGACTGTTTCCCAGCAACAAATTCCTCTTTGGGTGAAATATCTAATAGTTTCTGCTTTTCTTATCTGACACTGGCTGAGTCAATACCCCAAACAGAACTCTTGATTCCTGCCTCTAAAGCTCTCGTTCGTCATACTTCTCTATCTCAGGGAATGATGCCATCATCCACCACTAACTCACGTCAGAGACCTGGCCATTATCCTTGAACCTGGCTTCCTCTTCAGCCCCCACCTCTAAAATGTCACCAGATTTTATCTGCTCAACAGACACAATATATTTCGACTCTGTCCAACGGTCTCTGCTTCCATTGGTACCAGCTGGTCTATCCAAGCCACCACTGGGGCTTCCTTCTTGGCCTTGAAAACCAGACCCCAGGAGCATGCCCCACAGTCCCTGTGTTGTCTAGCCCCCACCTTTTCCTCAGCTTCCTTTGGTGCTGCTCTACCTCCCCGCTGCTTGCTTACTGTGCCCAACGTGGTAGATAAATTGCATTAACGGCCTCACTTTTTCATGATTCCCTGTTGCCATGTCCTTTGCTAATAGCTTCCCATACAAACTCTGAGCTCATGTTCTTCACATCTTTAGGCAGATGTTACCTCATAGGTAACTTGACCTAAAATTGCCTCACCTCTCCAACACCTGCTATTACACCTTCGGAGACATTACAAACCTGGTTTCAAAGGTTGGCTCCATATTTTGTAGTTCTGTGACCTCTTACCTCCAAGTTCTGTTTTCCTCATATGTAAAATGGGAATAATAATTACTTTATAGCAATATTGTGAGAATATAGTGGAATAAAATAGATAATGTTGATCCTTGATAAATCCTCAGTCATGATAACTTTTCTTTACCAAAATGTTATCAACAATATTTTTAAAGTGACTTTTGTTTTTGATTTAAGAGTATACCTATTTACCAAGCATAGTAAATAAAACGAAATAACAGCTTTGAGGAATAAAAACATCTGTGTAACTCTGCTTCAGCAAGTGTTTTGTAATTACTCTCAGCACTGAGAATCGTGGGGTGCACTCCTTTCAAATGTCTTGATATTAAATACAGGTCTGTGCCTGTGTATGTAGTATACTGGGGACCCATGAGACAAATAATGTCGAATTCCTCACATGAGTGTGTTTTATGAGTGCTTTTCCTGAGGATCAGAGTAGAGGCATTTATAGCTATAGAAAAAGAGACTTTTCAAGAGTCATTTCACGGGACAGGAGACACCAAATGGTTATAAAAAGAAAGGCACCTCTCCATAGTACTTTTTTTGTTAAGCAGTGCTACTAAGAACTTGGCATCACTGCCCCTCTTCTTCCTCAGGTCATCTTCATTTTCTTTTTCCCTAAGGAATGGAGAGATATAAAAAACAGGTGAGGCTTGATTGCGACTGCTTCTGCTACTGAAAGATTCCGCTCTTTAAAACCAAAGAATTTAAAAGGGGATAAAAACTCCCTACAAAGGATTTTTTCCTCTGGACAGCCCTATCATTTATGACACACAGGGCTCAGCCTTTGGCTGCCATTAGCACTGAGAAAACTATTGAACTTGTTTCCCTGTATTTTGTATTTCTGAACACTACAGCTGCCTCTTGGATTTGTGCTTCAACAGACAGAGCAAACAAAGAAGTTCATGCTTTGGAAGGAACAGAATCACATTCTAAAGGCGAAATCAAAGTGAAAAGCAAATTTGAGTTCAGGGATTCTCCCCTCCGGCACCCTAGAACAGGTGTGGTTACCTCCAAGATAGAAATGCCAAGTCCATTCTTTTTTCAAGAGAGCAATTTTCTTTAACAACTCTGAGTTGACCTCTTGCTACACTTCACACTTTTTTAGCAACTGGGATGAGGATTCCATTTATATTATAAAATTAGTGAGTTCTCTATTCACCTATCACTGTCACTATTCACCTGTCACCCCAAAAATGAGAAAAGGAACATCCGAGAAAGTCATAGAAAAATACCGGCTCCCAAGTTTTATTTTCTGGAACACTAGACGCACAAGTAATTAATAAGTGTTCTGAGAAAAAGGATTTTGTGGTCAAGTAAGATTGGGAAATGCTACTTTAGTTAAGGCTAAACAAATCCCTTTTCTGCAGAACTTCTTGGAATTTTTATCTGCTAATGTGCATTGTGAATCCCCAAGACTAAGATATGGTATGTAAAAGTTTTGATAAGAACACTATTCTTATCTTCTGGGAATAAAATGGGAAAACAGAAATAAATAAATAAATAAAATTCCTGTCTTCAAGTCATCATTGCCTAATGAGGAGACAATCCCACAAACAGACTATTAAAATCAAGTGATTAAGGTACAATGATTAAGGTAAAGACAGAGAGGACTGTGGAGGACCAGTAAGAGAAAACTAAGTAGGAAGAGCCAGTGCTTCCTGGAGGAGGTGGCCCTGGCATTGAACCTTCATAAATGAGTGGTATCATTCCAATTTCTTTACCTTGGTCTACCATTTCTGACCATTTACGTAAAAGAAACAATACTTACCTCCAATAAAGTACGTAGCTTTTCTACTTTGGTATTTATGTATGCTTGCCTTTTGGTGTCTTTGGCAGCTAGATAGATCTAGATCCAAATCTCAGCTATGCCTCTTACTACCTCTGTGATCTCGAGCAAGTACCTTAACCTCATGCATTTTTTTCAGGATTGTCATAAGAATTAGAGATCATATAACTAAAGCACTAACAAAGTGCCTGAAACATAATAGTTTCAATTAATTAGACTATTATTATTCGTAAGTCTTAAGATTAGAATAGATTTACAGATATCTAATCTAAGCATTCACTGAATATATACTAATCTCATTCTATGTTTATATTACGGATTCTGTTTGAAACTCTGCTGAAGTTCAATTGTGATTGATAAGCTCTCAGACTCTGAAAGACATAGTGCTTAAAGAAATCTATCTACTGTTATAAGAATTTATAAATAAAATCTCTTTGTCAACCTGGATAAAAAAATGGAATTGCCATCTCTGATGATTTGTTACCAAAGACTTGTTACACTTGAACTTGAAATTTGAATTAATATTACATGATCTGGAAAACTGCAAGCTGATAAATTAACAGAAAAGTAAGTCCAAACAGTTATTATGTTTGTAGCTCCAGGAAGAAGAAAGCACAAAATCATTCTGGCAGGACATATTGTCAAATAAGGTTACAAAATGTTCAAGCTAAAACCCACTGAAGATTAGCTTGCAAAGGAAAATTACATAATTCATGAAGGAACGATCATTAGGGAGAGGTAGAAGACCAATAAACAATGAAAGTAGACCTCCAAGAACTTCAGATAACAGAAACTATGAAATAAGTATATTTAAAATGATTACAGACATTAAAAAAAAAAGAAACCACATACATGAGAAGAGTAAGACATTAAAAAGACACATCTGAGAAAGAATATATAAATAAAAGATAGTCATTGATATTAAAATCAATATATAGTATAAATAGTAGCCTAGAATACGCTGAAGAAACATTAATGAACTGGAAAATAGGCCGAAAGAAATTACCAAGACTATAGTATAGAGAGATAAACATTAAAAAATTTTAAGATATATAGAAGATAGAATTCAAAATAATAGCACAAACAGAAATGGCAGAGGAAGTAATACTTGAAAGATGATAGCTAAAATTTTTCCATTTTTTTATTAACTTCACTTACCACAATGACTACAATTCAATTCACCATCATCTTTCACCAAGATTATTTCAATAGTCTCCTACCTAAGCTTCCTGCTTCTGCCCTTGCCCCTAGAGTTGGTCTCAACATCTGAACCTTAAAATGTAAGTCATTTTATAGCATGTCAATCCTCTGCTGAAATCCTTCTGATGTCTTCCTATCCCATTAATGATAGAAGTACTTACAATGGCCAGTACAGCCCTTTGAGGTGTGCCCTGCTAACTCTCTGTCTTATTCACTTTGTTCCAGCCATACTACTTCCTTGCTAGTCCTTGAAAATTTTCATCATGTTTTCACCTCGGAATTTTTGATCTTGCAGTTTCCTCTGGTTGAAAGCTCTTCCCGCAGATATCTGCATAGGTCCTTCCTTCACCTCCTCCAGATCTTTGCACAAATATCACCTTGTGTGTGAGGCCTTGATTAATAATTCAATTTAAAATCACAAAGCCCCCTCTCTACCCAGCACTCCTTATCCCTTTCCCTACTCATATTTTTCCCTCGGCACTATCATTTATAAAATATTTTTACTTATTTATTCATTTATTTATGTCTACCACCTTCTACTACCCTACCAGAGAATATAAGCTTTGTGAATGATAATGTCAAAACTAGTGAAAGTTGGCTAATACAGTTATTACAAAAAAAATTATAACTTTAAATTGCTGTACGATAAAAAAACTCTGAAAATTAAAATGCTAAACTCAAACTCAAAAAATTAAAAAAATTTTAAAAAGTATAAACCCAAAAGAAGAAATGTAAAGTATAAGAAGTTAAGTAAATAGAAAACAAAGCCATATTCGAGATCATTAAAATTAGAACTGTTATTCATTTTAAAACATGAATTCAAAGTAAAAACCTCTAGAGAAGTTGATCAGGAAACAAAAGGAGTAAGCAAAGTTAATAATAGGTCTTAAGAGTGAAAAAGTGGATAAAACTATAAAAATAATAGAGAATGAAAAGTATTAAAGCAATTCTATGGACAACTTTGTCAATAAATTTGAAAACCTGAGAAGAAATAAACCAATTCCTAGATGAACATAACTTATCATAACCAACCCAAGAGGAAATTTTAGAAAACAAAAACCCTGAACAAACCTTTAAAAGGCGATAGGATGAGTTATAACCTATGCACACAGAAAGGTTGGGAGAATTAGTTACTCATTTAGAAAGAAAAATAAAAATATATCTCTCTCTCATACCACAAATTTCAGTTGGATATATAGAACATAACATTTTTATACATTTTAAAACCTAAGAATGCCATGAATTGTTTTTGGATATATTTCATATATAGTAGAAATACAAAAATAGGCGCGGTCATGACACACATCAAAATCCGGGAATTGGTTACCTCTGGGAAAGGCGGTAATGGAGTCAGATGAAGGAGGGTATCACAGTGGCCTGCCAATCTATCTCTTATTTTAAAGGTCATTTTTAAAAAGACTTGATGCAATTGTAGCGATATGTTAACATCTGGCAAGGCTGGGTTATAGATACATGGGTACTTATTACATTATTCATTTTATTATTTAGTATTTTAAAATATGTCACTATTTATAAAAGAAGCTTAGGCCAAATAATCTGGCTTCCTTCTGTAAGTCATTAGGAAATTTTGAAGGTCTTCCACAGGAAATCTGACCATGTAGAGTTTCAACAAGTCATCACACGTACCTGAATGCTCTCCCTTCTCATCTCATAGAATGAATCTCAACACCACTTGATTCAAATAAATATCCAGAATGAACAAGTACAGACAAGACTGGCCTTGCTAAGCCAGCCATAGAACAAAGATGCTTTATTAAGAAACTTTCTGAAGAGAATAATATTAAACGTTCCATTTAGTTTATATGTCAAGGTTCTCAAATACAACCACACAACATTGTAAAACCTTTGGAAAATAATCAATTTAAATCGGTGATGTTTGGAGCTGGGAGAGTGAAAGGTTCTCTACAGAAGGACTTTGAGGCTACACAACACCTTTGGGATATGTTATAATCAAGCAGAAGCAAAAGAAACGTGGGTTTCTCCCAAGTATAATTTTTAGAAGATTGTATATAGGAAGAATCATTTCAAAACTATGTGTATTTATATCTCTGCTTGCCACAGCTTATAAAAAATTCTGTAGAATTCCAATTGCATTATTTATGTTTTATGTTTTTCAATTTTTCTATGTAATATGTAATTATTTCAGCCTCTGCCCCTTTGTGTGGTCTATTGGTGGGCTACAACTCAGAAGGGTTTCTTTCTTAGAATTCCAATAGGCTCAAGATAGTGATCTTCCCCAATGGACTCATATTCTCCAATTTAAAGAGTTCTATTTCTTGAATGTGCCCCCAATGACTTGAATAGGATAAAGCGTTCAAGACATAGTGTTCTCATAAAGTATTTAATCTCAAAGAGAAGTTAACTTTATTCCCTAAAGGAAAAAGAAACTAATGCCAAATATGAATTGCTTTTCATTTCTCTGATCTTTTTTTTTTTCTTTCTTTCTGAGACTTTTTCTATCCAGATAAAGGAATAAGGTGGCCAGAGTCATTATGCAGATAATTCAGTTCTAGTACTTTTGTCCAAAGATTGGATGACCGAGACAAAAGTGAGGATTTAAAAATGTTGAGTTATTCTCAGGAGCCTTTCCACTAGAAGTATTCAGAAAAGATTAGAAGTCTCTCCTGAATGGATGGAAGTTAATGAAAAAAGATAAAACCAGGAGATGGGGTGGGGCGGAGTAAAGGAATGAACATTTTCTGAATACTTGCTATGTTCCAGATACTCCTTATAAATCATCTTAAGTAAAATCTTGCACTATCTCCATGGAGTATTTATTTTGTTCCTCATGTCACAGATGACAGACTGAGTCTCTAGTAGGTGGAATAATGAGTCTAAGACCAAGTGGCTGGCATAGAGGTGCATTGCTCAGATCTTCATTCAAGAAAAACTGCTGCACACAGTGTAGATGATAATGCTGCTGCATCTTCAGATCTATGTTGGTGTTCATGCTAAGGCCACACTTCACCCAGGATGCTCCAAGGCAGTGACTGAACACAGCAGTGGCACCAGAGCCAGTCCACTCTTGCCCAGTATGGGATTCCTTCAGCTTTTGCTCTAGACTGTAGAACTGTACTGAAACTGTAGTCAGAGATCTCCCTATCTGATGCTCCTTCATTCCCACTTCCCTTGCAAAGGTATCAGCTACCCTCTCCTGTTCCCTCCATCTTTATCCTTTATAATCGTTCCCCCAAATAAGTCTCATTTACAGCCTATGTTGCCATCTGCTTCTCAAAGGACCTTACCTGACACGGGACACATAACTAATAGCTATCAGAATCAGAGGCTGATGCAAAGGTATTACTCCATCAATATTGACATTATTACTACTAAAAGTACTAATATTGACATAATATATATCATATGTTAAGTGTTTACTATGAGCTAGGTTTTATGCTTAGACTTCTATGCATTATCTCATTCCGTTTCATAACAACTCTATAAGATATATATCATTATCCACATTTTACAAATGAGAAGACAAAAGCTTAGAGATGCCATTAACTTACCCAGGCCACATAATTATCTGGTAGCATAGCCAAGATTTGCTCTTGGGACTATAAGGCTCTAAAGTCCATGTTCTTAACCCCTTTGTACATTGCATATACTATACTGCTTACCACAGAACATTCTGCCTCCTTTCAGCTTTCATCACTTTGCATATTTTAGGACTGATTTGATGGGTATTTTTTCACTTGAAGTGAGAATAAGTAACAAATATTTATAGAAAACTAACTCTGCACCTAGGTTTTTGGATATATCCTGAGGATCAAATAGAATAAAAGGTCCAGTTCCTGCTCTCAAGGAAATCATATTAATCTGTGAGGTTATTAACAATTTAAATAAAAGGAAACTACTGACACCTCTTTAACAAAGAACCATCCAAGAAGCTAGAAAAGTATACGGTTGTTATTAAGCGACACTAACTACGCTTATGAACGAAGTACATAAAAATGAACAAAAAACTCCGCAAAGACTAGGTCTTGAAAATTCTATAAGATTTTGAAAAGTAGAAAATGTGAGCTACCAAAGTGAAGGTGACAATTAATGACAATTTACTAACTAGAAGAAAAAAACCAATCCTTAAAATAATGGCAAATTCAGGGAAAAACATAATTGTTAAGTTCTCACTTGGCATCATTTAAAATGTTTCCTCTTAGAAAACATAATGGAATGTACTATAATGGAAATAATATGCAGTTGGCAGTCACACAGAACTATAACCCACAAGACTGTTAGCATGGACTAGGTAAATAATAAAATCATGAACTAGGGCAACAAGGATGACATTTAATGATGCTGCATAAGAAGTTTAATGTTGTCCAGGTAACTTCCCAATGGGAAGGGGGTCTGTTTTAATGTTGGACCCCAGTCAGAAACTTACCCTTCCTAACTCAAGGAGTCTTAAAATACTTCCTCCTGCCACACACACACACATGCACACACAAAGAAATAATTTTTTAAAAAGACATGGAGACAGCAAACCACATACTAAATCCTAAAAGAAAAATAATGAGACAACTGGCCTTTGGTAGACACAGACTACCAAAAAGCTATTAGATCCAACATGCAGGATCAAGACTTATAAATTAGTAATTTTCTACCTATCACCCATTAGCATCTTGGAAGCAAATGAAGTCTCTTTATCAATTTGTTATAGAAGCCTTAGTGTTTGAAGTAAATACTAAAAAACAACACGAGCAAAGGTTGAGTTTTCTGTAAAATAATATGGAGAGCCATGTTACAAATAATCAGCACTTCAAAATGAAGTTGCCTTAGGTCCATAGTAAGAGAGAACTCAGAAAGAGATCAGAAGAATTTGGTCGATGTAGTAATGAGGAGTTGAAACCAGACCAAACAGAAATAGGTCTATTGGGTATTTCTCCTCAGTGAGAGGGAACTAAATGTTATTATCATGAACTTCCTGCATAACATTTGCTCCTTTTAAATTGTGCCTTAGCCAATTGTAGCGTAAGGTGCGCGTTCCATACCATCTTCTTGGTTGGGCCATGCCCAAGCACCAACACTGACATGATGAGTGACCTCATTGGAATGAACTTCTGAGGAGGCACATGAGCATACCTGGATGAGAAGGGGGACATCAAGTCTTGTTTGTCACTCTTCACTGAAACTTGTTCCCAAGACTAATACTATGTTCATAATTTTAATAAGCAGCAGCAAACTAAAAGATGAACAGAGTAGCTAAAATGAGAAGAATAATACAGTAAGTGCTGAGAAGGTGCAGTCAGGAAATTTGGAAGGCACCAGATCACACAGGGCCTCATAGGCTATGTTAAGGAATGAGTTAATAGGATACTAACAATAGGAAAACATGCAAAGTGTTTAAGAAGAGAGGCGACATACCGAATTTGAATTTCCAGAAGATCTTTCAGACTGCAGTGTGAGAATGGATCAGGGTAAGATATTGGATATCAGTGTATTCGTGACAAAGTTATAATAATAGTTCAGATAAGAAATGATGGTAGTTCGGATTGTTGGTGATTGTGTAAATAGAGAAGGTCATTGAAGTGAAAGTGAAAAGGTAAAATTGACAGAACTTGGAGGATGAGAAGGAGGTGAGCATGAGGGAGAGGGAAGTATCCGAGATGACTCCAGGTTTCTGACTTGCTTGGTTGGATGGAAGGTAGTTCTCACTAAGCAAGGGAGCATCAGAGAGGATACAGTTTGCCGAGAAGATCAGGGATTTGCTTTTGAGAGTGTTAAGTACTTGAGACATAAGAAATGTGGAAGGTGGATATGTGTGTCTGGAGCTCAGGAAGTGGTCTGAGTGGGGATGTCAACAGTTACTTGTATAGGTATAGATGCCTTGATTGAGAGTGAATGATAAAATGGAGTTTACCAGAAAGTCAAGGAAAGAAAAGGCATTCCAAACAAATATAGTGGACACAAATATAGTGGACAATCTGGTGACGGACAGAGAGGAGGGGACTTGGGGGACTGGGAGAATGGGGTAAAGAGTTAAAGAAGTACAAATTAGTAGTTGATAGTTGGTCACGGGTTTGGGGAGCATGGCAGAGAGAATGATGCAGTTAGCATTAATATGATGGCTAAGTGGAGGGCCCGGGGAGGAAGGGAGCAATTAGGGGGATCATTTTATGAACTATATAGATGTCTAACCAATATACTGTATACTTAAAACTAATTTAAATAAATAAATTAAAAAAATTAAAAAAAAATAATAAATAAAGAAAAGAAAAAGAAAGGGCATTCCAGCAAGAGGAAAGAAATTTGTAAATGACATGAAAGTGGGACATTCTAGGTGTTTATTTTTAAAGTTAATTATTATCAAAACTTAAAAGGCTGTTTAACACTATACAGGGGAGAAAGAGAAACAATAAATAGTTAATAGTGATTACTTTTGAGGAGGAGCCCAGGAGAGCAGAGAATAAGAGAGATGTACCCTCGTTTATATTGTGTGAATTTGTTTCTTAAAGTATATTTTCAGTAATTTAAAAAATGACGTTCACCATAATTACCTTTTAAAAAGAGTTTAATAAAATTAAAGTGGCACCTGAGGAAAGAAGAAATTCTCCTGCTTGTTTTAATTCAAGGACACCTCAACAGCAGTGCCATTCACGTAGATTATAAGCTGTAGTGCAAAAGCTAAACAACTGTACATGGTAGCCTTGATTACAATCATTTTACATGCAATATAACTCTAAGGTAGCCAAATAAATAATTAAAAGCCCACGGGGACTAAAAGAGGTTAACTGTAAGAGATAACACCTAAATTTAGACATCAAAAATGAGTGGGCAGAAGTCAGCTGACAAGAGGGTAGATATGGGGAAGGTAGAAGAGAGAACAGTTAAGGCAGAGGGAACAAAGTATTTACAGATTTTTTTTTGCGACAATATTATTTTCTTACCAAGATTTCAGTTAATGGGAAATACTTTTAATGTTCCATCATTCTAAATGACGTCTAAAAACCAATGATGGCTTAAACTTATTTCTATAGATTTAACATACAAAATTCTCTTTCAGACAATTGTCAATTTGTACTTTTTGAAAGGTGTGCCATTTATTAAGACCCAGGTCCCAACTAAGCTAGATGGTCATAAGAAGTTTTCAGAAAGAGAATCACGAAAACAGTTATTCTCTCAAAATCAGGTTAGTTTTTTTCTTCTTGATCTTTTACCAAATTCTCTATTATAAGCTTTATTACAGTTATTACAAATACGAGTCAACTTAATATATTAAATACAATTATTAAATTAATTTGTTACAAATATGCAAAGTAACATAATTGTTTTTCCCTTTTTATATTCCTCTAGACTTAATTTATTTAAATGTACAGCAGGTACATCTCTTTTGCCAATTTAAATGCACAATGTCTAGCACAGTGTTTGGTATAGAGGGGGTACATATGAATAATGGATGAATGACTAAATGAATGGAAAGTATAGCAGTAGAATAAACAATGGATTGAGAACCAAGCAATCTGGCTTCTTGCCTTGAGTCTTTCTCCTGTGTGACCACTGGAAACTCAATTATTTTATAGTTCAGTTTTCTTATTTAACTTAATTTGTTTAATATGTCATATGGCATGTGTTCAGTCAATGAATAAGGAAGGTATACAGGGAAAGGGTCAAACTTCATATGCAAAAGGGTTCAAACATCTGTTGAATACCTAATATGTGCTACCACCCTGATCCTAGCAGATAGACGTGCGCACGTGCACACACACACACACACACACACAAATATCAATGTTAATCCTTATTACTATGCTTTGAGATAGATATTGTTATCACTTTTACAAATGAAGAAATTGAGATTCAAGTATATTAACTGATGTTTCAGGTTCACAAAGAGTTAGCAACTAGGCTACAATCAGAGGCCATCACAGACCCCAAACTTTCAATCTCATCATGTTGCCACTTGTTTGAGAAAGTTAAAAACAGTGTACACACAGAAAGCATCACCATTGTTTCAGATATTTGCCCAAAGGCACATATCTAAGTGTTTGTTTCCATATAAAATAACCAAGCTGGTTCTCATACCAACTCACACAGGATGTGAGGCAACAGAGAGACTAAAATATTTATTAAGTGGAAGCGGGGAAAGTCCAGATTTTGTGGATGACTGTTTTGTTTGGCTTTTTTCTTGCCACCAGGCAACTAACAGCAAGTAAGGAAAGTGAAATGTTGGCAGACAACTTGGCTGAAGTACCAGACGTCTTTGTCTTCCAGTCAGACACTAGAGATGAGAAAAAATCTGCCTGGTTATCTTTGTCTGGTCCTTCTTGGTTGAAAAGTAGGGTACTCTTTGGAGGTAAAAGGAATGGTCCATTCCCTACAGTTAATAAGGACCCTTCACAGAAAGGTTACTCAGTTTTTGAGAAAGAAAGAGACAAACAGACAGAGAGACAGACAGTCAGAGACAGAGGGAGAGAATGAACGAAAATGAATGATAGACATATATAAGATTACTTAGATTAAAATTTTATCTTATTATAGGTAACAGTCCATTTTCTAACCACACAGAATGTATGGGAATGCATGCACAAAGAGTAAATATGTTGGTGAGTTAGACATCTGTGTATGCATTTCGTTTTTACAAATTGGTGTTTTTCCTTTTCTCAGACATTTTATTTTCTTTGCCTTTTGCAAAGAAACATTGTTTTTTTCCTTTTTCTTTTTCCTTTTGATCGTCAGGAATCTCAGAACTTAAGCCCATGCCTGATTATAACAGTTTCCCTTGGCCTGGGGCTTCTATTATAAATAGTCTTCTATAGTTGGGTCTTTAAGTAATAGATTTCTCTACATGTCTTTTGTTCTCAGCTACAGCAAATACCTGGGAATATGAAGTAGGAGTCTGTTAATAGCCTTGATTCTTCACCCATCCCAGTGTGGGCATTCTTGCCGGGCCCTCACCAAGGGTCGAGTGTACTTTCCTGTCCCTTGACTTGAGATTTGGCCATGTAACTTGCCCAGGACAATGATGAGTGATGGAAATGACTATACCAGAATAGGGCCTAGGTTTTAAGAAGCTTTAGTGTTTCTACTAGGTCTCTCACATGTCTGCCATCACCATGAGAAGGGCATGCCCAGTCAGCCCACTGGTCACAAGAGGAGAATGAGAAACACATAGAGTAAAATTGGCCTACCTGAACTCAGCCTAGACAATTGTCAGCAGACTTCTTATGGACTTGCAGACACATGAGCAATAATAAATGAATATTGTTTTTAGCCACTGTGTTTTGGGGTAATTTTTTATGCAGTAAGTTAACCAGTATCTATATGGGAAATAAATTTTAAATACACATACATACAATTATAGTTAGTATAGCATATGTGTGAAGTCTTTTAATGTTCAGAGATAGTATATTATTTCACAATTCAATTCTTTTGGACATGTTCTTTTTAATGACTCAGTCTACTTAATGAACTTCTATTTACCTTTTAAAACCCTCTTATCTCTGGATTCTCTGTCAAGCTGTGTCTGATGTCTCTTGAAAACTGAATCACTTCCTACTCTGTGCTAAATGTATACTTTAAACATATTTCTAAGTTTTTATATCTCTCACTAGATTTCTGTGACAATCAAAGTCAAAGACTATGTTTTATGTATCTTTATAACCAATGTCATGAACACATCAGTCATTTTATATACACACACATATATATAGATATAGATACAGATATAGATATACCTATGAACATACTCTATGATCGATTTCCAATCAATCTACTTATTGAGAACATAGTACCCAAGAAGGCAATCCTTTAAGGAATATCGAATATGTTGCTTTTGAAAAACACAAAGCATTATTTTTGCTAAGGAAACAAAGCACAGAATAGTACATAAAATCTAGTGCAGTGAAATAAAACTCAACACAAATAATACTCTCAAGCCCATACTTGCTCCCAGGCATTGAGTTGATAGTTAATAGATATATTTCAACAGTCCTGACTTTCAGTGAGAAAGGAGGACACAAATTAAATTATTCCCATTGACTCTCCAAAGGCCTCGGTTACTTCATTATTTCTAATGACATAAAATGAAATAATGCGACAAATAGAATAATGAAAGTTATTTTCAACAGCATCAAACAAAGCCAGGGGAAAATATGTGTAATTCAATGAAGTGAAAAATATTGAAAGAAAATTTTTATTTGATGGTCTAAACACCATGTATGGATGGAAAGTATTTATAGTTTAATGTGCATGTGTAACTTGGAGCACAGAATTAGAACAGAAACTTGTTGACCGTAATGGGCATGTTGACCATAATGGGCATATTGCCCAATTGTGAAATTTGTTACATTGTCTAGATAAATTATGGTAAAGTGGTTCCAACTTCCTTTCTTAAAATATGTAAAGCTGGTGATTGGGAAGGACATGGGTTACCCTAGAATTTACATAAGTGGTGAAATGCCTGGAGTTCATAAGAATTGGTCAGGACACTGCAACAACAAAATAGCGGGTCAAACAAGAGAGAGTGGTGTGATAATTCTAATAGCTAACATTTATTAAACTAGGACTGCTCTTGGCATTTAACATATATTAACACATTTAAATCTCATAGCGCTCATTGCAGTAGTAATATTATTATCTCCATTTTACAGATAAGATTTTAGTTGATATTTAGTCACAGTTTCCTTCCTCCCCCATCCCTGAGTTCCCAATTGAGAGATAAAACAAGGAATGAGAAAAGCTAAAATCAATATATTAGATTATTGTTAAATATTGATAAGAAAGAATAGCTTGATTTATGACAAAACTCAGACTTCCTATTATGTTCCTCTAAGTTCAAGTATATGTACAAAGAATAATATAAGAGATAAATGCATGCTACTAAGATTTTAAAAATAGTCATGGTACTACTATTCTTTCTCTACTGATATGAAACACCATCTGTGTTACATATGTATTTGCTTCTGAGCTTTCTAATTTGTTCCATTGCTATGCTTGTCTATTCCTGGGCATATTCCACTCTGTTTTAATAGCTACAGCTTAAAAATTTGTCTTAATAGCTAGTAGGACAAATGCAATCACATTCTTCTTCAAATTATCTTGGCTATCCTCTGTTCTTATTCTTCCATTTGGTGTTATAGTAATTTTGCCAAGTTTCATTTTCAAAATAGCTATGAAATTTTTATTCAGTATCATAATATATTTACAGATTAATTTTGAGAGAATTGCCAACTTTATGGTATTTCTCCAATAATTTAGAAATTCTTTCGTGTCCATATTTTTTTCCAAAAAATGTCTTGCCAATCTTTTGTTAGACTATTCTCATATTCCCCAGATAAATCCTTCCTCTTGCAAAATAATATTTTTTACTACTTTTCAAAGTAAGGATCTTAGTCTCTGTATGCCTGAAATTATGTTTTTCCTCCTTACTTTGAATAATAGTTTTGTATTTTATGTATATCTTATTTTTAAGACTATTGTTTTTCCTCAGCATGTTGACAATATTACTCTACTGTCTTTGTTTTTTATTGTTGTTGGGGAGAAGTCTGTAATCAGAATGATTGTCACTTTTGTAGTTAATCTTTCTATTTTTTTTTTTTTTTTTTTTTTTACTCTGTTGGCTTTAAATTTTTTTAATTTATCTGGGCATGGACTTATTTTTACTCTGTTGGCTTTAAATTTTTTAAATTTATCTGGGCATGGACTTATTTGTATTTATATTATTCACATTGGACCTCACTTTAAATATGAGACTCATATCTTGGTGGACATTTCTTTTCCAATATATCTTAATATCTTTGCTGCAGCATTTGTTTTAGTATTGTCTTTTGGGACTCTCATAGGACATAAATGCTTGTATGTGACATATATAGGAGATATTGAAGACTTTCTAATATATCAAACAGTTTTCTGATATATATGTATGTATATATTTATATATATATACATACATATATATATATAATTGAACTGTATTCTTTGTTAATAAATTGTTGCTATATTCGATGTCGTCCAAAGAGTTTCACTCATGTAGTGAGGATTTTAAAAGGCTTTTCAGCAGCCATATTTAGATACAACACTAAAAGCATGATCCATGAAAGAATTGCTAAAAACAAGACTACAAGCCCAAAATGAAGTTGCTTAGGCTAAACTCACATCACCAAACCAAGACTTAATTACAATTTCGGCTCACCCAGAAAAGGAATCTTGAACCAATCAACCAGGAATTACCTGATTAGCACTAGTTAGGTAATCTGATAGACCTCTACCATCCTATAAAGAAAAATAATCTTGCTTTTTTGCCTAGTATTACTTCTTTGTTCTTGCTCTCATCTGCCTATGAAAGTCTCTCATTTTATACAGTTCCTCAGAGCTCTTTTCTATCTGCTAGATTGGATGCTGCCTGAATCATGAATTATTGAATAAAGCCAGTGAGATTTTTAAAATTTACTAAGTTGAACTTGAAACTAATCTAAAAAATGTTCAGTTGAATTTTGTTTTTTAACAAAAATAACTTATAAGCTAGATTTCATTAAAATTAAAACTTCTGCCTGAAAAATCAATGTTAGGAGAATGAGAATATAAGCCACAGATAGAGAAAATATTTGCAATAGACATAACTGATAAAGGATTGTTACTTAAAATACATAAAGAATTCACAAGATTTAACAATAAAAAATCAAATAACCCAATTTAAAAATGGACCAACAACCTTAACAGACACCTCATCGAAGAAGATATACAGATGACAAGTGTTTCCACATTATATATCATTAGAGAAATGCAAATCAAAACAACAATGAGATACCACTAATATTTACTAGAATGGCCAAAATTTGGAACACAGACACCACCAAATGCTGACGAGAATGTGGACCAACAGGAATGCTCATTCATTGCTGGTGGGAATGCAAAAGGTACAGACACCTTGAGAGGTAGTGTGGCAGTGTTACAAAACTAAGCATACTGTGACTGTATAAGTCAACAATTGCACTCCTTGGTCATTACTCAAAGGAGCTGAAAATTTATGTCCACACAAAAACCTGCACACAGATGTTTTAGGCATAATTGCCCAAACTTGGAAGCAACTAAGATGTCCTTCAATATTAGATCAATTAATGGATCAATAGCTGTATTTTTCAGGTTGGATTTGCAAAATTAATTACTTTTTCTTTTCATATCTCCATTTTGATTTTTCTTTCTAGGTATCTTTTCAATAATTTATTATTTACATGGAAAACATTTCTTCTTTTACTTTTTTGAGGATCTAATTAATTACTTTGGAGTTATTTTATCTAAACCAAAGAAAGTTAACTCCCATATGCTAATTTTGTTGGCTATCTTTCTTAGTGTCATTTTCTTTATAGATTTTTGACATACAAGTTTATCTTGAGTAGTAGTTACATTGGTCATGACAAATTAACTGTCATAAAATCAATGTTCAAATATTAGAGGCTCAACACAATAAAAATGTATTTCTTTCCCTTACGACCATTTAATAACAAGAGTTCGGATGGCAGCCCACCATATAGTGATTCAGAGGTCCAGACTTCTTTCATCCCACGGCTCTGCTCCCCCATAGGTCCTCTGAGTTTTTCCTTATTCATCATGTCAATCTCTGACTTTCAGTTCCTTCAGATATAAATTGGATTTAGTAATAGTCCCTACTTCATAGTTGTGAGCATTAATCATGTCCCTGTACTTGATAAATATCAGTTGTTAATATTGATGATGATTATATAACTCCATACACAATGGAAGTCATTGAGATTTTAGGCAGAGGAGTGACATGGCATATTCAAATTCAGCAAACATTTGAGTAGCCACTTGATGCCATACACATGAGAATAAAGTAGTAAACAAAAGATGGAGCTTATAATCAGCCAGGAGAAACACAATGAACAAGTAAGAAGAATTACGTTTTAGAAAAGTTACTATGGTGGCAATGTGAAGGATGAATTAAAGAATGGTAGGTTGCTTGTGCAATAAATCAGATAAATTATAGATGTAAAGGCCTATGCTAGGGCAATGATAATAGGGATGTACAGAATACAGATCTGAGATCATTCTAGGGTTAAATTAGTAGTTCTTGGTGACATAACCAAGGGTGAATGGGCAGGAGCTAAGATACAGAAAGAGTATAGAATGAAGCCCAGGTCTGCAATATTTCTGATTTGGGTGACTTGGAAGATGGTGGCACCAAGATTGGTAATAGATGAAGAACTTTGTGAGAATAAAAGAGTTCAATTTTCTACCAATTGAATTTAACATTCCTATAGGATACCTAACTATATTTGCTTGGGAAGCAGTTCAATATACTTTGTCACAAAGCAGGTGTGCAGGCGTTTGCCTTCCAGATCCACTCTTTACCAGGCTCTGTCCCCTGGAAGGCTGACTTGTATGATTGGCAGTAATAGGCTTCCTTTTGCACTGTTTCTCCATGAATTTTGTCAAGGGTGAGTATGGCAAGAGATTGGAAGAAGAAAAGGAAAAGAGTAAGGTCAGGGTACTTATTCCTTAGGCGTCTTATAGGCAGGATGGTATAGGTTAGCTTCATCCACTGACCAGAGGCCAAGGTTCCTGTCTAGTCAATTTCTCCCTCTTTCTATCTCTCTCTGGTTCTAGTATCTCTCTCTCCTTGCTCCTTTAGTATTAGGAGTGGTAATGAATACTATTGTTACTATATCCAGAATTCTACACTAATTCTTCCTAGGTTTTCTATATCATCCCTATATTAAATTTTTTTCAAATCACCTCATTTGTGCCATAGGTTTCCCACTGGGACCCTGACAGATGTTCAGTAAGTAATTATTTAACAAAAATTTTACAGATGAATATATAGATGGATGGATGGATGGATCTGAGCTTGAGAAAATAATTTTTGTTTAGCTATTTGGGTAATAATAAATGTCATGAGATATGTAAAAAGTCATTGCAGAATAAGAGAAGAAGACTACTATCTGGCTGGGCCTGAGAAAGAACTTGGCAAGACAGCACATTTGGCAGAAGGAAATTCCAAAGTGCTGTGGATAATATTGGCAAGATACGTTACTAAGTTATTTGGGAATTTCCCCTCACCTAGTAAGAAAATATATTGCTACTTGGGGATGAGAGGTGAGGTGGGAGGAGAATCAAAGATAGAATTAAGGAGTTAAAAACAACCCACCCACATTTCTTAATTAGCTTCAAGTGAAGAATTTGCCAAGTGTAATGATGCAGAATTTGGAATGTCTTTATTCCTCAGAGGGAAAAAAAAATTCCTCCTTCTGTCACATCTTTCATCGTTTTAATTGGCTTATAATTGTCTGTCAGAAACCTAGGCAATTCCAAACCAAATAGCTTACTTACCCTATAACAGGACCAAAATAGCTGCAAAAGGCTGGATGTGCTTCCATCAAACAATCTTGGCAAGAAATATTTGCCACATAAAACACAGGTTGCTCTCTCTTTCTACTAAAAACTGTAGGCCACACCTTTCAAAATGCAATGAAAGTTTTTGAAATAGTTGAAATTGGCTCTATAAATACTCTTCTAGGTATTCCTAAAGTAAACAAAGGAGGAAGGAAACCCACCACAACAGTTATGTGGAATAGTCTCCAGGTTCTTGGCAAGGATATAGAACAAATGGCCACTGCCTTTACTCCACACACCACGCACCCCACATCACTTTTAAAATAGCAATTGGGTGATGCAATTAGTAAAATAAGAACACATCGTAAGGAAAACTAGGATATTTCACTATGTCGAATATGGTGGTGGTTTATACACATATCAAATCTTATCAATTTGTAAACTTTAAATACTTGCTGTTTATTTTATGTCAGTTATGCTCAGTAAACTTATTTAAAACAAAACCAAACAAACAAAACAATACCATATAAACTTGAACGGTGGTCCTGGTAGGGAACTAGGAGCTGGGAATTTATGTAACTGTTGGATAAATGCAGAATATGTGCAGCTTCCTGACATATTCTCCTGACATATTACTGTGAGAGTGGTCCCATAAGTATGTAGGTCATATCATATTGTCCACTGCTCAAGACCCTTCAGTGGCTCCTATTTATTCATGACTCAAAGTCGAAACCCTCATAACCCTCCTATAACCACATAAGGCCTTATACTCTCAAGACCCTGTGATCCCTCTGCCTCTGGCATCCACAGTAGTCCTGCTTTGTCTGTTTTACTTTCCATGGATTCTTTTCACCATGGTCAACTGCAGTCTGAAGATATTAAATGGAAAATTCCAGAAATAAACACCTTATAAAATTTAAATTGGGCACTGTTCTGAGTAGCATGATAAAATCTCATGATGCCCACCCCATCCCATCCTGCTCAGCTGGATGAATCATCTCTTTGTCCAGCATATCTACACTGGATATGTTACCTACCCATTAATCACTGTCACCATCATCAGATTGGCTATCACGGTATCACAGTGCTTGTGTTCAAGCCACCCTTATTTTACTTAATAACGGCCCCAAATTGCAAGAATGGTGATGCTGGCACTTCAATATACCAAAGAAAAGCCATAAAGTGTTTTCTTTAAATGAAAAGGTGAGTACAGTACAATAAAATATTTTGAGAGAGAGACTACACTCACACTCAACTTTTTAATAGGCTATTGTTATAATTGTTCTATTTTATTATTTGTTGTTGTTAATCATTCACTGTGCTAATTTATAAATTAAACCTTATCATAGGAATGGATGTATAGGAAAAAACAGTATATATAGGGTTTGGTATGATCTGTGGTTTTAGGTATTCACTCCGAGTCTTGAAAGGTATCTCCTGCAGATAAGGGACTACTATAGTTCAGCCACATTGGCCTCCTTGTTATTCTTGATCAAGCATGATAAACTTACCTCAGGGCCTTTGCGCTTGCTATTTTTTCTGCCTGAAATGTTTCTTCTGCTCTCAAATAAGTTAGTGACTTGCTTCTAGATTTTCATTCAAATTTTAATTCCTAGTGAGGTCTTCCCTGACCTCCCTATTAAAAACGGCACCTTCCTGCTCCCACCTCGATCCCCTTACTTCCTATTTCCTTCCCTACTTCATTTGTCTCTATAATACTGTATCATCATGTGACATTCTATGTAGTCTACTTAGTATTTACTGTCATTCTCCTCACCGTCCCACCATAACATAAACTGTCTAAAGGCAGGGATTGTTGTCTGCTTTGTTTATAATAGCACCTATATATAAACAGGCACTCAATAAAAATTTGTTTACAAAATAATTTATTTAGTAAAAAAATATAAATTGTTAAGAATTTATGTGCTGCCATAAATACATTGTATAAAAATTAGAAGAATAGCTTGGCTACCGTTGAAATGCTAAAACGATTTTTTCCTCTTCTAAAAATTCTCGTGAAGTATAGGAAATAAAAAAACCTCATAATTAATCTAATTCATTCAGATATTTGAAAAGTATTTACAAAATTTTGCCCCATCTTAACTTTAACATCTTCATAATTGTATAGCTTACTATTCATTCATTCAGAAATAGCTACTATAAGGGTTAATTTTATGTGTAAACTTGGCTAGGCTACGGTGCCAGATATATGATCAAACATCAGCCTAGTTGCTGCTGGCAAGGTATTCTTAAGATGTGATTAAAATTTAAATCAGTAGACTTTGGGTAAAACAAATTACCCTCTATAATATGAGTGGGTCTCATTCAATCAGTTGAAGGCCTTAGAAGGTCTTCTAAGGAAGAAGGCATCCTACCTCCAGACTATTCAGATTCTAGACTACGCCATCAAATCTTCCCTGGGTGTCCAACCTGCCACCTGTCCTGCAGATTTTGAACTTGCCAGCCCTCACAATTGTGTGAACTAATTCCTTAAAATCTTCATGCCATCCTACCTCTCTCTCTCTATCTCGTTCTCTCTCTATATCTTTCTCTGTCACACACACACACACTCTCTCTCTCTCTCTCTCTCTCTCTCTCTCTATTAGTTCTATTTCTCTTGATAACTCTGATTAATATTGAACACAGGTTCTGAGTCAAGTACTAGTCTAGACACTAGGATATGTTGATGAACAAGATGGCTTAGAGTCTAGTGAGAAAGTCAAAAATTAACAATGAATGTAAAGTTTGATAAATGTTATAAAATGGAATTAACAGTGTATTATGGGAAACCCTAACAGGGACATCTTAAATCTAACAGGGACAACTAACCTAGGTCAAGGAAGGCCTCATTTTAGAAACAATATATGAAGTGGCCTACAAAAGAACTCAGTGATAGATAGAAGAAAGTTTTAGTTTCTGTCGAGTCACCTCATTACACCTTTGTGTGGCTTGTACAGATGCAGTGTTGCATAATTCTTAAAAGTGAAGTTCTAATCTCTGGTCTTCCATTTATTTTCTATGTGACTCAAGTGAGTTACCTAATATTTCTGTCTCAGTTTCCTTATCTATGAATAATAACAGTATATAACCACAGGGTTGTTATGATATTAAATCGAATATTTTTTAAAGCATTTAGGACAGTTTCTGAGATATTGAATGTGCTTGTTAAAAACTGACCATACTGTTACCTTTTAAAAACAGTTAAAATCCATATCTGCGTAGTTTTCATCTATTGGTTCATTCCCCATCCCTGGAACCATACAAAACTGATCTATTCTCTCTTTCACAGGACAACCCTTCCTACATTTAGGGTGGTATGATATTCCTGTCACCAGCCTGCACTCCCAGTCTCCCCTCTCAGTTAAACATCTGTGTTCCCTCCTGCTCCTCTTGTGAAATGGTTTCCGACATTCTCACCATCTGGGGTGCTCTCCTCTGAGCACAGCTGAAGAGTCTCTGCTTCTCTCCACATACTTTCCAGAACTGACTCCAATCTAAGTGTGCTAGAGCCAGCAGAGGGGAATGTGGGACTGCCACATGCCTTGTTCTTGTCTGACACCTCTATTTATGCAACCTCAATGGCCTACTTTGTAGACCCAAAATCCTAGGCTGAGTAAACTCTGTGAGATGACGAATACATATTTTGTCTTGGCATCTAAGAGGACCCAGTCTTTAAAGATACGTTTTTTGCTCTCACTTTAGGAAAATAGCCATTTTATTTGTTTACAATGTCTATTTATTTATTATGGTTTCATTAATTTCTGGGACATAAAAATTCTGATCATATGCTGTTTAAATATCACTGTAGATTTCTTTTTTGTGCCTATCTTATAAAGGGAAAACACTTAATAATTATGACTGACATAAATCCAGCCTACTGTGTGTGAGACAGAGAGTTCTTAGAGCTTTACACATATTAATGTACTTATTCGTCACTGCCTGTTATGAGAGATGCTCTAAGAATATCTTCATTTTACAGATATGGGAAGCGAGACTCAGAGAGATGAGCAACTACCCAAGCTCACTCAGTAGTGAGTGAGAGAGTTGGGATTTATACCCAGGCCATCTGGGTCTAGACTCAATGCTGCAGATCCACTGTGAGATACTGCCTCTCCAGATATTGTTTACAGCCCTTCCCTCTCAGGCCCCAACCAAGCTTTCCAACATCATGGCCCACTAGTGCAAGCCTCTACCACCCACTACCAGGCCACAATCATGAACACCCATGAGTGCAATCATGCACACACAACACTCATGTACACACATGAACACTTATACTGTCCACTCCAGTCACAGAACTCCTTGTCACTGCTTAAATATCACACTCCTTTGCATGCTTCTGGGCTACGGTTCATTTGATTCTTTGGGTAAGAAATGTAATAGGTCTCCCTCGAACACCTTCATGTTAATAACAACAGCAACGACTAACATTTATAAATAACTACATACCTTGAACTATTCTAAGCGCTTTACATAATCAGCTCATTTAATCTCATAACAACTCTATGAAGTAGATACTATTATTGTTTTTATTTTATAGATGAAGAGATTGAGGCACAAAAAGATTAAAGGCACACAGCCAGTAAGTGGTAGAGATGAGATTCTTATCCAGGCAATCTAGATCTCTAAATCATTCACCTTTATTCTTCTCGCCAACCCTTTTTAAAATGTCAATTCTCTCAGGCAGAGACAGGTTTTTGTTTTGTTTTGTTTTTTAGCAGTCAACTTTTGATTGTAATTATTTATAATTTTTCCTCAGTAAACTATGCCATTTTCCAGGGCAAGGTCTGCAGCACCTAATACAGTGTCCAATGTTCAATACCTATATGCCAAATGAATGTATGAATGAGACTTGAGTCAGTACTAAATAAAGGAGCACAGAGGGTGGCAATTGTCAATAAAGGTAAAGAATAAAAAAGAGAAATTGTTTTTTTCAACCCTTTTCCAGAAAATCATCATACAGGAACTTCTAAGAATCCAGAAAGAAAACAAATGCAAGAAGAAAGACCAAAACCGAACCACAGAAAAAAGTGAAAAATCTCTTAGCTGATAAAGAACCTAAAAGGACTTTTAAAGACTTCATTTTTGGAACTTTGGTATAATATTTCTCATTGTAATATGGAGCTGTGCAATAGTCCCATTCTTACATCCGTTTTCTTACTTCATTTCCTTTGCTAATATTTCCATGACTCCGATTTTATGCAACTCCTTTCCTAGTGCCATGTGTGCATTTGGGGCACTTAGCCAGTTGCAGAAATGCCCTGTTTTGAATATTTACACTGAAGCGAGCAGTACCTTTTTTTTTTCCTCCTTTAAATGGGGTAAGTACATGAGAACTTTCATTATAATTTCCTGAACCAGGAAAGCCAGCCACCAGGGATGGAAATTCAGTAGTAAATGACTTGCTTGTTAAGTATTCTACTTTGTCAAGTGACTTAATAAGAGAGCCGCTATAGATACAGAATTCAGTGGGTAAAAATCATCTGTGGAATTTGTTTACAGTATAGATTTCTAGGCCCAAAGCAACCAGAGAGTCTGATTCAGTATATCCGGGAAGGGGTTCAGAAATGAGAATTTTTAATCAAATCTCCTAGGTGATTCTGCTCTAGGTGGTTGTCAGACCACACACTGAGAAAGGCCACAGTGATGAAAAGAGCTTGAGTTGTGAATTCAAAAAATATCTAACTCTACAATAAATAGCTTTTAAATTTGGGCAGTTTTCTTAAACTTCTTGAGCTTCAAATTCTTTATTCGTTAAGAGAATACAGAAATACATATCTCCATACCACTAGATCATCAGGCTATGACCGTGGAACAGAAATTGTAGTGATAGCCTATGTAAAGATGTCACTGGATTTGGCAGCTATGTTCTAAAGGAAGGGTGGTGGTGAATTCATTCCAACAGCACAATTATGAAACAAATGTATAGACCCTCAATCCACTGTAAAAAATACCCAAATATCTCTTACAAATATAATTTGCATAAAGAATCAAGTGATTACAAAGAGTAATTTTATGTGAGTACATTTACAAACTTGGTTGAAATGATTACATTTAAGGAAAAATATAAATTGCCAAAATTGACTCAAGAAATCTAAAGTAAACCAATAGCCATTAAAGAAAATTAGACAGCAATCAAAATGATCTTTATATAAAGTGAAAACAGGTTCAAATGCAAAAATACTGAAATACTAAATACTATATTTACTAATAGATTAAAGCTGAGTTATTTTTTTTAAAGACATTATGAACAAGTAATGTTTACTCAGGAAGCAGGGACGATCACCATCAGAAAACCTATTATATCGTATACTTCATGATATATTACAAGAGAAAAAATAAACGACCATCTTAATAGATGTAGAATAAACATTTAAAATGTTCAGCACACATTCAAAAAAAAAAATCCTAATCAACTCTGATTAGAAAGTGATGTCCTCAATCTAATGCAAGTATCTATCAAAACCTACAAAGCATCATGTTTAATAGTAAACTTATAGAGCTATTTCTGCTTCTAATCAATATCGTAGTAAGAGTCCTACATAATGCAATTAAAGGGAAATTTTTTTAAAATAGGAATAGAAATTATAGGGATAACTATGCTTATTTGTAGGCAATATAATCACCTTGTAAAAAACTCTCAAGAGATCCATAGACACTATATTAAATCTAATTAATAATTCAGCAAAGTTGGCAGATATAAGATAAATATACAAAAATAAAATACACTTCTATATGAGTGCAACAATCAGAAAAATGTAATAAAAATACAGATTCCATGCAAATAATGATTTAAAATTTTAACATATATATAAATAAGTGTAATGAAAAATACTCATGTCCTTTGTTAGGAAAATTATAAAGAATTATTGAATGATATAAAGAAAACCTGAGTAAATGGAGATATATTAACATATACATATGTATTACATGGTTGGAGAGACTCAATACAGATGTCAACTTTCCACAATTAATTTATAAATTTAAAACCAGATCTTAATAGTATTTGTCACTGAATTTAGCCAAAGAAGCTAAGAAAAATTTAAAAGAATAAAAAAGTGCTTATTCTTAGTCTACCAGATATCAAGCTTTATTATGAAGCTCTAGAAATTAAAACTATGTGGAATTAAGATAAGCCCACATTGACAATTAGACCAATGAAAAGAATACAGAGCTCAGAAACATGTACATATGGAAACGCTATATAACAAATATAGCACTGTAGATCTGTAGATTAAAAACGATCTTCCCAATAAACAGAATGGAGTATGTTGTATATACTTACAGGAAAAAAAATTAGTTTCCTACTACACATCACACACAAAAATCAATTATTATAAACAGATTAAAATCATATATATGAGAAGTAAAACTCTAAAAATTATGAAGAAACCAAAGAATTATTAAATAAGTAAAAAACATAAAAATTGATAGTTATCCACATTTGAAGCAAAATAAAAATTTCTATTAAACAAAATTCTTTGTAAAGTAAGAATACTAACAAGATATTTAGAGCCAATATATATTGGCAAGGAATTAGTACTAAAATATTCAAAGAATTTATTCAATCAAGAAGAAAAAGACAACTGAATTTTAAAAAATAGATCAAAGATATGAGTAGAAACAGCCGCACAAATGACCAATAAACTTAGAAAAAGATGTTTAATTTGATTAATAATCAGAAAGATGCAAAATAAAGCCACACTGAGATAATATTTTATAGCCAGATTGCCTAACATTTTAAGGCTTGGCATTTCTGAATATCTGTTTCTGGCTATGATGAAGTAACAGAAAATGGACTTAATTGTCCCCAGGAACAAGTAGAAAAATAAACAAAATAGTTTTTAAAAATGTTTTGTACTTAGCAATTATAAAACAACTGTTATAAATAGAGGGCTGAAAGTGCATAGAAGAGTCTCAGAGAGAAGAAAGCTACCCAGAGGAGAAGCGCAGGAGATACAGAGAAAACTGCACTGGGTTACCTTTGTTATCCTCAATGCAAAGTCACCGATGTGTAGGATGAAATTCTATGGGTAAAGAACAACTGGAAATGTGTAAACTGAGAAATTCTCAAAGCTTACCTATAGCTCTTCTCGTGTAGCAAATAGCCAGAAGGAAGAGACATACTGGGACACCTGGGTTATTTGCTCGAGATCCAAGAAGAGGCAAGACTTAGTCGGAAAACAAAATTATACCTAAGGGAAAAATACCTTAGACCTATCCGAACAAAGTTAAAAATAATAATAATAATAACAACAACAACAACAACAACAATAATAATAATAATAAAGCTGCTCTGAAAGTAAAATTAACCACTTGCAGAATTGCAACAAATCCAGACACTTGACAATGTGACAGTCACATCAGCCAATCACAAACTTCCAGTTGCCAGTTCTACATGAATGAAGCTTGGAAGTCTCCATTCCTTCCAAACAACAAGTAAAAATCTGAACAGACTGAAAAATCAACAACAATCTTAGATACATAAAAGAGAGGAGGAAATAGGGCAAACTGCTGCCCCCAAGACTGAAGAGACAGAAGAGTAAATAAAAGGAGTCACAGCTTACAGAGCAGGGGCTGACAAGTGGCAATTACCTCAGAAACCAGAGCCAGGGTAGGAAAACCTGAACTGTAATTGATGAATTGCTGGAAGCTCAAAGTGGACAAGTCTGAGAGTTTTAACTCCAGGGGAATTTTAGTGGGTCCCCCATAATACTGTTAGATTTATCTCCAGGAGCTTGACCAGATTCCCATGGTAAATAATGGATAAAAATCTCCCCCAGGCTTCTGGCAGGGAGAGGAGGAGAAAGAACCATTTTAAAATACATATACCAGAGAACTCTATTCTTAAGAAGGCCTGCCCTCAGGGGAAACTAGCTAACAGCAAGCCTAACTGAAACTGGAGAAGGGAAATTCCCAAATCCAGCCCATGTTAGCCATCTTGTCCCACCTAAGGCAGTGGGTGGGGGACTGAGGAACACTGTAAAGTTTACAGTCTACAGGGAAGACTTACTAAAACACTGAGACCTAATCATTGAACTAGAGACTGCTCCCGCTTCTTTCACACTTCACTACATTACTAAAGGCGTATTTACTGCAGCCCCTTTTATATAGTACATCATGTCTGGCTATCAAGAAAAAATTACAAGGCATTCTAAAAGGCAGAAAACACAATTTGAAGAGACAGAGTAAACATCAAAACCAGATATGGCAGCAATGTTAGAATGATCAGACACAGAAGTTAAAAGAACTATGATTAATATGCTAAGAGATCTAAAGGATAAAGTAGACAACATGTAAGAGCAGATGGACAATGTAAGCAGAGAGATAGAAATCCTAAGAACCAAAAAGAAATGCTAGAAATTAAAAAACAACAACATTAAAACAGAAATGAAAAATGACCTCAATGGGTTTATTAGCAGACTGGGTATAGCTAAAGAAAGAATCTCTGACTTAGAGGATCTATCAATAGAATCCTTGAAAACCAAAATGTTAAAAGAACAAATGGAGGAAAAAAACCCAAAATATCCAAGGACCGTGGGACAATTACAAAAGGTGTCACATATATATAATGGGAATATCAGGAGAAGAAAAAAGAGAAAGAAACAGAGAACTATTTGAAATAATAATAACAGAATTTCTCCAAATTAGTGTGAGACACTAAACCACAGATCTAGGAAGCTCAACAAACAACAAGCAGAATAAAAGACAAAAAAATTTTTACCTAGGTATATCATTTTTAAATTGCCTAAAATTTAAGACAGAGAAAATACCTTGAAAGAAGCCAGATTGAACAACAACAAAAAAGCCATTTTACCTGTAGAGGAATGAAAATAATAATTACATCTGACTTCTCAGAAACCATACAAGTAAGAAGAGAGCAAAGTAAAATATTTAAAGTATTGAGAGAAAAAAAAAACTACTAATCTGGAATTCAAAACACTGAGAGATTATTTTTTTCAAAAATGAAGGCAAAATACTTTTTCAAACAAACAAAATTTAAGAAAATTTGTTGTCAGTACACTTGCCCTGTAAGAAATGTTAAAAGAAGTCTTTAGAAAGAAGGAAAACAATGTTATAAATTCAGATCTATATAACATAAAGAAAAAATAAGTGAAGGTAAAATAAAAACTTTTATTTTTCTTGTTTACAACTGACGCAACAGATAATAATTTGTTCAAAATAATAATAGCAGCGATACATTCAACTGTATGAGTTTATGTATATATCTAATGTGTGTGTGTGTATATATATATATATATATATATGGTTATGTAGAACAATATATAAGTGACATGAATGACAGCAATGATATATAAGACAGGAGAGAGGATTTTGTTATCATAAGCTACTCACACTACTTGTGAAGTGATGGAGTATTATTTGAAAATGAACTTGGACCAGCTATAAATGTATATTGTAAACTCTAGAGCAACAACTAAAATAGTTTTAAAAAGTATAATTAATACACTAAGAAGGGAGAGAAAATGGAATCATATAGAATGTTTAATTAAAATTACAAAAGGCAGAAAAAGAGTGGAAAACAAAAACAGGAACAAAGAACAAGGGCAACAAACAGAAAACAATAATGTATGTAGTAGATATTAATCCAAATATATCAGTAATCACTTTGAAGTCAATGGTCTAAATGTACCAATAAAAATCTAGAGTGTAAGAGTAGATCAAAAAATGAGATCTAACTATAAGCTGTCTACAAGAAACCCGCTTAAATATGTAAAGACAGATAGACATTAAAAGTAAATGCATAGAGAAAAATACACCATGCTGACCATAATTTAAAAAAAGCAGGAGAAGCTATATTAATTTCAGACAGAGCGACTTCAAATCAAGGAAAGTTATCAGCAATAAAGAAGGGCATTACATAACAACAAAGAGGTTAATTATCCAAGAAGACATAATAATCCTTAAAGTGAATGCATAACAGAGTGCTAAACTGCATTGGCAGGTTGGAGACTCAGGAAAGCAGTGTTTCAGTCTGAGTCTGAAGGACAGCAGGCTGCTATTAAAAAGAGCAAGAGCTGATATTATAGATGAAGTCCAAATGCAGTCTGCTGGAGAATCTTCCCTTGCTTGAGGAAAAACAGCCATTTTGTTCTTTTTAGGGCTTTGATTACCTGAACGAGGCCTACCCACATTCGGAAGGGCAATCTACTTGAAGTCCAGTGATTAAAATGTTAATTTCACCCAAAAATACTCTCAGGCAAACACCCAGAATAATGTTTGACCCAATATCTGAGTACTTCTGGTCCACCAAAGTGAACACATAAAATGAATCCTTACAAAATAAAACACTAAAAATAACTTAATCCAAAGGATGTGAGGAAAGGAGGGAAATAGAACAAATAACAAATAGAATCAATAAAAAATAAACAGCTAATGATCCACTTAAGGCCAATATGCCAATAATTAATTAAGTGTAATGAACTGGCCAACACAGCCCAACTAAAATGCAGGAAATGTCATTTATTTATAGACCCAACTATATTTCTAACAAGAAACCCACTTTAAATATAAACACAGAGATAGATTGAAAGTAAAAGGATATACCATGCGAATACTAAGCTTAAAATTGCTGAAGTTGCTATATTAATGAAAGATAAAGACTTCAGAACAAGAAATATGACCAGGGATAAAAAGGAACATTTCATCCATTAATAATATCAACAAACAAGTGTTAGTGAGGATGTGGGGAAAAGGGAACCCTAGCGCACTGTTGGTAGGATTGTAAGTTAGTGCAGCCACTACAGAAAACAATATAGAGGTTCTTCAAAAAATTAAAAATAAAGCTACCACCTGACTCAGAATTTCACTTCTGGGTATTCACCTGAAGAAATCCAAAACACTAATTCGAAAAAATATATGCACCCCTATGTTCATAACAGCATTATTTATAATAGCGAAGATACAGAAGCAATAACCTAAGTGTCCATGGATAGACAGATGGATAAAGAAGATGTAGTACATATATAAAGAAAAATGAAAGCTTAACATTTGTGAAAACATGGATGGTCTTAGATGGTATTATGCTAAGTGAAACCAGTCAGACAGAGAAAGACAAATACCATATAATTTTACTTATATATGGAATCTAAAAAAATAACTGAATAAGCAAAATAGAAACAAACTCTTAGATACAGAGAACAAATTGATGGTTGCCATGTGGGAGGGGGGTTGGGAAGTTGAGTGAAAAGTGTGAAAGAGATTAAGAAGTACAAATTGCCAGTTATAAAAATAATCACAGGGATGTAAAGTACAGCACAGAGAATATAGTCAGTAATATTGTAATAACTATGTATGGTGTCAGATGGGTACTAGAATTACTGAGGTGATCACTTTGAAGGTAACTTAATGTCTAATCATTATGTTGTATAGCTAAAACTAATATTGTATGTCAACTATAATTGAAAATTATTTTTTTAAAAAAATAAAAAGAAAAGAAAAAAATTGTACCAAAAGGGGTCTTTTCATGATGATATAGGGATTAACTGTTAAGAAAATATAACTCCTAAATGTTTATGAACCTTATAAAAAAACTTCAAAATATATAAGCAAAAACTAATAGAACTTTGAACTTCTCTCTCATTAATTGATAAAACAGTAAAGAGAAAATTAATAAGAATATAGAAGATTTGAAACACATCCAACTTATTTGACTTAATTTACATTTATAAAACACTTCAACTAACAACAACATAACATACATATTTTTCAAATGAACATAGAAATTCAGCAAGGTAGACCATAAGCAAGACTACAGAAGTATTCTTAAAAAAATTTTTAAGGATTAAAATCATACAATTTTTTCTTTGGCCTCAAGGAATTGACTTAGACCTAAGTCTAATAATATAAACTAGCCTTATAAACTCCCTCAAATATTTGGAGATTAAATAATACACTTCTAAAATAACCCATGAATCAAAAATAAATCAAAACTGAAAGAAAAATGAGCATTGGGCATACATGAAAAATGAGTTTTCTGCCCTTTAAGATTTCACAATCTAACAAGGCAAGTAAACAAACCGTTGAAATAGATATGAAAACTACTATAATAGAGCAAAAGTGTTATGCTGACATAGATAAGGGAGAGTGACGTACTTTACACAGTAAATGTCGTTTGAGTGAGTAATTACAAGATGATTGGAGTTTACCAACAAAAGAGAACAGTACGTTTAAAGACAGAGTGGCATAAAATGGCATAGCATTTCATTTACTGAGGCTAAAGAGAGGATATGGGGAAAGATGGTGGTAAGAGATAAGGCTGAAAACATTGGGAATCAATTGAATAACTAGTTGGAGATCTTGGCCTTTATCCTGTGGCTGCTAGAAGCCAGAGGAGGTTTTTTGTTTTTTTTTTTAAGTGGGGGTGGAGGAGGGCATTAATAGACTTCTATATTAGAAACATAACTCTGGCCATCTTCAATATAAAAGATGAAGTGGGTTTGGGTTGAGGATGGGGGAGAAGATGGATGTGGATGCTGAGTGACCAATTAAGAGTCAACTGAAATAATCCAGAGGTGGGAGCATGAGGGTCTAACTAAGATATCTAAGAATTTAAATGATGAAGAACATTCCCTTTAAGAGTCAGAAATTGTGGGTCTGAATCGGCCCTCTAACAAGAACTCTTTACTCTTGAGCAAGTTGTTCTGCTCCTCTAGGCCTTAGGAGCATCATCTGTAACATGGTAAACACCAATGATAAGACCGGTGAACGGTCAGAGACAGGCAAGCTTGTGCTATCTTAGAACTTTTGTAACCAGCTCTAAACATCTGTTCCCTCTGCCTGGAAAGCCCTTCACATGCATCTTTGTAAGCTGACTCCTTTTTGTCTTTCAGATATGGAAAAATTGCACTTTTGGGGCGGGAGGACTTTCTCTGACCTCCTAATCAAAACTACTTCCACTGGTCACTGTTTAAAACATCACATTATTTTGTTTTCTCAATAACATTTATTAATTTAGTAGTTAGCACTTATTAATATTCAACATTTTTTATCTATGTGCTGCCTTTTCATTTGTCTGTACCTCACTGGAGTGAAAGCTCTGAAAAAAGAGAACATAGCTAGCTTATATCCCACTGTACTTCCAGCATCTAGAACCATGCACATAAAGGACACTCAACAAATATTTGTTGAGTGTTCGATGTAATAAAACCCATTTCTTTTTATGCTTATCATGAGAATTGCCTAAGCTCACACAACTAATAAATAGTGGAAATGAAAATCTTTGTCTTTTGATTTCCTGGTTCACTGATCTTTTCAAGTATGACATCTGGTCTCTTATGTCATAGGATCATTGGAAGGATCAAATGAAATGATAAGATGAAGAGTTGTAAGTTTACTGAGGAAACAAAACTTAGAAGTTGCCCAAAAAGGAAACAGTGACTCAGAGCCTCTAGGGGCTGAGACCAATTCACAAAAGACACTATTTGGGCAGTGTCAACCTAAGAAGCATGGAAAAGGTCACTCTTCATTTCTGCTGATATGTTAAGGCTAGCATTGCGTGCTGTTGAGAATGAGAATTCAACAGGAATATATGATATATGAGGGAGGTGGATGGGGCAAAGGAAATAGATATGGGTCAGTCTCATTATAATAATACCTAAGCTCTGAGGTGGGAGGTATTCCTAATTGCTCACATCTAATGTATTCCTTCCTCTTTTGGCTTTTTGAGTGAAAAGTTAGATCTTCCTAGATTTCTTCTACTTACCGGGTTGAAGAGATAAAGTCTATTTGTGACTGAGAAAGAGAGAAGACATCCACTAGGCAATGGATGACTAGGCATCTAAATTTGATTTGATAGACTATAGTAATTTATGCATCTATTGCTCACTCATCCAGTATTTGTTACATAATAAATGAATTTATTAATGAAACAATAAGTATTGCACTATTCTAGGCTAGGTACAAGGTACTATACTAGGCATGGTGATAAAGAGGTGAATAGGATAGACATTGGTTTTATCTTAGAGAGCTTTAAGGTAAGCAGAGAACACATAATAAACAAACACAAGTATGATAAATCCCCATTCTGTTGAGGTGACTCTGGGATATTGCTATACCTCAATAAGACTCAGGGCCACCCACTGAAAGATGACTGTGGAAAAGTGTTTTTTTTCTTATCATCTTTTTATTAAAGTAGAAATATAGCTATAAAACAATCTGATTTTAATACAAAAGTTGGAATTTTGGAACACTCTTAAATTTGAAATGTACTTAGTTTTTACATATTTTTTAAACATTTGTGCATTATTTTTTCACAAATATTTGTCTTTGTCGAAGATTTTTTCAACTTTTTAAAGGTATAATTGACAAATAAAATTGTAAGATATTTAACGTGTATATGTGATGATTTGATAAACGTATTTACTGTGAAAGAGTTCCTCCCATTTGGTTACTCAATATTATTCATCACCTCACATCTCTCTCTTTTTTTTTTTCTCTCTCTCTCTCTCCCTCCCTCTCTATCTCTTTTTGGTGAGAACACTTAAGTTCTACTCTTTTAACAAATTTCAATTATACAATAGTATAGTCACCATGCTATGCATTAGATCCTCAGATCTTATTTATTTTATAGTTGAACATTTATATACTTTTACTAATTTTTCCCTATTTAGCTCAACCTCCAACCCCTGGTAACCACTTCTCTATTCTATTGCTATGAGTTTGAGGTTTTTGTTTGTTTGTTTGTTTGTTTTATTCCACATACAAGTTATAATAGGCAGTATTTGTTTTTCTCTTTCTGACTTAGTATAATATTCTCAGGGCCTTTTTGTGTTCTTACAGAGAGCAAGATTTCATTCTTTCTCATGACTGAATAATAGTTTATTGTATACATTTGTACTACTTCTTCTTTATCCATTCATCCATTTACAGAAACTTAGGTTGTTTTCATATCTTAGCTATTGTAAATAATGCCAATGAATGTGGGACTGCAGATATCTCTTTGAGATCTGTTTTTATTCCCTTTGGATATACACCCAGATGTGAGACTGCTGGATCATATGGTAGCTCTATTTTTAAATTTTTGAGGAAACTCTATACTGTTTTTCATAGTGGCGGCACCATTTTACATGCCCATCGACAGTACACAAATATTCCATTTTCTCCACATCTTCACCAACGCTTGTTATCTCTTATTTTTTTGATGATAGCTATTCTAAGAGGTGTGAGAATCTCATCACAGTTTAGATTTGTATTTTTTTCATTAGTGATGTTAAGCACCTTTCATGTACCTGTTGACCAATTACATGTCTTCTTTGAAAAAAAAAGTCTATTCAGTTTCTCAGCCCATTTTTAAATCATATTGTTTAGGTTCTTTTGCTGTTGAGTTGTGTAAATTCTTTATGTATTTTGGAAATTAATCCCTTATCAAATATATAATTTGAAGACATTTTCTCCCATTCCATAGGATGCTTTTTTATTTCATTAATAATTTCCTTTGCTGTGAAGAAGTTTAGTTTAATGTAGCCCCATTGTCTATATTTTCTTCTTCTAAGTTTAACAGTTTCAGGTCACAAATTTAAATCTTTAATCCATGTTGAAATGATTGTTTTTGTATTGCATGAGATAGGGTTCCAGTTTTGTTCTTTTGCATATAACTCTCCAGTTTTTCCAACACCGTTTATTGAAGAGACTATTTTTCCCCATTATATATTATTGACTTCTTTGTCATAAGTTAATTGACCATATATGCATGGGCTTTTTCTGTTCCATTGATTTACATGTGTTTTTATTCCATGTGTTTTGATTATTGTAGTTCTGTAATATAATTTGAAATAAAGAAGTGTGATGCTTCCAGCTTGTTCTGCTTTACCTATTCTGGTCTTATGGTTCCATACAAATTTTAGAATTGCTCTTCTCTTTCTGAGAAAAATGCCATTAGAAATTTGATAGGGTTTGCATTGAATTTGTAGATTGCTTTGGGTAGTATAGACATCTTAACAATATTAATTCTTCCAATCTATGAACATGGAATATCTTTTCAATTGTATGTCTTTGATTTTGTTCATCAGTGTTTTATAGTTTCCAGCATACAGATTTTTAACCATCTTGGTTAAACTTATTCCTAAATATTTTATTCTTTTTAGTGCTTTTGTAAATAGAAGAGAAATTAAGAAAACAATTCTAATATATTTTTAATGTATAGAAAAACAACTGATTTTTAATATAGATTTGATATTCTGAAATAATTTATTTATTAGTTTTAAGTTTTTTAGTGAAGTTTGTAAAGTTTTCTCAATATATTATGTCATCTGCAAATAGAGATAATTTTGCTTCTTTTTTTTTTTTCTAATTTGGATGATTTTATTTCTTTTTCTTACCAAATTTCTCTGGTTAGGACTGTCAATTCTATGTTTAGTAAAAGTGGTGAGAATGGGCATCTTTTTCTTATTCCCGATCCTAAAGAAAAAGCTTGCAGCTTTTCACCATTGAGTATAATGTTCTCTGTGAACTTGTCATAAACAGCATTTACTACATTGAGGTATGTTTCCTCCTTATCCAATTTGCTGAAAGTATTTTTATAATAAATGAATGTTAAATTTTGTCAAATGTTTTTTCTTCATATACAGATAATTGTGTAATTTTTAGCCTTTGTTTTGTGATATATCACATTGATTGGTTTGTGGATATTAAACCATTCTTGCATCCCTGGATCAAATCCCACCTGATCATGGTGTATAATCCTTTTAATATACTTTTGAATTTGGTTTGCTAATATTTTGTTGAAAATTTTTGCACCTATGTTCATCAGTAATATTGACTTTAATTTTTTTGCGTGTGCACTATTTTTTGTTGAGAATATTCAAATCTTCCCCTGAACATCAACCATCTCCAATTTGATGCAGTATTCTATTTGGCTCTTGGTTCTTTGCTAATCAGACAAAAGCGAGGTTCATTTTTAACTCTGCCCATAAAAGGACAGACCTAATACCCATCTCTTAGAGAAAGTGGAAGCAAATAGAAACACATTCAGTCTATGATGCTGTTTTTCTATTCTGGACCCTATAGAACAAAGGGCTCTTTCTTCTCTGACCAGGTAGGAAAGCCTCTGTTCTGTTGAGGACTAGTGGACTTGTCACAGAGGTTGATTTGTTGATAGTAATGTGGATAATGCTACCCTACCTCCCACAATGGAGCAGTGCAGGTCAGGTCATGGTGCTTAACCACCAGAAGCCAGGAGTTTTCAGTTATGACTGGTGAAGTAGAAATGGCAGCTGGAGGGCTTGAGCTATAGAGTTGTGGAGAGAGTTAATAGGACACCACATTTCTAAGGGTAAAATAGATGGGCAGTCAATAAGGATTCTATGCTTAATACATAGAATCCAAAAATAGCAAGAATGAAGGAGCAAAAGACTGAAGGAGATGATCCCCCTGCCCAAAATATCTCAACTATTTGCCTAGTTTCCATACCTGCATTAGTTTTCAGCCTGAGAACTTGTTGACCGAAGATGTGGCTCATTCCTCATGAGGAAGGATCCTGTCACATCATGACAAGTATATACTGTATTAATCCCACATTTCTTCCTCAAAGGGAACTTCAGCCATTTACTTGGTTGGGGAAAAGGGAACTCTGAGAGACATGGAGAATTATCACAGATCTGCTATTAAAGTAGGGGCTTATAATAGGCCTGTAAATGAAATCCTGGCAATGGTTGGCTAACAATCAGTCCACTGGGTCCACAGGCCCACTTGGTGGTCATGTCCCCAGTCCCCAAATGTATAAATGGGATTGACATACTTGGCAGTTGGAGTAACCCCTACATTGGGTCTTCAGGGTAAGAGCTATCACGTGGAGAAACCAAGGACAAGTCTTTAACAATGCTCCATCTACTCTGACCAAGACAGTAAATAAAAAACAATATCACATCCCCATGGGATGGGAATTAGCTTCACCCTAAAGATCTCAAGAATGTAGGGGTAGAGGACTACCATGTCGAATAAGTCTGACCCCTGCTAAAACAAAACAGATCCTGGGGAATAACTATAGACGACTGTACGCTCAATCAAGCAGTAATCTCAATGCAGCTGCTGGATTGGATGTAGTATCTTTGATAGAGAGTACTGACAGGGCCTCAGGAAGCTTTGCTGGATGAACGTGTTCTTTCCTATTCTGATTAGAAGATTTTAAAAGCGAGCATTCACATGGAAAAGACAAAATATTCATGTACAATTTTCTCCAAGTTCATGTTAATTTGTACATTGCCTAATATAATATAGTCCAAAGAGATTTGAACCTCTAGGATGTCCTAGGGCACATCATGTCAATGCATTACACTGATGACATCATGCTGATTGAGCAGAATGAACAACAAATATCCAATGCACTAGAGGCCTTGGGAAGACAAAGGTGCTCCAGAAGGTGGGAAATAAAATTTACAAAGATTCAGAGACCTGCCGCTTCAGGAAAGTTCTTAGCAGTCCAGTGGTCAAGGTCATGCTGGGATATGCCCTCCAAAGTAAAAAGATAAATTCCTAGATCTTGCATTTGCTACTATAAAATAGGAAAGAAAACACTTGACAGAATTTTTGAGGTTTTAAAGAATCGCATTCCACACCTAGGAATAATACTGTGGCCATATATCAGATGACAGAAAAGGCTGCCAGCTTGACCATGGGGTACCAAGTGACTATGTGTCCAGGACTGCCCATTAGTCGTTGAATATGAGCAGCCTTGGGAAAAATTTGACCTTGGGGGAGGTGGTGCTCTGCAGTTGAGATAACCCCCAAAGGGGCTGACAGCTGAAGACTGCCTGTTTAGAGCACCCTAAGCAGCTGGAGCAACAAATACTTTCTTGAAGTAAATCTGGGCAGCACACCTCCATGTCTATCACACAGGGTGTGGTATAATGATTTAGAGCTGGGTAACACAGTTGATAGACTTCATGTCGAAATCTGATTCCTTTCCTTTCTGAACATATTAGCTCAGGAAATAAACTCTCTAAGACTCAATTTTATCATCTCAAGGTAAGGATAATAATAGTACTTCCATTATGAGGTTACTGTTACATATAAATAAGGTAATATGTGCTAAGAATTTAGCACAGTGCTCAAAAGTGCCCCCCTATCATTGTTATCATTATTTGTAAACTAAGATTGAGCAGTTAAAATAATGCATATGTCAGATTTAATCATGATTAATTATGCCCAAATTATTTCTCTTTTTTTTTTCTTTTTCTAATTTTTTTCTGAATACTGTTTCAAAGTCTCCAGTGGCTTTCTTTTGACGAATGTTTGGCACTGAGGTTAGAAAGGTAAGATCGGTGGAGGATTAAGAAAGGAACATTCTTCGTTGTGTTTGCTTACTGCATCAGTAGCCCTAGCAACTCAGCTACAGGTTGGCTCTGTGGACACAGCAGTTCAACTTAGATTTATGCTGCACAGGTTGCAGACATGCATTAGAATGAATTCCCCAGGCTTCTTGCTATCCTAACACTCTTCTGAGACACCTAAATATTCTGATCAAAGGTTTCCACTTGCTGGAGAAGTGGAGCATAATTTGACCAAATCTAATTTTTGTGTGGATATGAGTGTGTTTTCATTTCCCCTTCCATAAAGGGAAAAAAAAGAAAAAGAAAAAGGGGAAAAGCAGCATATGTTATTTCTTTGCTGCCATCTGAAACAGCCAAGTTGAGAGCCAATTTATTCAGACTAATTCATTCCAGATTTCTCAAGGAATAAACAGTGTTCTTGAGAATTCTCAGATGTATGGCCAGTAGAGATTCAGTTGCCCAGGAGAACTAATGTCAAACATGCAGGTACCCCTCAGTAAGGGCACAAGGCCCCAGGGAAGGAGAATGGACTCAAAGCACTCTCTGGAATGCCTCCTAGGCCCAGAGCTGTGAGATGTGACCACTACTTTGCATACCCTAAGCAAAGACCTAGGAGAACCCATTAGAGTTCCTGGAAGCAATATTATGTTTCAATGCTCAAAACTCAAATCAAATCTGCAGAGAGAGAAGGGATTTTTCAGAGAGAGAAAAACAGAAGGAACTTTATTGAGACCAGACCCTTTCTCTGTGAGTCCTACATATCCCTTCAAGACTCCCAAAGAGCCCCACCTTTTCTATAAAGTCTTCCTAGATGATTCCAGCCTAGGCTGATAAAGGATTCCTATTGGAGCTGTTTCAAATCCCATTTCTCTGATGAGGAAATAGAGACTTTACTGTTCTCTGAACAATCCTCTTACAGAGAACTTGCAACACTTAATGTATACAGAAGGAAGATTACATCCTTTGGAGGTAGGTAGGTTCCAATTTTGCTGTGCTTTTACTTGCTCTGTGAATTTGGGCAAGTGATCTCCCTGAGCCTGTTCCCTCCTCTGAAAATAAAGATAATAATTTCCGTTTCAGATAACATGTGAATGAAGTAGAATGACTATCATTATTTTAATTTGTGTTGCTTCCTTAATATAAGCTTGGTTTCCTCTAAAGCAAGCTAAGCTCCTTGAAGGAGTACAAATCACCACAGTGAGGGGGCCAGTCTGTGTACTGCTTGCACTAAGACCCATTCCTCACCCTCCTCCTGTTTTGCTCTGTGTCACTGGGGATGACCCAAGAAGGCTGCATTTCCCTGGCTCCTGGTTAGAAAGCTCCAGCTGAGTTGGACACTGGGAGGCACAAATCGAAGATAATAGGCAGAAGAGAAAAAAAAATCCAGATTATCCTCACTCCTTTCTCTGACTCAGTGATTCTGACCCTAACCGTGTCTCCTCTATGGTGACTAGGCAACCCTGCCTGGCTCCATCTCCATCCAGGTGACCCTGACCACTGGGGTCTGGAAATATCAGCTTCTCCCTATGTCCCTCCAGCCTAGAGAGCAATAGCAGTTTTCTCTGCTGCCAACCTCTGGGGTGGGGGGCAGGGGTGGGGCGAATCTCACTGCCTTATATTTGGGTTCTCAATGATGAGTTTCCTCTGGGCTCAAACTGAGTGCTTCCTGGTTGAACCCTGACTCATATATTGAGTATACAGAAGGTACACAATAAAGAATTGCTGCAGGTTTTTAAAAAGTCATTAAAGTGTCTTGGTAAATATAAAATACTGGAAATCGATGAATCTTAAGTATATATAAAATTCCAACATCCTCATTTTATAGATAAGAAAACTATAGCCCAGTAAAGGAAAATGACTTCACAAGGTAACACAACCAGAAAAATATGCAGCATGTGTGCTCATGTGAAAGGCGATTCTACAAAATCTATAGTGCAGATTTTTATATTGCATATCACTTGAGGACTGGGATTCCTCTTTGTATATTGATAGTTCAGAGTGCATAAACTGATATGGAGTGGAAGCTATAAGTGTTTGTCAAATGGAACTCACTAAACTGGTCAATGCAAATTTGGAGTAGGAGACACAGAGAAGCTAGTTATGAAGATACTCAAATATATCATAATGCCAACTTATGTTGAAAATACTGATATTAAAATTCGACATACAAATTTTCTGCCAGTACTCTGGAAGACAAATGTTACATGGTTTACAAAATAATTTATTACATAAGTTGCAGAACAACTTTGTGGAGTAATAGGCAAAAATCAGCATTTGTTAGGCTTGTTTTATAGTTGAGGAGGTTAAAGTCTTGACACTTCAAGAAACTTGACCAGAGTAAGATCGCAGTCTGAACTCAAATAGATCTTCTGATTGCAAAATGAATATTGCTTCAATTATACTGTCCTGTGCTCCCTATCTAACATCTGAAGTAGTTACATCTGGAAGCTATAATATATGTAGCCATTATGGCAGCATTAACAAGTCAGAAATAGCCTTCTCAAACTGGGTTACTTACAGCCCAGGGGGTTCACAGGGGTGTCCTTGGGCTACTTGAAGCCAAAGAATAAACCTACTGGATCTTCCTGAGCATGAAATTTGCTAGGGAATTTGAGTAAATATGTAAGTACTTTAAATAAAAGATTGTTTCATATTAAACTAACACAAATATATTATGGATAAGAATATAAAATTTTTATATATTTTTTTTATTATAAAATACCTGACCCAAAAGCATGTTTTAGTTTGTCATCACAATTTTAGGACATGTCTCCATTTCTAGGGAGATGTTTTCATTCTCCATTCCAGAAGTACTTCAGTAAGAGCTTAAGAAATACTACATCTTTTTTTTTTTAAATTATCTTTTTTAAAAAAATCAAATACATGTACATAATTAACCAATAAAATAATATAGAAGGATGATAGTTAAAACCAATAGTTTTTACCATACACTGGTGACCATTTGCCAGGCACACATCAGTGATGAGGGATTCAGATTCCCTCTTCCTTGAGTGGAAGGCACTGCAGGTCAACAAGAAAAGACACAAAATATTCTTATGAAGGTGTAGGGGCTAAGTAATCTGGGACAACAAAATAATCTACTACAAAAAGTCAGTACAAAATTATAGACCTGGAAGAAAACTTTTGAGATGCTGATGACAGAAAAATTTCTGCTAGGTCAAAATATTTAAATACTTTAAAAAATAGAAGTATGGGACCAAAAAAATGGAAAATTTGTTTTATAACCTTAAAGTAAGAAAAGTGTAAGTTTGGCATTAAATTCTGAAGTCTTAAATTTGACTACATAAAAATTAAACACTATAAATTAGAAAAATGGCAATACACAAGTTAGAAGACAACCTACAAATATTTGAAACTCACAGGCAAAGGAGAATTTTTTTTTTTGAGAATATGATATGCTTCTACAAAATATGAAGAAGTCTAACAAATTGGCATTATTTTATCAACTAAACACAAGAATTTACCCATGTGTTGCCTTCATTCCTGGGGCCCCAGATAATCCACATGGACATACTCAAGAGGAGACATGAAAACAGCTCAAACACAGGAAAAGACCTCCAGTCACATTTATAATAAGATAAATGCAAATTAAAACCATAACGAGACACTATATTTTCATCTATCAGATTGGCAGAGATCACAAATTGTAATGAGCTTTGCAGGCCAACAGGTAATCTTACATATTGTTGAAAGAAATGTCTGTTATTGCCTCAACCTCCACTCCAATCTAGCAGTATCTCTCAAAGTTTATAATCTACATATCTTTTGAGCAAGTGATTTCATTCCTAAATGTTTAAATACTTAAATACACATCCCATGGGTATCACGTGTACAAATAGAAGCTTGTAGAAAGATGTTTATTACAGCATTGTTTGTAAAAAGGGCAAAATATAGAAAAGAAACCTAAGCGTACTTCCATAAAGCACAGGTAGAATAAATTATAGCACATCCATACAATGAAATGATATGCAGCCTTTTAAAAAGACACTTTTATATTTACTAAAATGGAAAGATATCCAGCATATATTAAGTGTTTAAAAAAAGGTAAGTGCATAAAATTTTGTATAGAAGGCCACCTGTGTGGAAAAGAAAACAGGCTCTGTTTGAGAACTATTAATTGGCTGATTGTCTCTGGGGAGAATTGAGTGGACAGAAGACAATCAAGGGAGGGAGGTTTATGTTTTACCCTTTTGTACCTGTTTATTTTTGTATCATGTGTCTGTATTACCTAATTTTGACAACCAACCAATCGACAAACAAGCAATCAAACAAGTGTGAATGAACAACCCAGAGAAACTTAGAGAAGTAGTATGAAGAAGTGAAAAGATCCCAGGATTTATAATCAAATGGGTCTGAGTTTAAATCCTACCTCTTATCTATGGGCCCTTTGCTTCTTTAAGTTCTGTAAAATGTAAATTGGTAAAATAAAGATCATAATACCTAACTAGCAGCACTGTTGAATCAAAAATGAGGAGTTTGATGTGCCTGGCTCAGTGAAGAGTCGCCATTCTTATTGAGTTGGAGTCATCTCACAATTGGGGAAATTAATAACCACAGAGAAGATTAAATCTATGCCAAGTCACAGAAGTTTAAGGCAGTTCTTCCTCAAGGCGCAGCTTTAGGCTTTGGACTATTGTCTAGTGTCTGCTGAATATGAGGGCAGCTCTCTTCAGGGCAGATCTGTTTGGTGGTTCAAAGTTTCAGGTGCAATAGAGTAGCTGCAGAGATCTTCTTGCATTTCCCTCGATATCATCTCAAAGAACTCAAACAGCATTCGGCTGAGAGGGGGAATCTTCTGGGCGGGCTGGGGCCCCATGAGGGTTTCAGATAAGCAAGAAGTAATTTCCCAATACCCATATATCCCAAATAAGACAGTAGAGCTTAAACACAGCCTACCTATACCACAAAATTATTTAACTATCTGAAATTCAAATATCACTGGGCATCCTTTCCTTTTAGTTGTTAAATCTGTCAACCGTATCTATGAGTGGAGACACCCATCGGAGAAGTCTTGCATTCATTTGCTAAAATAATTCGAAGGTTCTCAGAGCTATTCTTTGAAAACCACCCCTTCCTGGACACATTGCAGCATAAACACTGAGGCAGGACTTGAGGAAAAAGGCGAAAAATAAATAAAGGAAGGAGGAGGCACAGTTGTATATGATTAACCCATCAGATAGAGCTGCTGCCTCAGTTACTCTCAGCTTTCCCTTTTATTCCTAAATGAGGTGGGTGCCTATGAAGTGGAGAGTGAGAAGAGAGATGGGAAGGCAGGTGTTTTTCCCCTTCCTGATGCAGCTTCATTTCTTGCTGAGCATGCGCCAATGATGCTTGCCTTTAAAAGTTGAGGCTGGGCCACTGGCAGCATTGTAAAGGGGCCTTTACTCTGGGGAAGGTGGGCTTCTTGTTTTCTCTTGGGGGCAGAGTGGCTTATTCTTTTTTGAGGGGTGAGGATTAGCATACTTGTAATCAGATGGTGATGGGTGGAAAGGGGGAGCTGGGGAGAAGCGAAAAAATGGTATGTTTTCTTTTTCTTTCTGCAAGAACTTTCCTTCTCAGTCATACCTCCAGGACCCGGAAGGCTGTTTTACTGAAAAGATTGTTCTCTTTTCACTTGGGCTTCTCTCACAAAGTATTGTGTTTTCACCTCTTCAGGAGAGTTGGCTCTTCTTATCCCTCTACCATAATTCTGAACAAGTCAGTTCTCTAAGTGATGAGAGACTACACAACTCTTGAAATTCTTCCTTTCTGTTCAGACTCTGCCTAACCTTTAAGAAGTGGAAGCTCACCTGAAGGTCTTTCCCAATCTTCTGAAGGGGGACCCAGTTTCTTAAAACCCCAGAGAGAATGGGACTCTCCCTAACTATCATGTCATGGCAACTACTTATACTCCTCAATGTCAAGGAGGGTCAGGCTCCCTCTTTGAAAAGTCAAGCACAGAAACTCAGCTGTGCCTGCCCCCAGCTTAGAGACGGAGATGCAAGAGGGGCAGGCTGCTCCTTTCCTTAAGAAGGTTGTTTCTAACTACAGTTTATATCTCTTCATAAAATTCTGCTGTCCTGTACTGGGGTTTCTCAAAACAAGACTAAAGGCTGGGGTGTTGGTATGGAGCCAAGCACATCCTTCTGGAGCATTCTGTTACTCTGGGAGAGGGTTTCCCAGACAAGAAGCAAGCCAAGAACTCAGGTTGGATTGTAACTAACCAAACCCTTCTGAGTTTTAACTATGCTGAAATCTTAGCTAGATAAAAGGTTTGATGCTAGTAAGCTACTAGAATCCATGTGTACTCATTACTCATTAGTTATTTAACAGTCAAGTACCAGCTGAGTAGAGGAAAAGCGGAATAAGCTACACTTGATGACTATTTCAGAGAGAAAAGAGATGAGCACCTTTATGACAATAGCTATTTATCATTTAATTTCACTAGATTCACTAGTGAAGATACTAAGAATTGGATGTGAAATAACTAGATGTCATGTGGAGTAGTAAAATGGTGAAAGGTGTGTTAATTTGGGGTAGTCTAAGTTCAGTGCAAACCTTAATGCCTCAGTGGAGACCGCTTAACAAGTCATTCAACAAACATGGAAACAAGCATCTGGTGCTATCTTTGTCCATCTGATAGCTATCTATAAGGCTGCTTCCATGGTGTTAAGCAGATTTTAAGAGGAAAATTGAGAACTTGCTATCATTAAGCCACTCCTTTATCTCTCACACCTTAAAATATTAAGCACCTCAATTCTATTTAATAATAAAGTACCTGAAGTTGGTACTCTGAAGTCATGGCTTTCTAGCAGCCAGTAGCTCAACTGAAATTACTAAAAAGGCCTTTGCCACTAGTAAGGTGCTGTAGCCACCCACTCACCCTTTCAGTGAGAAGGCATTAAGTGAATTCATCTTTAGCTGTGACACTAGGCAATTGCAGAAGTCTAAAACATTGAGTCAAGCAGTCCAGTCTGTAATCTTGTGGAGAATGTTTCTCTAATCTGCGTGAGAAATGGCAGTTTAAGAATTTAAAATCAAGACAAATGAGCGTAAAAGGATCAAGGCTTCCAGTAGTCTTGATATCTAGTGTCAGAAAGCTCTTAGGAAGAGGTTGACTTTCTCTACTTAACTCTGCCTCCCCTCTTTACGCAGACTCGAGTTTCCATAGCCCATGGCCAAGAGCTCTTCCACTCCAGTGATTTATTTCTGCCAAGCAGAGTTAGGGTGACCAGCTGGTAAAACCATTTAAGAAAGACTGAATTGATTCTCATGACATGAGGTGTTGTAAGACTTATAACAAGTTTATAGACCTCCGTGGAAATCTGAGTCATTTTTCTTATCGCCCATATAAAGGTTTTAAGGTGAACAGATGATTGTATGGAGGTGATTATTTGGCAAATAAGGGACATCTGGGCTGTAGTCACAGCAAGTAAACTACTTTAGCTGGTGGAAGGGGAGGGGGGACAAACTTGCAAGAATTTTGGAGAAAGTGTTTTGGGTTAATCCATCTCTTAACAGTCACGTTAATTAAATATTCAAAGCTCTCAAATATTACTATATTATAGATTCTAGAAAGTTGCCTGGAGAAGTTTGTCATCTAGAATGGCTATATACTTCAAATACACAGTACTGAGAATAGTCACAGTACTTCCCACAGGCATGTCAAGGAAAAATAAGTGATTGAACTTGATGTAAAAACATCAGCTCTTGATGGTATGAAAGGATTTGAGAAGAAAAGTTCTGGTTAAAGCAACTTAGGGAAATAGTGATCTGTCAATTGTTTTTGAAGGTTGGATAGAATTTACCTGGGCACAGATCAGGTGGGAAGTGAGACTGAATATGGTTTGTTTGTAGGAATGAAGCTGGAGTATGGAGAGCAATTTGACACCTATCTTAAGATTTATACAACCTGAAAACCAGAGTATTGGCATCCATTTTAAAAGCTGTCTTCACCTTCTGGTAGTAAAATGCCTTCATCTTTTTAGAACCTTGGGTCCACTCTATTTTCACTGGAGTTAACTCCAGCCTAGAAGCTAGCCATGTTGCCCCGAATATGCCGTAAACTAAATCCTGTGCCTCAGGTCAAGCTGTTGCCTCTGCTTGTGTAAAGCTCTTTCTGCCCCGATCTCTGGCATTTGTGTCTAGTTCCAATGTGTATACTTCCTCAATCTTTCTGTGGTCACTGAAGGCTAGGGGTATGATAAGTATGGGCTGTGAAGTTGGGTCTCAGTGTAGCTCCAAGTATTATAAGTCTGCTGGGTTAACCACAAACTCGGTTTCATATGTAAAATGAGAAAATGACCACTTTAAGAGTTGTCTTGAATGTAGGTAGAACAACTGTTCGTGTCTGGTACATCTATTACATCTGATAATATCTAGTAAACAAGTTGAATTCTGTGGGAAAGGAACTCACCTTTTTGCTACTCTGAATCAGTAGACATTCAATTGGTGTTTCTAGTCAGTTTAGTGACTTTAAACTTCCACCACTAAAAACTGGGTATAGCAGAGGAATACATCCAAATACTTAAGGGTTGCTCTTAGAACTTGTAATACTGATGCCTGAACAGGGCATACATAGCCCTAATGGGCAGAACAGATCTTTAAGACAATGTGATAACTTCTTATATCAATAGGTATAAGGAGCCTGGTAATTGCCAAGCTTCCTTACTGAGCTGAACCTGGGAAGGCAATTCAAGAAACCCTCCCTGTTTACCTAATAGTTGGGTGGCAGACCCACTGAAGTGCTGAGAACAAGATCTGTTCTAGCTTTATCTGTTTTCCCTGCTTATAGCAATGACAGATAACATGAGGATATACCCTAACATTTCTCACATGGATTGGGATCTTTGTTTGAAACATTCTAAAGGTTTTAATGCAATTCTTCACCTGATACCAAATATGATGAGACCATTCAAATGTGTCTAAACTTGAGGCCTAGGCCGAAAAAGTGCCTTCTTTCTTGCCCTTTCTCCCTCCTCCCACTGAACCAACAACTGTCTGATCATACTGCAATGCTTCAGAGAATCTCAGGAGAACCATTTATCTACAGGTGATTAAACACAACTTACCAGTGCTAAATCAAGAAGAGCTTGCCAATAGTCATGCACAGGGAATGCATTTGGCAGCTTCTTGTCAAATGACTTCTAATTGTCTTGTTTACCTTGAAAGGGAATGAATATGGTCAGTGCTACTGGACTGTGGTTTTTCTCACTGTTAGAACTCAGACTCTTGAGGTATGGAGATAAATATTTTTCTATCCAAGAAAGGGTATCCTATCCTAAGTAGAAATGTGGCTGCCCAAAAGTAAAAGTCAGTATTCCGGGTTCCTAGAAATTTACCACTGAACTCCAAGTATACCTGGTTTCAAGCATTAAAACTAGCTATTGTACTGGGGATTTTGTAACTCACCATTTCAATAAAATTTTTTAAATATTTATAACAAATCTTGATTCTTGTGGATAAGTTGCACTTTCTGCTGGTTGGAGATTTCTGTTTGGATGGCAGGGACTTCTGATTGGGGGGTCTGTGAAGTAGGAGTTTAGAAGTAGCACACAACTAGGAATAAAACAAAATAAAGTCAACTCTTCTCGGGTCCTTCAGCAAATTAAGGCTATAGGGCAAACTTCTAAAAATCGAAGAGACAGGCAGACAGAATAACAACTTATCAAAGCAGAATCTCAATAACATTCACAGGACCCAGTATTTAAGTAGGAAACCTGAACTGTAACTGATAGTTGCTGGAGGCCCAGCGTGGGCCCGTTCGAGAGTTTAAAAACTCTGGGGGGGGCGGTTTTGGAGGGCCTCACACTCTTGTGAGTTTTACCTCTAGAACCCTCCTAGCAAGTTCTTTCAGTTAAGTCAGAAAAATCCCTTCTTGCTTTCAGTAGAAGAGGAAAAGTAACGATTTTTGAAATACTCCAGAGCATTGTGTTCTTAACAAGGCTTGCCCTCAAGTGAAACTTTTACTAGAGTCACCTAACTAATGAGAAAGGAAATATCCAAATTTAGCTCCCTTTAGTCTTCCATGTGGAAGAAAGGGAAATAGCCAACTCCAGTCCCTCTTAGACCTCCTGTCTCACATAAGAAGAAAAAGAGAAGCCCTTGTGAAGATCACAGCCCAAGGCCACAGGCTCACTAAAAGCCTGAGACCTAACCATTGGACTAGAGACCAGAATGCATTTCCTCCTCTCACACTTTAGCACGTCTTTAAGTTTCCTGATGTAAGGGTAGGGAACTACAACTGAGAAACACATGTCTCAGACCTTACTGAAGTCTCTAGGGAACCCCAAAGACAACAAGGGAGATAAAACAAGAATACTAGAGGAAAGAATTAGAGGAAAGTTTAGGCAACTAACAAAAAAAACCAAACAAACATTAATCCAGCTATATCAATCACCTTAATGTCAAGGGTCTAAATACATCAAATAAAGAACAGATTGTTGGAGTGAATCAAAAAACAATTCAGCTACGTTTCTACAAGAAACCTAACTTAAATAGACACATAGTTCAAAAATAAATGGATGGAGAAAGATATACTATGCTAGCACTAATCAAGAGAACTAGAGTAGCTGTATTCACTTCGCACAAATCCAACTTTATAGCAAGACAATGGGGGTGCATCACATAATAAAGGGGTCAATTTTCCAAGACATAATAATCCTTAATGTGTGCAAGGCTAACAAAGCATCAACATAAATGAAGCAAAAGCCAATAGAACTGCAAGGAGTAATGGATGAGTCTGCTACATTTGGAGAGTTTAGCATTCCTCTATAGATAATTGACAGATCCAGTAGACAGAAAATCAATATAACCGACCAGCAACATCAATCAACTGAATCTAATTGATAGCCATAGAATAATACAACAATAGCAGAATGCATTCTTAAATCTCACACAGAACATTTATTTAAGAGCACATCCTGGGTTGTAAAATACCTTAACAAATTTGAAAGAAGAAATTATACAGTATACTCTCAGAGCACAATGGAATTAATAACAAAAATAGCTGGAAAGATAACTAAAAAATAAACACTTGGAGATTAAACAGTACACTTCTAAACACATGGGTTAAAGAGATCTCAATTTTTTTTAAATTTTGAACTAAATTAAAATGAAAATATAACATCGAAATTTGTGGTATTTAGGAGAAGCAGTGCTTAGAGGAAAACATAGCACTGTATGTATATTATAAAAGATCTATAATTAATCTAAGCTCCCATTTAACCTTCAAAAATAACTTATTTTTGCTTAATAAGAAACATCTATTAACTTCTATGGCAATGAATGAAGTTGTTTGCCAATGTTAGGCTTAAGTGTGTTCTTAAATTTTGATTTAGAATACTGTCAGTTTGGATATTCTAGGAAGCAGAAGCCAAGATGGATTAAGTGTGACTTACTGGGGAAAATTTCTGTGAAAGATAGAAGGGGTGGGAGCAGGAGTAGAAGGAAGCCTGCACGCAACGACACAGTTATGACCTTATGAAAAGAGATGGGGAAGGAAGATGAGAAGAGTTCCAGGCTGCAGTGCAGTTCTGTGAGTCTCTGCAGGCCAAAAGGAGAGCTCAGGTGCAAAGACTGCCTACAGAGGAGTCCACATCGAGCGGAGATGGCTGGGCACTAGTATTTCAGCTCTGCTCTCATTGGCTGGGAACTGCCTGGAAGAGCAAAGTCTCAGTATGAATACCTTGTATTCAAAGGGGCATCAGCTGGAGGCTGATATCATTATGTTTCCTTGAAGGATACCTGAATCATAGTGCCTCCATGGCCACAGCAGTCCATTCTTTGTGCTGCGTAAATCCGTTTGTCCATGCTCAGGGAGTGGTTCCTCCATAATTCCCATGGGTGCCTCTCCCTAAGTAGGAACACAGCAAAGGGTAGCAGGATGCACTACAGCTCCCTTCACAGCAATTGACATCAGGAACAAGTAATCCTCCCTGCTTTCTTCACTGTCCATTCTAATTCCCTTTGCCCTCAGTATCAGGTCAGCAGATCTTGGTTTATCTGATAGTGTGACCCAGACCTTCATTACTGAGAAGTTTAATTTCTTGGTAAACATATCTAGGTGGGGGTAGCATATTTAGCTACAGCAGCTGCATATAGTTACCAAGAGGTATTCAAGTGGATCATTTGGTTTTACATGTATCCACCCTACCTCTTAGAAGATGAACCACTGGCTCTTCCAGGCTGGGCCCAATTGAGTTAACTTACCACCAAATTGGAAGCTGTCGTCCTTAAGGAATAAAGCTTATTTGGGCTCAGTGTGGGTCTCTGGTGTTGTCAAGTTGAATATTCAGAGGCAGCAGTAACTAGGTGGCCTTGATAAGGTGGGACTATGTTGTGCCCATGTGTAGGCACATCTCTGTTATGGCTATATCTTTCAATCTCCCATTGTGCCAGTTTCAGATGGACAATGACAAAGGCTATCTAATATCAGCTGGCTGGGTCATTTTTTCTACTTGATTACTTAGTGCCTCTTCCATGGTAGATGCTTTCTGTTGGGTGTTAACACGATACAAAAATCTTCATGTGACTGTCGGTACATCACATACCTCTACTCCAGGCCATTTTGTCTCTGATCTCCCAATTCTCTTCAGGCCTCAAAATAGACAGCCAAGCCGCTGGCCATCACTCAGGATTCTCCACATATTCTCACCATGAGCTACTTCTTTACACATGTGGATGGCTACATGCATTCCTCATATTTTTGTCCATTCAGAAAGTTTTTATTGCCATTTTCTGTTCCTCTAGGTTAACCCTAATACCAGCTAAAATGTAGCAGCTCTCATTTTGACCTACACACTTACATTGAGCCAAGCCCTCTGTAAACCAAGCTCAAAACTTTCCTGCTTCGGCTGATCTGTACAAAACACTTCCCCACACAACATCCATCTGTACAGTATAGGAGGGGCATTGATGCAACTCTAGTAGGTAACCTGGGTGTTTGAACTACCTACTAATGTGTGTTGTGATCTCTGATTCTACTTAGTTTTGTTCCTGGCAATTTCACTTCTGTCTTACAATAGACTATTGTTGGTCCTGTCTGAATATATGAATAAACTTGGCAAGTCTAATGGAACCAAGCTCATAGTGGACAGTTCAAGATTCATGGTCACTTGGAGCCCCCTGGTCAACCTTTGAATCTCAGCAGTATGCTAGCAACTGCTTCTTGAAAGGCATACGGTTCTTCACTGTAGATAGCATGGGCCTTGCCCCAGCACCCCTTAGAGACCTGCGTTGTGGTTCTCCTTCTGGGACTTCTCCTTATCTCGCATTGCCTTTTAAAGTTCTATTATGCTATAGCTTATACCCTAAAACTCACACCTTTTAAGGGTACAACTCACTAAACTCAAAACTGTGCATCTGTTACCACAATTCAGTTTTAGATTATCACCCCAAAGATACCCCTCATGCCCATTTGTAGTCAATCCCCATTTGCATCTCCTGCCCCAGGCAACTATTAATCTAAGTTCTCTCTAGATTTGCCTTTTCTGGACACTTCATAAAAATGGGATTGTACAATACATGGCATTTTGCTTCTGGCTTTTCATGTTTTGGAAGCTCATCCATTTTGTAACATTTATCAGTAGTTCATTCCTTTATTGCTGAATAATCCAATATCTTTTTCATTCATCAGCTGACAGACATTTGTTTCTACTTTTTGACAACTATGAATAAATGCTTTTATAGATATCTGTGTACAAGTCTTCAAGTATTTGTGAAGACAAACATTTTTATGGCCTTTCCTCTCTCCACTCCATATATACATAACAAAATATATCACTTCAACTATTGTACAATTAATTCAGTTATTTTATATTCAGAACAACATGCAACCATCACCACTATTCTGAAAACTTTTGCATTACTCTAAGTAGAAACTCTAACCATTAAGAAATAACTCCATTCCCCTTCTCTCTTGCTCTGGTAACCTCTAATCTTTGTCTCTACTAATTTGCCTATTCTAGATAACTTAAGTAGAATAATACAAAATTTGTCCTTTTGTGTCTAGCTTTTCATTTAGCATAATATCCTCGAGGTTCATCCATGTTGTAGCATGTATCAGAACTTCATTCCTTGTTATAGCTGAATAATCTATTTCATGTATATACCCCATTTTGTTCAATCATATGTAGATGGACACAGATGGTTTCTACTTTTTGGCTATTATGAATAATGCAATGAACATTGGCTTATAAGTGTCATTTAGAAACATCCAAAGGAATTGAAAGCAGGATTCAAAGTAGAATTTATGAATTATACTGTAATTCTTAGTGTTTTGAATTACTTTAGTGAAAGTAATTCAAACTTTCATAGTGACTGCACTATTTTATTCTCCAACCAACAATGAAAAAAGTTTCAATTTCTCCACATCCTTGCCAAAAAAAATTTTAAATACCACTTCATAGTCATTAAAATAGCTATCTTATTGTGGTCTGAATTTTCATTTCCCTAATGATGACTGATATGAAGCATCTTCATGTGCTTATTGGCCATCTGTATATATTTGGATAAATATCTATTCAAGTTGTCCATTTTTACAAGAATTTCTTTGGTTGTAGTTCTTATGTATTCTGCATACTAATTCCTTATTTGTGATTTTCAGATATTTGCTCTCATTCTTTGGGTTCTCTTCTCTCCATATTTAGATACCTGAAATATGTCACTGGCTAGAGGCTTTCCCTTTATTGGGGTATTTTCTCAGGTGACCAGCTGGTCAACTATTCAATTGTGCCACCACCTTATGACATGGACTATCTTTGTCCTCAGCCTCATTCTACACAGGGTTATCTTTGCTAGCCAAGCAGTGAGTGACTGAGTCCTCAAGCCATTTTATTGCTTGCCTTTTCAAACCAATCCCAGTACCTCATCAGTTGAGATCTTCAGAAGCAGAAGTCAAGATAGGATTAGAGACTTATTAAGGAAGAAGCAGAAGTCAAGATAGGATTAGAGACTTATTAAGGAAGATGCCTTACTAAGGAAGAAACAAATAGGGAGGTAACAGGAATAAGCAGAGAAAGACTCCACACACTGATATACTTCTGACTCCTGTGAAAAAATGGAAGCAGGATTGGGTAGGAAGAATCTGACTACAGCTCAGTTCTAATCAGTGGAGCCCTAGAGCAGTGGGTGCCATCTGAGGAGCTTTATCAGAAAACAGCTCTAGTTAGCTGACAGTGCTTGGTCTCTGGCTTAGGGCAGCAGGTGATGCAGTCTCATCATGAATGTTGTGTAGGTCACTGAAGACCATCAAAGTCTGTTTCCTGCTGCAGGTTCTCTTAACAGACATATGAGTGACACATCTCTATGGTCACAGAATTAACTAGGGATGTTGGATAATTAAATGTAGCAATTAATGTTGATTCCTGTTGCTTGTCTTCACTATGGTGGAATTCTCCCAGAAAACTTTGAGATCACTGGAACCTCTTTTGGCTGAAGAAAGTCAAATAACTAAAGATATTTCTGATGGGTATTTTTCTCACCTTATGAATATAACCAATGTTATTTCAACAAACAGAAGACAAACTATATAGTTAAACTTCTAATTTGTGTTTTGCAGTCATCTAATCATGGTGACTACTACTTGTTTAGTTTCTATATGAAATAAGTTTAAATTTCTCTTTTTCGAAATACTTTGTGTACTCAAGCCTCCATAAAAGATAACTTAAAATAGTCAGTAAAAGCCACACCTGTCATTTGTATTACACAGGGTAGAGTGACTTAAGGTTTACAAGAGGTAACTGCACAGCAGCGAAGATTAGATCTAAGTTTCTTGTTTGACTGGTGAGAAGTCCTCTTTAAGAGTGCCATTTGACTTTGTTGTGAATGAATACTACTAACCAGCCAAAATTAGAAAGAAGTAACTTATGAAGATGCATGATAAATGATGCTAGGAAGAATAGTCCATTGAATGTTGAAAAGCTGGAGAGACTTAAATGCCAAATCTTTATTTTCTTCAATGGTTCAATTTTTTCCCCCTGGGGGCCAGGAGAGGTAATAGTTATGTGAAATGCAACAAAAAGATTTTTAAAGATCTAATCCTATTTGCACCTTTTTTTGGCTCATCGATGAAAAGGACAGAAAATATTACCTATTTTCATGCTCAGAAAGCGGATTATTTCAGGATTCCAAGCTCTGGAAACTTCCAAATGGAAATGGAAGGCCCCTAATAGGTGAGGAGGCATCTGACATGCCATTCACCTAAAACTGAAATAGCTGTTGACTAATTAGTTGTTCACATGCAAATTGTGCCCTCAGGCACAAACAGTGATTCCAATTGGTGTTCCTATAGGCTTGGGAAGCGGAAGATTATGAACCTTTCTCATTTATGCCACAATAGAAATACCAGTCAAATATTTCAAATCATAAAAGGTAAGTAAAACATATGCCCTTATCTCTTGGAAATTTAACTTGGTTTTGATCAATGATGAGTTTATCTTAAATGTAATGAAAGAGACATGCAAATGTTCAGGTTTTTCTTCATGACCACCAAGAATTTAAAAAAAAAAAAAACAAACCTAAAGTATTGTCTAGCTAAAATAAAGTAAATGTTTAGAAATATGGAGCCTTAGGAATACAAAGCAAGGAAACTGACAACCTAGCAAATATGCTTAGAGCAATGAGCATATACCTATGTATCTCACGTTCCATAAATGCAATTCTGGGCTCTGGAAGGGAGTCTATAAACCTAGTTCTTAAATGAATCATCTTTTCAGGGAACTTCTTGAGCTCCCTGTATGAGTTATTGGATAACATTATCTTTCTAATATATAAGTTACCTAACCTGGTAGCACCAGCCTAAGAAAAAGTAAATTTAATAGCAGACGACATTCTTTATGCCAAGCACTGTAGGGTATCCTCACAAGCCCAGGTGATAGATGCCATTAACATACCCATTTGACAGATGAGTAAGTTGAACAGAGTAAGGAAACGGCTTATTCTCATATTGCTGGGATTAAACATATGCATTCTGACTCGAAAGTCATTTCTCTTTAGTACTCTATATATACTTGTATGTGTTCTCTATACTCATTTCAGAGGCATTCTGGCCTCTGGAAGCTTTTGAGACATAACGAGTTATGTAGTTATTGGGCATTTTTGATCCCAGGATGATAGTAAGGAACCTCATAGTGCTGTCTATCAACTGAGACTCTGGCATATTGGTCATTCCTCAAGTTGTGGACTGTAGAACTAAGATCTCAGTGGTGGTAGATAGTATAATGTACCTTCCAAGAGAGAGTGCCAGATCCCCCCCAGAGCATATTGACAGCTTATGGGGGTAATTTTAGTTGTCACAATCATCGAGGGCTGTCAGGGCTGGCAATTAGTGGCCAGGGCTTTGGAAGCTCCAGAATGCTAGGTGTCAGGATCTCAGGAATTGTTAACAGCTCTGACACAGTGCTTAACTAACATGCAGGTGAAAAAATTTTTTAAATTTGAGTTTGGTACTTGACTATTGTACTGGTTATTAGTTGCTGAGTTTTCTAAGAATGCAACATCTCAGGGCAGGGTTTGCTTCTGACAAAGTTCTGAAAACAAAGTACATATCAAAAAGATCTTAAAGACAATACCCCCTAAGGATATTTGTGGTCACTGCAGTGCATTTGTATTGGTCTGCATTTGTAGTTGTCATTTCCTGAAGTTTCACATACAGGTGTAAGCATCTGACTACCTCATTATGTCTTCTAGTATAGTTGTGCCTGAGGAATAATGTGTACTTCAATCTTCTATGAAATATTAATCTTCTCCTAAAACACATTGAAGAAAACACTTGGATAGCAGGAATCAAAATATTTTAAGTGGGGGAAAAAAAGCATTCCTAGCCTGTCTAAAACCTCAACTAATTTCTTCAAATATAACTGAAATATCTACAAACATAACAATTCACCAAGGATTTTTATGACGACATAGTTTAAAACTCTACAAACCGGTGTATCCATTAATGGTTTCATCAAGTGTTTATAAAGAATTAAGATCTTTGAACACTGCCAGCAGAGAACTCAGACCCAAAAGGAGTTAAATGCTCAGGAAAAGTCGGGGAGATAGTCACAAAACAGTGCATTTAAATGTGAGCATAATGCATGACCCTCTCAGGAGATAACTAAGATGACTTGTGTGCAACTCATGGTTCTAGTAAAAATATTTGTAGGTCAACAATGTAAACTCGAGTAGTGAGTCTCAAGAGGAATCTGAAGATACAGTAAAAGCATTTCTTTAAGGTGCATTAACATATGTTCCACTTTAAAGAACATATAATCTATTTAAAAACAAATAGGATTTTACCCCCACTAGATGAATGGTTTTCATATAAATAACTTTCAACTCAGAGCTTGAAACCTGACTCACACTTGCATTCATGTAGCTCCACAAAGTCATTTCACCTCTTCAGTTCCCCCATCAATAAGAGGAAATGTTGCCTTCTGGGGGTGTCTGAGCTGAGTACAATCAGGGTGAGAATACAGTGAAGCTATCACCCATCAAGAGCTCAGTTGCCCGGCACATTAATCAAATCCGTGTTGCGTATCCTACACCTTTGCTTTGATCCTTGCCAGGACATGCTAGTCGTCTCTCATCCATCCAGGCTTGCTTGGGCAGTTGACTGCAACTGTGGTTGTCCAGAGGCAGATGGGAAATAAGTACAATGAGCCCATGCCTTTGGAAGAAGGGGTATTACTTCACATAGTTATATTGTCCATTGCTCATGGAAAGAGAAGGCAGTTCTTCTAGTGGTCCATGAATCCCAACCTTCTGCTGTGATGAGCTCATGACGGTGTTGGCGTTTGCGCTCAGGTGGGTGCTAGTTTCAAGTTGTCTGGACACTATGTCTCTACAGTGAAATTCCTTTCTTACTCCATGTAGAGTAACTGAGTCTGAATTAACAAGAATCTCTAAATCAAACTAATATGGAAAGTCCTATTTCTATAAAAATGAAGCTTCTTGGTAACTTGTCAAGACATGTCGGGTTCATTCTAGCGACGTTGTATAATGAAGCACTTCATCTCTTCCACTGATGTATTCCCTTAGGTTTCCCCCTTAGGTGCTTAAGACTTTTCTAGAATGAACAAGTTCACATATGTAGTCTTAAGACTGCCTCTTAAGACTGTTTTAGTCTAGCAAGTAAAAGTGCATTCTCCGTGGTCTTGTCTATATCTTTAAATGTGACAACTTCCTAAATCAAGTAATTTCGTCAGGCATAGTCATTGCACTGAGCAGGAAGATTTTTAGTGTTTCCTAACAAAGTTCTTAGTTATAAAATTATTTCAAAATGCATCACTAATTTCTGCCTTCTTTCCTCTTCTAGTAATCAAATTTCTTTTGGTTCTCATTTGGAACTATAAAAGATGGCCTCGTCTAGTTGTGATCATCTTGGTCAGACTGATCCAGGCTTGAGTGTTGGTGACTAACTTACTCATAAAAAGTTCTGGGATATAGCCTTTTCAACTTAATCTACAACCTACACATCTTCTTTTGCAAGCAGCAATCACTGTTAGCAGTTAATTCATTTCAAGACACTAATGTTAACTCTCAAGTTGTCCTCTGGTTTGATTCCAGCCCAGAGTTGCATTTTTTTTTTTTTTTTTTTTTGATTTTTGTTTCACTTGCATGTGCCTGGCCAAAACAAAAACAAAACTCTTCTAGAAGTCTAAATGTCCTAGAACTGATTTGACCTGTTAAACCACACAGATGGTATATACGTTTTGGTCAGGGCCATCAGGCTTACTTATCCCACCCAGTACCTTCCATGATGTCTATCTGTAGGATGAAACTGAATGAGTGTTTTTCAAGATCACGAATGTTTAATGAATACTTTCTCCAACACCACCTCTTACAGCAATGGCACAGACTCATTTTTCTGTGCTTCTAACATCCATCAGGATGAAGTGCTGTTCATTCAATGTTTGATCTGAAGGCTCTTTGATATAGAGCCCCAGGTCAGTTGCTTGGAGACTGTTTAACAAGCATCTTAGATAATTCTTATCATGCAGACTTGGGTAATGCTGCAACAGAGAAATAGGTTCATGATGGAACAAGTTTCTTAAAAAAAAAAAATCATTGCAAATTTCATTAGTGTCCAGACTTGCTACCTCATGCTTGAGTTCTATTTCTGAGCTTGGCCATATGAGGATTATATCTCTGAACATAATATGGGCAGAGAATGGAGGATTGTTCTTGGCATGACAACATATAATTCTACAGTCTTTCTCAAGGTACTGTTTTCACCCAATGCATTACATTAGAATTTCTTTGTCATGACTTGTGGACAGACCCAGCCTTCTAAGCATAGGTTCAAAACTGCTTTGGCAAAGACTGTTTCAATGAAGATCACTGAAGGTAGGAGAACTTAAAACTTTCCTTCAGTAACTTCTCATAATAAACAATGAACATGATTTATTTAAGTCTAAGTTTTTTTTGTGCTTTATTGGGGCATTCAGGTGAGTATGTTTTATAATGCATAACCTAAGAACTCAGGTTGGGGATATAGTGGAATTGCCTCATCTAAAAGAACCTCCTGTGCACTACAAATCACAAGTCTTGAGGGACCCCTCAAAGTGTTCAATATCCCTCCAAGGTCAATCTGCACCCATCACAGCAACCTATTTGTGGTCTTATATGACTCTCCTGTGGCAGAAACATGTTTGATCACTTTTCACTTAATTCTAGTGACAATATCAATTTACACATAAACACCGAAGGTGTAAACAAGTATTCCCCATATCCCACATCCTAATGATCATTAGGTTCAGTTTGACTCCAATCTTGTGAGTGTGAAATGGTATCACACTGTGCCTTAAATGTTCACTTCTTAAAAACACAATAAAGATGAAGTCACTGAGTATGGCTTTAAATGGCTGTGTGAATGTGACGGTGGAATAACACAAGCATACTGTACCAGTGACTCAAACGCCATGGTGCTCTTGCTATTGGTGACTTTCAAGAACAATGACTTAATTCTGACCAAAGTTTTTCACAAAACAATGTGAAAACTTCAAGATACAGTTTTATTCCTAGAATACTCTGCATATGTTAAAACTATGACGAAAATAGTTTATGCAAGGTGGAGTTAGATTTTAGACTTAGATAACTGTTTATCTACTTGAAGGTCTATGGGACATTTAGAAGTGAGATGCAGGGCAGCTCTGTGGGATTGACTTCATGTTTGTTATTTAATATGTACCTATAATAGTCCCCGATTATTCTGACAACACCTGTATATTTCCAAAAATTCTAGTGGCTCTATCTATTCCACAGAGAACCAACCTTCTAAGGCATTACATACCAGAGTAACTAAGTCAATACCTGGGTATAGCTAACCTACTTCAAGAAGTCAACTTGGTTCTTCTCAAATATACCAAATCATCTTGATAGTCTCCTTCCTTAGTTATATTTTTGGCACTCATTTCATTTCAATGCCTGTAGATTTTCTAAAAACCTGCCTTTTATCCCCCTCCTGCTGGCTGTTTTTCTCAGCATCTTTTCTATAAAGCTTTGTGGGAATATTTTGAGGCCTACATTTAAGGTATGTTCCAGATCATATCTGCATTTGCTTCTGTTAAGTACCGAGAGAAGAATAAGGTAAAACCACTCATTTTCATGGGGGGAAAAAACTTGAGGCTTATTAAATGACTACAGTTACAACATAATATGTAAATCACAATTAAATAATCTCTCCAACTCAATATGACTAAAGTTTGGAGAAAAAGCAAACTGTGAAACTATCACAATACACCATTTACATTTAAAAGCAATACTGTAAACCGTCATAGATGCAAACATATAAGAAGTGTCAGCACATGGATGGGAAAGACTAACTTCAGGACAGTGTTTTTTCTCTGGGGAGCAGAGTAAAAGGAATGAGATGTCATGTTTGTCTAAAAGTTCATTTTAAAAAGTCAATATCAACATGTAAAATGTGGATGACTTTTGTTTAAAAAAATAATTTCATATCTTTAAAAAAATAATTTCGTATCTTTGAGGATCGGCTGCGTCAAAATTCAGAATGAATTCATGCATTCGGAAATGTGTGCCAACTGCCTTCCACGCTATTCTGGGAGCGAGTAGTAAGCCCAGACATAGTGAACCAACTTCACAGTTCAAAGTCAGTTACTATCTGGACAGAAAGCTATAATACTAGACTGAGCCTGTAGCTTTAAGGGCCTGACAACAATCTTGGAATGGCACTTCAAGTGGAGTATAACTATTGATAGGAGACATGTGTCTTGGTGCTTACCAAAGGGCTCCATTCAGCATCTTCTCTGCAACAGACAGGGAATTTTCAGTGGATCTGTACAGCATAAGGAAAAGAAGAGGGAGTTCAACCACCTGAATGAGCTGCAGAGCTTCTCTTGTTGTGCCCCTGTTCTTAGCACACTGGGTAATTTAAAACTACCAGTTGAACTATTTGCAGGAGTACAAGTGATAGTCTGTTGTCTTCCAGCTCCTACTATTGGATGTCAGATGCCAAAGTCAATTTTATTGTAAATATTTTCTTCTCTAAGGGGCTTATAAAAGAAAAAGTCCCCTCTGTTAGACTTCAGCAAATTTTCCATGATATGTGGAGGATATTTCTTTTGTCATCAGTCCTGCCTGGATTGACCTTACAAACAATACTTACAAAATTTGTCACAATACTAACAAAATTGTACTTACAAATCAATCTTTGACTCAGGGAAATTTTCTATTAGTTTCACTCTGACCTTTTCCCTTCAGGAATGCCTATCAGCATATTAATTTCCCGAGTCTCTCCTCAAGCCCCTGCATCTTTCAGTTCATGTCCTTCTTATATCTCAGACAAAAGTTTCTAATATCCATATACCCACAGTGGCTCAAAATCCCTAGGATCTACATTCGAATAGGTGAATTCTCATTTATCTAGATATTCTTGTACCAGGAATTATAACCTTTCTTTCAAAGACCATTGAGTTTTATCTATATTCTTGTCCTGCTATTGGGTTTTGCTCACATGATGAGGTGTTTGGGTCATATTTAGGCTTCAGTTCTGTTCCCCAGTCCTTGCTCTCGTCCTTGTTTCTGGGAGCCTTTGACTTTTCCTGGAATTACTTGCAGGCCCAGTGTCAAGTTATCTTTTTCCTCCTCCCATTGTCCTAAAGAGTGCTGTTTTCGACACTTGCTCTTCAGTTATTACTAGGAAATCTCCCGCCAATACTTCTTACCTTATTTATAGTTAATCTCATTGAGACTCTAGACAGCAGTGGAAGTGTCAAAATGCAGATGTCTGATTTTCATCACATTGCCAGGTTGATTGAGACATTTATTTATAAGATTCTTTCTAATGACTTCCTCCCCCAGTCCTCACAGATAGTAGCAACCTGGGGCTGATGGCAATGTTAAAAGAATATTTAACAGTCCAACATGGATTTGAGATCACAATTCATATAAGAAAATGGATCATTCTAATTGGAGTAAATAAGATTCTAGGAATTCGCAGAGAAGTTGACTGCTGGATAAATCTCACGATACAGGGATGCCCAGCTCCTGTTTGACTAGATTGCAGGCTCACATCTAAGAGGATATGGCTTTTTCCTAGGGGCACCTTGTCTCTGGATGTCCAGACAGCTTTGTGTGGTAGTCTGGGGTACGGGAATAACTCCTGACGCAAGGAGGCCCTGGGTATGGATAATATTCCATATGATTAGTTTCTAATTGCCTGAAAACCATGAGTTTTGGCATTTGTATTCAAGTCACTTTAGATCTGCCTGGACTGGGGTAGTGGAAAAGGAGCAGGTATACTTGCTGACAACATGTATTGGCTATGAGCACCTCTGAGTACCTGAGGGGGGTGGAGATGGCAACTTTTAATCCAGGTACCTAATCATATGTGATTATAGAAATAGATTCAGTGTATTGGTCTAGGTATTGCAATCTAAGCACTGGTTTGAATTTAAGCCTTTGGCTGACAAAACCTATAGGCCCATATTCCATCCTGCTTCCTGTTCCCCGCTTGCAAAGGCATGTGCAGATAGTTCTACTTTTTTTCTGTTTGTGTGTTCATAAAAATGCTTATTTTCCTCATGCTGCCTTTCTGTTTCTTCTATCACTTGCGTTTTAGCATTTCTGATAGGGTTTCCTTAAGTAAATTCCCTTGTCATTGAAGAGAATTGCTTCTAATTCGTAGCTCAAAAGACTAGCATCTCTACTTCACTGACCTTGAAGTCAGTTCATGTGTCTCTGACCCCAGAGAAGCCATTTGAAGCCTGTCTTCTCCCACGGGGATGCACGTAGGCCTTTTCTCTAGTGTCTGGTTTTTCAGGATCTTGTTCTGAGCCATACCATCTAAATATTAAGGTAGGGTTTTCTAATTCTTCAGTCTTTAACAAAGATATTCTGGGTGGTAGAGTGTGCTATAACCTAGTGACAATGCAGCATCCAGTCTCCCCTTCTTTACTTCCTCTTAAAAAGACACTTTCGCCTGTCTTTAGCATTAGAGCTCTTTAAAACTTTCTCCATTATGGTAGGTGTGTATTAGTACATAGTGAGTTTGTTTGTTTTTCTCTGCATATTATGGTTAAAATACAATGTCTAAATTCTACCTAACAGCCAGCATTAGGTTTTGAGTAAAAGGAAAAGATCATACAAACATACTTGACTTTAGTAAGAAAAACATACAAAAATATTTGGCTTTATCTACTGGCATAGTATTTAAATAAAACTTTTAAAGGAACCACTTTGACTATGGTATTCTAAATCTCATCAATATTTGTCCTTCGTTTCTGACTTATAGCTCCTAAAAACTTTGAAATTTCTTGAGTAATTAGTGTCTTCTGTTTTATAAACAGAATCTTGATCATATCCGACTTTATGCTAATGAGGTGATTTAAAGTGATTCCCCTAAATCAGTACATGGCCTGATAGGAACTGGGCCACACAGCAGGAGGTGAGTGGCAGGTCAGTGAGAGAAGCTTCCTCTGTATTTGCAGCCACTCCCGAGTGCTAGCATCACTGCCTCAGCTCTGCCTCAGATCTTCAGGCATTAGATTCTCACAGGAGCACCGGTCCCTGGTGCCAAAAAGGTTGGAGACTGCTGCCCTAAATTACTACAGGATAGGGATGGTCTCTAGAAACACCAAGTGATTAGGTTGGAACCCCAAATGTATAGCTAAGTTAGATAGAAGTACAGCTTGACCCTCAACTTGTGACTGATACCTGAAGTGAGAGTAGATTTGTGGTACTGAGTTCTTTTTATTTTTTTTATTTAAGTAGGTATACGATCTTGGTTATATTAGTTTCAGATGCACAATATAGTATTTTGACATTTTATATCTTACAATGTGAGCACTCTGCTAATTCTAGTAATCATATATTGCTATAAACTTATCACAATATCATCTATATTCCCATCTCCCTTTTCACCTGTCCCCACCCCCTCCTTTCTGGTAACAATCTTTGGTCTGTTTGAATCTGTTTTGGATTTTTGTTTTTAGATTCCACATATAAATGAAATCATACTGTATTTGTCTTTCTTTACCTGACTTATTTCACTTAGCATAATACCCTCTAGGTCCATCCATGTTGTCAAAATGGCATAATTTTATTCTTGAGTTTAGCTTGTATCTGGCCATAACTCCAGGTAGATGGGTCAATTAAATTGTTGGATACCCATTAGTGTCAGGGAACTGGTTAGTGTAAGAGAAAACACCCCAGACTATGCATGAAAGAGAACTTTTTAATCCTATGTTTAAAGCTAGGTCTGAACAGTTAGAAATACTTCAAAATGTCTAAGCAAAATGTTGGCAGAATCTGTCACAGCATGGCTCTACAATAAGCTAATTTTATAAATGGCTATATATAGTTATGTTCTTTGAATGAATGGAAATGATTAGTTATTGATTTGGCTAAGTCTTTAACATTAAGGTATCACCTTAATGTTAGGTCATAAACTCAGAAATGTAATGTTGATAGAGTAAACTTGTGGCTTTATTGCATTTCCTCTTGTGTTCTGAGGACTCTATTGAAACTGCCATCATGATCCTCCAATAGTCAATTCATTGCCAGAATGATACTACCACAGCAGACTAAAGTACCCCTAGCAAGATTCACAAGAATTCTGCTTGAGCTAAAACATGGCTCCTCTTTGACCATTCTTATTGAATTGTCTGAAATACTAGTTTTCAGTAATCTCTGAGAACATCTTTTACTTGGGGGCAGAATTACTCAGCATATGGCTCATACCTCTGGAACATCAGTCATGCAGTCCGAGAACTATTGATAGTCTTGTCAATAAACTGATCAATTTTATCAGTTGTGCTAGACTGTATTGCATCACATCAAGATCTACAAACAGCAGTTACTATAATGTAAGTGAAATCTCCTCCTTCAGTGTTTCCTTGCAGTGGTTTGCTTATCAGTTGGCTTTTGAAGACTTGATGGTATGTGATTTCGTGCTTTGCAAGAACAATCAGTATTTTTACTCTTCAATATCAAGGCATCTAATGGTGTGTCATATGGTATAGAAACACTTTAGTTTTTCCAAATGAAATTTTTGTATCACTTATGTCCATGGTGTAAGACTAATGTACTGTTACTGGATTCTAAGCCTGGACTAGTGGGTGTATATATATAAGTGTCTTCATCCCACTGGAAACTCCATGGACACCCTGCATAAAAGACAAAATTCAGCAATTGCATCTACTTGCACCTTCATAAAATTAGGATTCAAGCTTAAGATTTGTCTCATGCAGATGCTGAATGAGATTCATGTGTGTTCTTTGAGGCCTGAATACATCTTATCTTGGCAATATACCTTATTTATTGTGCCCATTGAATAAATGGACTTCTGTGTTGGAGCATCCTGAGGCAGAATTCTCAAGTCCATTCCTACCTGATTGGTTAAACTAATTTTGTAATTCTTTACTATGCCTTTTCACAGAGGCCTAATTCTGGCCTCTTTGTTGGGGGAAAACAATAGACCAAGAAAATGGAGACTAGACAGTTATAAACAACTGTCAGGGCTCATCCCAGGTGGGCACTGATAGAACCCCTGGAGCTGACTTACGTTGGCGGCAGCAGCACAAAGCCTGCATCTATGGTAAAAGTGTCTGTGTGACTCATACCTCAGTCTTGTTGGGACATCACTTTTCTCTTGGTGCGTGTCTTCAGAGTCCTACTGAACAAATATTTCTCCTTTTCAACCCCTTCCAGAAGGAAGATTGTTGCTTTAGCCTGAAAAGCATCAAGTCTAACAGTCAATCGCATTGATCGTAGAATCTAGGTGGCTGACAAACTGTTAACCCAAGTCCTTTGTAGGTTCAACTCAAAGTCACTGGACACAAATATATATCAGTTACACATTCCAGGGATACCTGAAAGTTTTTTTCATTTATTTTTCAATTAGAGTTGACATTTAATGTTAGTTTCAGGTATATAGCATAGTGGTTAGACATTTATATAAATTACAAAGTGATCCCCCTAATTAGTCTAGTACCCACCTGGCACTATACATAATCATTACAATATTATCGACTATTTTTCCTATGCTATACCTCACATCCCTGTGACAAAAGTTTCTCAAAGCTTGAAGATATCGGTAGTAAAGACACCACCACCTCAGAATAGAACAATCCTGAAGTTCTCACTACTAGCGAGTAGCAAGTTTCCAGGATGCGACTTGATAAGAATGAGTGTAACAAGAGAGGGCTGTTCCTGCAAATAAAGGCATGGAGGTCTAGAATTCAGATCTATAACAAGCTTCCTTGGTGGACGTTAAGATGATGGTTTGGAAAATACTTCTGTGATAGGTAGCTGAATGCCTGGCATGTGGAGCCCATGTCTTGGGAGATAAGGGATTCTTTAAAAGTGCCTGTACAGACTCCTCACATGCAAGGGAAAAATCCTGCCCCTGGAAAAAATGCACGTACTCTTCTGGGGTCTGTGGCTGGTGATGTGACTGAGATCCTTATGAGGGCAAAGTAAGGGTTATACAGTCTCGAGAGTGAATTTAGACCACTCAACCTAAGGGACATCTTCTATCCCTAACACTGACTGTGAAGTGAAAACTTAGCATGCTCAGCTAACAGGAAATATAGCCATGTGGGCCATGAGTAGAATAGTTGCTAAGTGCTAGATGTCAGGGTTCTGTACTTTCTCCTGGGCTTTCTTAATGTACTGAGTAGTCCAGTGTGGTTTATTTGGAAATTAGTCTGGGGACATTCTTACTTTAGTGCAAAATCCCAGAGATTCCAAGATATTCTGGAGGGATAAATACTCAGAAGTTTTTCTTTGGAGCCCAAGGACAGCTTGGCAAAGCTGCCTACAGAAGGCTCCGATCATGCGGTTATTTACAGATCTTAAGTGTATTTTCTCTAGACTGTTTATCCTGGGAGTTCTCTGAGGAAATAACAGGCCCAATATTAACTACCGTCATGGAAATTTCCGAGTTCTCTTAATAGCTATTAACATCAACATCTGTATCTTTAACTCCTTGCACCATCTGCTTTGCCAGGAGACCCCTAGGGAGCTTAGCTACCAGAAGCCCTCTGGGTTTATAGTCTATGAGACTTCCCATTTCCCCACTCAAACTTTCTCCTTGCTGGTGCTTGTTAGTGTGGAATTCTTCAACATCTCCTTGTTGGTTATTCCTAAAATTATTTCCTGCTAACTTCTACCCTTGCTGGGCCTGGAACCCTAGTGTTCTCCTGACCTGTGGTGGTGGTGGCTTCCACAGGAATACCTGGCTTTCTGTGTTCCACTGGAACCAATACTTTAATCTCTTGGCGGTTGCATGCAATGTTTATGCCTCAAAAATAGCTTTCTTGTTTCTAAGGAAGGCCTTTCTTTGATTCGTTTTAGCTATTTCCAGCTTTTGGTGTTCGTAGGTGAGAATAATAGCAGCCCATGTTCAGAATACCATTCTGAATCTGTAAATCCCAAAACAGGTTTATTCTGTCTTAAACTGGAAGGATAGTTCGTCTCCTTCTGAACACTGCTTGCTGTGTGAGTCCAAGTACCATTAGCCACAAAAAAAAAAAAAAAAAAAAACAAGAAAAACATATTCCAATTCAAACCATAGATATTAGGGATATTTCAAATACAGTATCAGCCCCCCCAGTTTTGATACAAGGAGTCTTGATATACGTATAAATTTACATATATGAAAACATAACATGGATAACAATATCAGGGTATGTTTAACTACAGACACTGAAAGTGCTCTCAGAGGTATAGCTATTGAAAGGATAGATGAGGCTCAGCATCCTCGGGAGTGAACGCTTTAGCTGTCCCTTGCATTGAAGTAGCATTAATAGCCTGTTGATTCACATGATGTAAGCAGCAAAATTAAATATGACTAATATTTTCCTGACAGATTCTGAGTGTTCCAGACTTTTCTCTGCTGCTATCTTCCTTCTAATTCTTGAACTACTATATTTGACCTAACTTTTCTTTTCATCTAGAATATCACTCAGTTAACCAAGAACTAAAATTACTCTTGGGTATAAGCCCCTTACTGGTGTCGTTTTGCAGTCAACAGTCTTGATGTCTTATAAAACTTGAGATTGGTACTGAACCATAATTCTGATCTTTGAAGCATTTATTAGTTTAGAATCACAAGTGGTGACAACAGAAGGGAACACATTGGTCATTAAGTCCGTTGAATCTTTTTCATCTTAGAGGGAATGAACCAAAAGAGACTCAGCCAAGCCCTATATGCTTTAACTATTTTCAGCCCTTTGTGGGATTTTTTAAATGCATTTTTTTTCCTAAATGCCAGATCCTATTGTACAAAACGAGGATTTAATCAGTGGGTACCTACTATGTATTAGGAACCATTGTAGGTCCTAGTGATACTTTAGGATCACAAGACAAAACATCCCTGGATGATCTCTTCATCTCTGGTTTTATCCCCAAGGTGCAATATTTTTAGGCTTGAGGTTGATTTGGGATACTTCAGTAAAAACTGGAATTATTAGTACTTCTAAATATGATTTTAAAAGCTGTGTAATACCATGCACTATAAGCTTTAAATATTGCCCATGCTCTATGCTGCCAAAACAAAATCTATATATGGTAGAGATTACACGTAGTATATTATGCTATATAAATTCTAAAAATTGAAAGCATAGCTTAAATACCAAGAGATACTTGTCTAAATAAAGACAGAGAATCCTATTTGGTGATCTAACCGCCTTTTTTTTTTTAAGCCTTAGGCTCCAAGTTTCTGAGATAATAGAAGTATCAAGGGTGGCTTTAAGGAAAAGGAAGTCCCTGACTAAGGGTAGGCCAGTTCTGGCCTCAAATTCCACAGCCCATTGTTTTATCCTAAATATTACTGGAAAAGTTATCTGGATGAAGGAACATTGGTTCCATTCATATCCAGGCTGTCGGAGGGCTGAAGTTTTGGCAGACTACCATACATCCTAGATGAACCGAAAGTGCAGGGTCCTAGGGGAGATCATCGAACTTAAATGAGACTAGCCCAGCATCATGCTAGGAATACAGGAACTGCAAAGGAGCTGTCAGAATTTTGGTTGTAATTGGGAGATCTTAAATACGATTGCACACAAGATTGCTTGGCTGATACTGTAATACCAGTTAATGTACTCTTTTTCCCTACATACCAGTGAAAGTATTAACAATTAGACCACCATTTTGTGCCAGGGACCCTATTCTCCACCTATCATCAGCAACAAGGACCTCATTTTCAACTAGTCAGCAAGTGATCCAATTCCAAAATCTTGCCTTCTCGACTGCTTTGTCCACATTTCCTGGAAGTAATGTACCATGGGTTCCCCATCAGATGAAGATCAGACATGAAGTTTGGTGTAAAGATGTTAGTAAAGAAGGCATACCTTTGTGATCTATGCCTGTAGAAGGAGGTAGGAGAGAGCAGAGGAGAATGTGTGGTATAATACAACCCCAAAACAGCTTTAGCTATCCTCAAGGGAAGCTCTAGAACTAACATGGCCCTTCAGATTTGTTCTGAATGGATTTACATGGCCAGACCTTTATCTTCCTATGTGGGACGATCACCAAATGTGGTTAACCTTGAAAGAGAGATGACTTTAGGCAGGAGATGGCCCTCTACAGCTAAAGTAATACAGAAGGGGCTGATAAAGGCCATCTGTCTCTACCGTGGCCTAAAGAAACAAGCCCTTTACTGAAGGGATCCCATGCACTGTGTACATGTCCACCACACAGTGGGTTTCATTTCTTTTACTAAAGGCCTCATTGCATCACATCTAGGACATGATAAAAAGTTTAGCTGCAGGGAAAGTCGACAAATGAAGTAGACAAAAGCAGACAAAAGTGTTAACATCACACTTCTGGGTTGGGGAGCTTTTATAAATCAGTTGGCAACTTAGAAAAATTGGCAGATCATTCTAACCTGGATTGAGATAGTACATACACATACAACATATACATTTTGGCTTTGTAGTGTTTCTGGTGTGCCAGTTGCACCAACTGATAAACCTTTAAAGGCATAGCTTTCTATCCCACAGCTCGTCCTAGATGAGTCCTATGCCTGAGAGCTGTCTTCAGGCCTGGGTCTAGGTTGTTGTCAATGGTTTGCATATTTCAGAGTAGACCCGAACAATTTTTGCCCCATCAGCAAGAAAATCCACGTAGAAGGTAAATCTCACATAAATAGACTACTACTAGCCTATCTTTAATTCCAATCCTCAAAGACCATATTTATTATTAAAAATCATGAATACCTTGAGTTCTCCCACAGAGGCAGAGCCGGAGACAAGGATTTAGTTGCTGACAGTTTAAAACAAAGGAGTGGGTAGTTTGAAGGGAAAAAACTCCATACAAAGGTACATATTGATGTCCCATCATAATGCACCTTTACCTGTGTTCTCCCCTCGCCTGAGTTTGAGTCTATTTCCTGAAACTCACTGGAGCCTGCATGGAGCCTTGGCTGAAAGACTCCAGACTTTTAAAACTATAAAGCCATGCTAGGAAATGTTGCCTAAAAAAAAAACCAAAAAAACAAAAAAAAAACAAAAAAAAAGGTCACAAACAGCATCCTCTCATTTCAAATGTCACTTTATTTGGGCTTCTCAACCACTTTCAAATCAGCGTCTGTAACCCAAGGCTTCATATTTTCTGATTTGTCTGAAGTTGCCCATTAACCTCTAGTGAATTCAAATTCCTGGGCCCCAATCATTGCTTTTGTCCATACAAAATTAGAAAACCCAACAAACTTCAAACTATAGGTAGTATTTTGAGAATTTAGAAGATGGTAAACTTTGTGTTACATTCCAAGAATAGGGTCAGTAAGTGCGCCCTTGCCTTGAAGTAACTTGGCATTTCTCTTTAAAATGAGAAGGGCTGGCATGCTTGTAGCTTTGAAGGCTGAAATATAAAATGCTTAGAAGATTTAATACTTGTAACTCTGACTCTAGATTAATAGCAGATGTACATTTGAATCAGAATAGAACCAGATATTGTGCTAAGAATATCATTTGTTTCAGGATCCTTTGCAAAGAAATCACAAGTTGTTTCTAGGGATTTATACTCTGACCCCAAGTGCTATTGTCAATTTCTATCCAAAACCAAGAGAACACACTTCTGTACTTAAGGTAGGGATTGTAAACCAATTAAAAACATTCTCGATTTCCATAAAAGAATGTACAGACAACTGTATCTGAGGGCCTGCAGTTCAAAGCTCCATCACATATCATAAAACGTCTTGATTTCTAGATATTTTTATCTGCATTTCAGTCTACCCTTTGAAAACCAAATTAGCCTGCAGGTATGTAGAAAGGCATGTAAGAAAACACAATTCGGGGCAAAAACACCTGATATTTGCTTAAACTAATTATCTGCATAAGAACTAGACATGGTAAAACATGTCTCCACAACAAAATAATTCTATTAATATAGGAAATCAGAAAATATTTTTCTTAATCATAGTGTTCACATCAGTTTATTTAGACTAGGATCCGTAAGATCAGATTCGAAGGTGAGATTAAATGTATAAAGAACATATTGAGTAAAAAGATTGCATAAAAGGAAGGAGCCTGGGAATGCTGGAAAAGCCATCTATCTGTGATGCAAGTGTGACTCCAGTGAGGAGAAAGAACAAGAAGTTTGGATGGAAGCTTCCAATACAGCTGCACAGTTCAAGGAAGTTTTGACAAAAGCTGTTGGGGAGTGCTTGAACAGCCAAAAGGATCCTCCATCTCCCAGAAAAAGGTCTTCCTTAGCAACAGAGCCATGTCACTGGGCAGCAGGCCTGGGTAGGTGTGGCCTTGGTGAGAATGAAGAAATGAATTTCAAAAAGCATAGCTAGAACCTCAGTCCATTTTGACTCTACAGTAGGTCTTGGAGTTCCATGATTGTAGCTCCCACAATTCATTATAAAAGATTAAAGAAAAAACACACAAAACAAATATCCATGTGTATACAAAGTCCTGATCAACAAAGCCGTGGAAAAAAGTTGGTTCAATCTCAGAGACTTCAAGTTACCAATTATTCACCCTTGAACAAGCAATACACCAGGATCATCTTGAACTTATCTACCTTCTGTGGGCAGATTTACTTCTTGTGTGGCTCTTATTACTGAGTGAAAGCATTTGTAAACAAAATAAATAGCCCCCCAAAATGTATTTGAGGCTATTTAAGGGTAAAAGTCTTTGGGCATGTTGGTATGGCCCTTAAATAGTTTTCACTTCCCAGTTTCTGTGAGGCTTAGACGCAGTGACAGATTCCCTGAGGAATAAAATGTGGTTAAAGCGCAAATGAACCACAATGCCTTCAGGTCAGCCAGTGTAAGTTTGACCAAAAAGCAAGATTACGACTATTACAGATGACTTTTTAATGTTGTGGGTAACGTGATTAACATCATAAAATTAGAGTAATTGTGTCACTTCAGGTCTTCCAAGAAGTAGGCACCCAAATGGAATTACTTTGAAAATATCTGTAAAGATAATGGGAAGAAGGAAACAAGAGTGCATGGAGAGAAACTTTGGAGTGCTATGCAGGTCTGACACTGAAACAGTAAAGGGGTGATTAGTGAGAGGAGACTTGGATGATAGCACAGATCTGAGAAGGTTTTGGCCAACCACTGGGAAGTCCTAGCACAAAGACTGCTATAAAGGAGTCCTCAGACAGGAGTGGCCAGGCTCCTGTAACTTTGCTGCACTTTCTCATTGGTTGGAGCATCCCAAGAAGTGTGACCTTGGTAGATGCTGCTGCAGATTTGAAAGGGTGGCAGCTGGAGGATGATGTTCCCACCAGCTACTCCCTTTGTAGAACATCTCTATGGTACCAGAGGTTACATCTTGATTGGAGAAACAGACCTATAAAGTACATTTTTGAAAAGCAATTCCTCTTTTGTTCCCATGGGTTCAGAGATGTATTAGAACTCAAATCCTTGAGGACCTACCTTGATGTGTCTACAGTGTTTAAAGGCCCACGTTTTTTCCAGAGTTCTGACCTTAGCATAACAAATCTGCTTCAGCTGAACAGGTAGTATCTGTCAGATCTGGTCTCAACTTGTTCCTCAGCCCTCTGCTGTCTTTATGAAGGAGAAAATGTCCTATTGGTAAGCTTCCAGAGATGCCCATTTTTCACACTGTTTTCACCTGTTTGTTAACAACCCTCATTTACCGCCATATCTTCCTATAGAACACTGATTCCGCTTATAAACAATTAACCATTTCTACTACCCTAGACATTGTTACCCCCATCCCTTTCAATGGTAGAATCATATTGCCAATAGCCTCTTTTAGAGGGACATTTCTCAGGTCACCTGCAGTGAAATCTTCAGTCCTTGTGCAACTGCTGTGTACCTGGGGCCTTTTTGCATGACCTACGTTCCATTTCAGGTCTTCAAACTCCATACTGCCATTCCTTGGATCTCTCCCATTATGTCCATCCAGACCTTCTGTAAAGTAAACATCAAGATGGAAGTAAACACTGAAGAGATATTGAGGGAAATCCTATGAAGGATAAAAAAAAAAGAGCAGCACATTGGGGTACAATCCTGCATGCAATGCTGGTATGATTTCTGAGAAGAGAGGAGGATTGGGTAGAATCAAGTTACAAGACAACTCTAAAAGTCCCAAACTGTGGTTTACAAGAGCAACAACTACCCAAAGAAGACTCTTGCATTGAGCAGGGAAGACCTCAGCAAAACTTAGTGGCGTAAAAAAATACTTTGAAAACAGCGATTAAAAGTTCTGTGAGAACGTTTCGTGAATAACAGCCCATATCAGTTAGATCTAATGGTCAAGTTCTTTTGTACGAGATGAGTAACAGTTAATTGGTTGGTCCTTGCCATTTGTTAGATGCCATTATAAGTCTTAGTGATATTCAGTAAATGCAAGAGAAATATCCCTTCCATCAAGAAACATAATGTGGACTTAATATAGACTGAACATAAGTAAATAGTCTATTAAAGTGTTCACACTATAAATGCAGTGGGATAAAGAGAGATTAAAGCATGTAAAGATCTAAATTTTAAATTGGGTGATCAGGATTGAATTCATCAAAAGGACTAAGTCAAGACTAAGAAGTTAGGTAGTAAGCTGGTAGCTATCTGAAGGAGACAAACGTGGACTGGATTCTTCTGGCCTCTTACTGGTGGGGAAACAGCAACTCCTGGAGATTCCCAGGAGATGGGAGGCAGGAAGCTTTATCCATTAGTTCCCGTTCCACATTGATTGAGATTTGACACCATCAGTGTTAAACTTTCAATGCAATGAAGTTGAATTTTCAGGGATTTGGAATTAGTTGCTTTCTGATCCAAGCTATCTGCTTTACTAGATGAAATGAATGTCATCCTTCTATTTAAGGAATCTGGCAACCTTGAGACTGCTGCCCTGAGGGAATGAGCTACTTATTGATTCCACTGGCCATTTTCTCCTCAGACAGTCTTTCAGATTCTGCTTCTGAGGGTGGCTATCAAACAAATGCTTTTCTACTTTTTCAACTTATTAAATTCTAAACGCACAGGAAAATATGCAAATATACAGTTCTTTGAATTATAAAGTGTTTCTTCTCTTTGTGGTGATTCTTTGGAAGCTTCTAATCTGCTCCTTTTCCTTGAGTTTATTCATTGTCTTTTTTATCAGCTCATCCAGGCTCTGAGTTTTGCATTAACTGGCTAGAGTAATTTGCCATGAAGGCCAAAGTGTAGAAACTAAATTATGGGTTTTTTTCACATCTCTGAATCAGAAGATATTCCAATACTCTGCACAGAAGAAAGTACTGGAGGAGCTTAGAGCCTGTTCCGATGTGGTGAGATCTGTACTCCCTTCAAGGATTAATCTTCTAAGAATACTTCAATTTATCCTAGGGTTTAGTACATTTTGAAAGTGTGTGTGTGTGTGTGTGTGTGTGTGTGTGTGTGTGTGTGTGTGTTTTCCCCTTGGTAAGTTAAGGTATTTCCTTAGGGGAGAAAAGCTTCCAAACTCAAGATTCCATATTACTATTTACCTATAATTTTTAACCATTGATTTTAGTGCTCTGTATGATGTAAAGTTGAGTTTATTTGTCTTCTTCCACATGATCACCTGGTAATATAAAACAAAATTTGAAATGTCTTTCTAATTGAAACAGAATAACAATGGGTGGCCAGACTTCACAGCTAGTATCACGGTGCTTCATTGCATCTCAAAATAGTGAGAATAGCCAAAGTTTCTGAGTCTTCTAGGGTCAGGCTTGAGTTGTAGAGCTGCCTTCAGGGTCAGAGGCCCTCCCTGGGAGGATGTGACATGGACCATGCCAAAGTCAGCATCACCCTGGATAGGCTATAGTAAGACTGCATGTCTCAGGAGGCAGGGAGGGCTAAGAACCTTGGGATGCACATGAATTAATCCCATGAAATCTTGGAGAGTTTCTAATCAAGCTTCCAATAATGGATGGCATCTTTATGTATTCTTGAGGTGCTATAGAAATCACCAATATGCCAGGGTTTCTTTTGGTCATAAAACCTGGAATTAGTGTATCTGCTTTGAATTTTCATCAATGAGGGAGACCAGAAATGGCAAGTTGTTTTTAGCTAATGTGCTATTCAGGTTTTAGTACAAAATCTGAGCATTGTATATATTAATGTTTTCAGTACCCAGACATATGAAACGACTGCTAAACAGACACCAGTGTTAACTGCATCAGAGGTGACCAATGAGTCAAGACTGTTGGTAAATGAATTAAGCATGTATTCAGTCATATCCAAGTAAGGCAGGAGATCAACTATGTGATCTCAGAATCACTTCTTGCAGAATCTTCTAGAAAGAAACACAAGCCCCAAAATGTGCTTTGCCCTTCTATACTAGTACCTGGCAGAAACCTAGAAGTCTTCTTTTCTTGATTGCTACGGTCAGCTTAGAAATTCTTGTCCTGGGATCATCAGAATTGGCAACAAAAAGGTAAACTCTTGCCTATTTAGCTCTACCACTTTGGTCTACCAATGTGAGTCAGGGTCTATTGAAAAATTGTGTCTAATAGAATTAGACAAGTAAGGAAAAGTCCTCTAAGGGGGGAAAAAAAGGAGCAGAAAAATGTGGGAAAGCCTTTAGAAAGGAATGCAGGTCTGACACTTGTGAAAGAAGAGGAAAAGAAAAAAGATTGAATAGAAAGAACCTTGACTAAGTGCCAACTCTGAGTGGGTTTTGACCAATTGGGAGCCCTAGAGTTAAACTGCTCATAGAGTCTTGCCTTGGGCAGAATTAAGCCTTAGACTGAGAACAACATGAGAGATTGTAGCCTTGCTATGAACGTGGCAGTAGGTCCTGGAAGTGCAGCAGCTGGAGGTTGTCAGCCATATATATACTGCGAGTATTTGTCACAATCTGTGTTAAAATGAGTACTGAATCATTTTAAACCAGGAAAATGACACAGGTTTCAATTCATGGGCCAATGGTAGATAACATTCATAATAATATGTTGAGAAACCCCAATACTTTTCTAAGCATCAGGAAAGAATACTGGGTTTAATTATCAATGCCTTCCTTCAGGGAAGGATGTGACATTAGTGCTATGCAAAGCAGTTATTTGCTTTGCCTGTTCTGAGACTTCTATTTCAATATTTCCCTCAAATTAATGAAATTAATTTTCAAGTCTCTAATACTTCTCAACCTTTGTCCAAACAATGGTATTAGCTGTTCTCTGATAAATTTGACTTTCTTGCTGTATCTTAGAACTGGTTATACAAATTCCACATTGTAGCACTGTTCATTTGAAAGAAGACTACATAGCACAGAGATAGAAAATGCAGAGAATGTTAGAATTTATGTTATGTGCTATGAGTTACATACTGACAACCAAATTTGATATTCCTTATTTTAATGTACGTTGGTAGATTCACACACAATGTATATTCTAAATTACACTCAAAAAAATTTCAAGTTCAATACACAATATTTATCTTTTTCATACATGGTTAAGTAACTTGTTATGGCCAATATGTTTCCCATATTTAAACCAAGGCAACGTTGATATCTGGAGATCCAAAACATAATTGTTCTCTTGTTAGGTTACATGTTAGGCCAGATGATCAAGTCCTAACATAGGCTTTGTGTCCACAAACCTATTCAATGATCAGTTTCCCTGGTACCTAACTGCATAAGCAGAATGGAAATGCTTGGTCATTGGCAGAACCCCAATACTGTTTTCTTAGCTTATGGGGTAAGAATTATCATCGTGGAGATGACCAAAGGGAATTTTCTAAAACTCGCCCTCAAATGGCCAAGATAGAAATCAAATATGACATATTTGAAATAAATGAGAACATAAATGCCACCATTAAAAACTTTATTATTCCATCCTCTTTCCCTTAAACCATCAATTGGCCCCTACAAAAGCCAGGTTACTGAAGAAAGTTCCTGGAGAAAGAGTGGATTACTGTAAATTCAATTCAGTAGTGGATGAGTTTCAGTGTAGGAATGTCCAAAACTGTAGAAAAATTTTATTAGAGTTTATTTGAGCCAAACAGAAGACATGCCTGGAAGCAAGATCTAAACAGACGGATAAAATGCTCCTGAGAATGACAGTGTTTCAGTTTCCTTCTATACAGTTGGAATTAAGGAGGGAATGTAAGGAAGATTACACGAAGTTGGGAAAAGCAAGGTGGGGAAATCTTTATGATTGGATTACAAAACATTTAACAAAATGAGTACTTCCTTGAGGGTGGTTATGTCTCTGAGGGGTCTGAAAAAGAGAATTGCTCAGGCATTTTAAAGGCGTTAACCTAGATACCAAGAAAAATGGACAGGGCTTGCTTAAGGCAAAGATAAACTTTTTTAGGAAAGTTAGAGGCCTGATGAGGCCTGACTACCACCATGACCTGCCCAGTTAGGAACTGAAGATCAGATCACCCTACTTTTATTCACTGAGCTTCGTCAGATTTATTATGGAGCCCCTTTTTGATCACATCAGGTAGTTTACTCTGGCTAATACAACCTGAAGTATATAACCCTGGAGCCAGGTTCTATATGTATGCAATTGTCTTCCTGAGGCTCTGTCCATTCTACGTTCTGTTAATAGCCTGAGAGCGATGGTATATCTGGACATTTTGCATAATATTGCATTTTTTTTTGCTATATTGATGACATTTTATAATTGACCAAATGAACAAGAAGTAGCAAATATGTTAGAGGCATACAAGAGGATGAGAGTTAAAAACCTATGAAGCTTCAAGAGCCTGTCATTTCAGTGAAGCTTTTAGGAGTCCAGTGGCCTGTGAGGGTATACTAGGACATGGCTTCAAAGTAAGACACCCTTCAGCATGTAGAAAGCACAATCAATAGCTGATACGCCTCTTCAACTTCTGGAGGCAGCATTATGCCATCCTTGGGAATAACATTCTGATCTATATACCAGATAACAAAAAGGGCTGCCAGCTTTGAATGATGCCCAGAGTTCAAAAGAGGCTTTGTACTTGGGCCATACAACCTGGCATCTCCTATAGTATTAGAAGTGTCTATGATCAAGGGAAAATCATCATGTACGATTAATGGCACATTCTAATAAAATCACAAGATACAACTCTGGTGTGTCATAACTAGGCCCTGCCTTCTGTAGCAGAGAACTACATTCCTGTGAAAAAATAGCACTTAGTATGCTATTGAACCCAGAAGAGATAGAGCAACTTATCCCAAAACACCAAAGGACCGTGTGCCCAGAAATACCCATGCTGATTGAAGTTCTGTCAGATTAACCAAGTCATAAATTCCAGTAGATCAGCAGTAATCTCTCATTAAATGGAAGTTGTACATCCAGGATGTAACAGAAGTTAGCTATACAATTATGTGGCTGAGATCGCCATGTCATGCACAAATGTTTTACTGATACCTCTCCCTCAATTCACGTCTAAAGCCATGGAGAGAATTTCTAATAATGAGCTGACAAAAGTAAAAAGATCAAGTTTAGGCTCAAATGGCTCAGCTTGTATGTGGCTACTACAAAGGACTGCTTCAATGTACAGCTCAACTCTGATAAAGAGAGAAAAACCCTTTAAGTGGGCAGAGTTTTGAGTGGCATACCTAGACATACACTTTGGAAAAAGTGGGTAGCTAGTGGGGAATCTGGCAGAAAAATATTGGAAGATGATGAGCAAGGAGGTCTCGGGAAGAGGCACGTGGACAAACATATGGGAGTGGGCATAAAATAAGAGGATCTTTGTATTACTTATCACCCACCAGAAGATGTCTGCCACACAATAGATATTCTACAATAACATAGACAGAATGGTTCTTTGGTTGACATCAACCAATCTCTCTCACCATTGACCTCAATGTTTTCCCAATAATTATGCAGGTAGAGTAGTCATGGTGACATTGATGGAAGCTATGCATGCACCCAAGCCCATTAACTCCCATTAACCAAAGTTGGTCTAACTACTGCTGCTGCCAAATATACAAAATACCAGCAACAAAAATCTTGAGCCTCAGAATATGGTACCATCTCTGGAGACAAAATGGTCATTTGGCAGTTCACATACTTCAGGTAAAGATTTGCCTTTCCTTCCAGCAAGGCCTTGACCAGTACTACTATCCTAAGGCCTAGAGGGTGTTGGATCCAGTGGCAGAGAATCCTGCATATTACCCGAAGCAAAGAGCCACTCTACAGCAAAGTAGGATAGCAATGAACACATGACCATGGATTTGCTGGCCCTATACTGTATTGCAACACCCAGAGCTCCAAGCTTGATAAAGTGAAGGAACACACTGTTAAAAAATGTCTCTGAAATCCCACCTTTAAATGATCATCCTAGAAGATAGCACCCCATCATCACAGAGTGAGTGTACAAACTAAATCATTATATGGTGCTATAACACCAGTAGGTAAAATACCTGGGCCCAGAAACCAAGGGATAAGATCACAAGTAGCCCCATTCCTATTACTTCTGATGATTAGATTTGGTAATTTGTATTTCTAGTTTTACCAGATGGTATGCTTCCATTAGTGGACACAACAAAAATCCCATTATATCTCAAGCTATGGCCAGCACCTAGTCACTTCAGTGCCCTTTGCTGAGAGACCAGCAGGCAAGAATTATTATCCTGGAACTAATTATCAGGAGAAGGTAGGGCTGCTATTATAAAATGGAGACAGAATATGGAATCTAGTTGACTTGAGTACCTCTTGGTATTCTCTTGACAAACTTTGATGGTAAAAAGACAGATATAGCAACCCTAGTCTGAGAAGGGCATAGTAACCAAAGGCAGAAGGCCTTCATGTCTTTTCTGCCAGCAGCATCTCTGTCAGTACTATCACTGTATTGTAGGTTAAGTAACAAGGTCAGCAGAGGAGCTAGTCAAGGGTGAGGGAAATCTAGAATGAGAGGGGAATGATAAATATTTATGGCTGAGACCAGCTGCAGGGAAGTTCATTCTCCTAACTCTTCTGTTGTCCCTAGGAAAAAGAGCCCAACAGTAACTTCTTCCAGAATTTGAGCAAGTCCACCTGAGTAGTATATGGATTAAACCGTAGTAGATGCTGTCATGCCAGCTGGATCTCTCATCCCCACCCCCACTTCAGGATTGAGCTTCTGGAAATGCTGGCAGCTAACAGCTCTCAGCTAAATCTTATTTCATCTTGCCCTTGGCTGAAGAGAACTGCCGGCCCCAAATTTCTAAAGCCAGCTTGTATTCAGTGACTGTTTGGCATGAGGACAAGAATACCAGGAGTTTTGCTCCACCTTAGCATGACCCTGAAAGGCCATCCCAGCTCCAGAGTTTTCTGTAGGATTAGCTAAGGACTTTGATGTGACTTCAGCACAGATCACCTTGTTTCTCTGCCCAGTACTACTTCTTTCCCGTCCCCAAAAGCATCGCTTCCAAGAGCATTCTCCAACAATCTTTCTGCATACAAATCACCATCTCAGCCTACTTTCTTGAAAAGCTGACCTGCAACAATTCTTTGTGTGTGCCTATTCTCAAATAAAAATATTTGAGAGATATCCTTAAACTCAAAAAAGCAGTGTCTGCATAAAAGTTACCTACATTAAAAATAAAATTCATGGCTGAATAGCAATGACTCTTGCTATGCACATTGTTAGGGGAGAACACCTAAATGACCATTTCCAATAAAGGTTAAAAGAAAAGTATAATATCCAACTTTCTCAATTGTCTCAGAAATGGCATTAGCATGAAATGATTAATACTAATACTTTTTCATTTGTGGAGCCTTAATTGCCTTTTAAGGAGCAAAAGCGTAAGGTGGTCTAGCCAAGGAACTTATTTATTCTCTCTTGGTAATTTCTTGCATAGTTTCAAATATCACTCCCTACCAGATTGCCATGCAAGTCTGGGGCTCAAGACATAGTTTTATCCTCTACCTGCCTGCCACCAATCTCCGTACAAACCCTATAAGCATCTCAGCATATTGTGAGCAGAAGTAAGCTGAATCCTCATCATTCCCATCAGCCCCCTCTTATAACCCAACTCTTTTGCCCATATTCTTTAAATTAAGAAATGGTAATGGAGACTTATGATTCCATTTTTAAAAAAAAATGTTCCACGAGCCATCTGAATATCACTAATGTACAGTATTTGACCCATTGAAGAAGAGTTAGTAAACCTTCTAATCAGTCAAGATGATACAGATTTCTGGACTCTATCCCAGACATACTGATTGAGAAACTCTGAGGGTCGAGTCTGGGATTCTGCAGTTTTAGTTCCTGATTTTTTCTAGCACACTAAATGAAAAACCATGACTTCAAATGTATGGCTACTAAAGTCTCTGGTTAGCTTAGTAGTCAACTAATGATTGAATAAAGTCTTCCTTAAACGCTTCTGTTGGTGTAATAAACATCCAAACATGGAGAGGATTTTTAAGAGTTTATTTGAGCCAATACAAGGTCTCAGATTTTTTGAAGAATGAGTTTTGCAGTTTCTTTCATGTATTGGAATTAAGGAGGGACTGTAAGGAAGATTACATGAAGGTGAAGAAAGCAAGGTGGGGATTGGATTACGAGATAGTTAAGAATATGTGCTTTCTTGAAGGTGGTGGCTTCCTTGGGGGTCTGAAAAAGAGGATTACCTTGGAATAACCTAGATGCACAAGAACAATGACCAGGGTTTAAGGCAAAGATAAACCTTTTACTAAAGAAGTTATATGCCTATGGTGTGACTACCCACCAAGACCTGCTCAGTTAGGAATTTGAATCAGATCACCTTGTGAAGTTACTTTCCATAGAACCCCTTTTCCGCCCACAGTTTGAAGGTCTCCCAACCTCTGCTAGGGACTTGGTGTGTGCTTTGAGGTGTGTGCCTTCAGTGCTCTGGCAGGTATTTTACAACTTTACCTTAGCTTTTATTCCTGCTTATACAGTGCCTCAAGGTCAGCCAAAGACAAGAAATTCTCAGACCTTCTCAGGTCTTTTCTGAGTGTGCACATGACTCTGGAATGTGCACAACTTTACATGTGTGTGTGGCCTTCTAAGTTTCCAGGAATATATTGGAGTTTTTCCAAGGCCCTAATGGACATGTCATTCCCCAGCTTTTCCTTTTAAGTTTGTTGGTGAGCTTCTTGTTTACACCAACTGTTATCAGCCACTTCAAACCATGTGATGTTAAAAGATCACTGCTGCTTGTTCTTGACAAATGCCTAGGGGAAAGGCAGTTTTCAAAAGTTAAGCTCTGAGTCAGGTCAAATAAAGACAAAGTCTCTGAAAACTTCCAGGGAGTTACCAGACAGGCCAAATAAAAACTGTTATTTGGAAATCAAGATTTTAGAGGGGCACCAATCCCATTTTGCCCCTCCAGTATAGGCTACTATAGTTCAAGGCTACCATCATTGTGAAGCTGTTAGCCTTAAAAACTATCATGGATGTGGAGGGAGAGACATGGGAATAGAGTAAGTTAAAACACCACAAATTTTGCTGTTATCAAGATCCAGTTTTTCTTGAATAAGCTCTTCTCAAATTGTTGTAAGCCTTTGGCTAATTTCCGGAGTTCAAAGGTGACTTTGGTAAGTTTTCGTTAATGGTCTTGTTAATTGTATGAAAATGTGGATTTTCAGCGGTCTTTATTTTCCCATCTGGAAGTGTTCTCAGAAATTTGAAAAGACCTAAATAAATGGAAATATATACCATGTTTGTTAATTGAAGGACTAATTGTTATATTGAGCTTTCGATTTTCCCCAAATGATCTATAAATTCCATGAAATCCTAATCATAATCCTATCAGGCTCTTTTTGGTAGATATCAATAAGCTTATGCTAAAATTTATAAATATCCAAAACAATCTTTGAAAAAGGACAAATTTGAAGGACTCAAATTGAACTCAAAACTTAGCACAAAGCTGCTATAATCCAAATAGTGTGGCACTGGGTCAGCAAATAGGTTAATGGAAATAGAGATTTCAGAAGCAGGCCCACATTAAATTGTAACTTGATTTTTGATGAGGTGCCACAGTGGAAAGGATAGTCTTTTAAACAAATGGTGCTGGAAATACTAGACATCCATTTAGAACAAAACAAACCTCAGTTCCTGTCTCATACCATACAGAAAAAAATTTCAAATGCATTGTACCACTAAAGCTAAAGACTAAAACTATAAATCTTGTAAAAGAAAACTTAGGCTACTGTATTTGCACTTAGGCCTTTTTAGAAATAAGCACTTGGAGATAGTTTGTTAAAACAGCACTATAGAATATAATTCCATAAAAGTAATAGTGAACTAGACCACATCGAATTAAATACATTCTCATCAAAAGGTATCATAATTAACAAAATGAATAAGTATGGAATGAACCAGGAGAAATTATTTGGAAAACATATGCCTAACAAGACTAATGCCCAGAATATATAAAGAATTCTCAAATTTAATAAGACAACACAATAAAAAAAAAATTAGCAAAACATCCTAATAGAAACTTTACAAGGAGTTATAGGAATAGCCAATGAGTACATGAAAAAATGCTCGAAATCATTAGTCATGATGAAAATCCAAATAATTGAATCTGAGTTATGCAGGACTTCAAGTTTTGTGTATTTTAATGTATGTAAATTTTAAAACTACATATTGAATTCCTTTTGACAATTTAATTGAAGTGTTCAAGGGTTAAACATATCTGATTTGGAAAGTTAACTTGAAATATATTAGAAATATTGAATTAATAGTAGATAAATGAAGAAAATATTGTAGGATTCATACTGTGGACAAGAATGTTCACTGTATCATTCTTTTACCATTTCTGTAAGTTTATCAATCTCAATAAAATGTTGGTAAAACTATATGAATGCAAAGAAATACAAATAGAGGCTAGGTTTCTTATTTCTGCAACTGTTCAAATGGCCACAGTTGGTTTTTGGCTTACTGAGTTTTCTATCCATTCTCTGTATTCCCCTTGAAAAAACAGTTTCTCTCCCCACCTAATACTCCCTTCAAGGATTTGGTAGGATATAAATGCTACTCCAGATGGGCTCAGTCCCCACCTGTATCTCTGAGCCTTGGAAGTTTGTGTCTCCAGGCTAAGGCAGCTACAGTGACAGCTTTGCCCATCTATGACTGCAAAGCCCAGGTCTGCACAGCCATTGTCTCACCTTCTACCATCAGTTGTTTGTCTTCTCCTTCCCCTCAGGCAAAGAATGGGATTTTGCAAGATCTTCATCACCTTCCTGTAGAGGATAAAAAGCAACTCCACTGCCCAGGTCTGACTAGATTGTGACCACAAAAGAATCTGGCTTCCCCAATATCCTAACAGCAAGGCTGAATTATTCAAACCTGGAAGTGTGAGAGTGTTACCAGCCCCAGAGGCATACTTTAAAGATAAATTGCTTGTATTCTTCTCCTCTGACTCTTCAATCAATTGACTCTTCAATCAGATTCTGTGGAACCATATGCCTCTCTAGGGACCTCTCCTGTGATCAAGCAACTCAGTGTAAAGTTTTCTTCAAGCTATAGCCAGCTCTGCAATGCCCTACCTTTAACTGCTTTCCTTCCTTTCTTTCCCACTTCTTTCTCTCCATTCTTACTTCTTCGGGCTCATACCGCCAGTGAAGTATTAGCTTATATTCTCTAGAAAAGAGTCTGAGGCAAATCCCACTAGCTCCTTTTTGCTTGTTCTGCAACCACCTCTTCATTTTTGTTCTCTAGCGCTCATTAAACTCTACAGAGTAGTTCTCTAGAACTATGAATTGAGTATCTACATTACCAATAAAATGTATCATATTACTATAATTTAACTATTTCCAGTCACCCAAAAGAATTCTATACATCTAAAAAAGTTAATGTTCAGAAAATGCAAAATTTTGATACCATAATTTGATCTCATTTTTATTAAAAGCACATATTCTATTAAAGAATTTACTTTAAAACCTCAACAATGAAAAGTCACGAATAAGAATGCTTAGTAGCATATAGGTAAGAGCTAAAAGCCGAAACATTCCAAAAGTAGAGTATTACATAAATTTTGTGTGTCATAAAATTAGCATTGCCAGATAAAATATACAATGCCCATTTGAATCCATTTAAACTTAAATTTTAGATAAATAACATTTAAAAAATTACAAACATCACAAATAGTGCATGGGACATACTTATACTAAGAAACATTTGTTTATTTGAAATTCAAACATAATTGGATATCTTGCATTATCTGCTAAGTCTGTTAACCTAATTGATAATGGAATACTCTACAACAATGAAAATGAATGAACTATAGTGACATGAAATATGAATCCATCAAGCAAAGTTGTCTTTACACAAAACTCAAACTCAGACAAAACCCATTAACAGTTTGGAAATCACAGTGGTTACAAGGTGAGGGGGGAAAGAAGGTAGTGATATATAGAGGGGAATCTTATGACTGTTAATGTCTCGAACTATGTGGGGAATGTAGTTACACAAAGATTTTCATGTTGCTTTAATTTACTGAGCTGTGACTTACAATTTGTGCACTTTCCTACATAGGTAATAATTCAGTACAATGTCTTACTAGTTATTGCTTTGAATTTAGGGGGGCTTTTCTATCTTAACTTTTTGACTTGGAACTTTAATTGGATTTTTTTTTTGTAATCAGAAAACTGAAGCAATATTATGTGTAAGGAATACAACTTTATCTTCGAACAAAAAAAAATGTATTCTGTTACAAAGTTGGGTTGTGAACTCTATCAGAAGTAAGAACTTTTTAAAGAAAATTCTAAGATGGCTTTATTTTTCATCAACTTGTTCTTTTGTTTTTTCCCAACCTCCATCACTTAGGAGCTTGCCTCTTCTCCATTCCTCAATTTTGAGTATTCAGGGAAAAGAAAACAATTTCTCCTTAGTGAGCTGTGTTGTGGTGCGATCAATTCTAAGACCCATGGAGCCAATTGAGATGAATTATGAGCCTTTATTAGCTGGCTGGTGACTGACTCTCTACCATGCAGGGTTCGAGGAGATAAGCCCTGAGCTCCCAAAAGAGGTAGTTTATAAAGCCTAGAACCACACCCTGGTTTAACATCAAACAAGCAAGATTACAGAAGCAGAAGTTGGCCATTAGCATATCTTTGCCCAGAACCACACCCTTAACATTCCCCACTAGTTTTTTGGGTTTTTTTTAGAGGAATTCAAATCAATGATTCGTCAACCTGGAGCTGTGGGTAGTGAGTTCTGAGAACCATGAGTTTCACTGCCTGCACCCTTTTTTGACATCCGTAGCTAACAGTAGGTCTAATCCTCTCCTATTCTGTCAGATTTCACCTAAAAGCCATACAAAGACCCCCTTACTTTAGGACGGAGAGAATTAAGATGGACCTTTGATAGTCTTATCTTTAGTAGGTCCTCTGTCCGATGTAGGGTCCATTGTTCTGATGTCTGTGGTGGATGTGCAGCCTTGATCCTGGTATGGTGAATCCAATGACAGCATCCAGTTACCTTGACTGCAGTGGGAGTTGCGAGGATGACAGGGAAAGGTCCGTCCCAGCGGCGCTCAAGAGAAGCAGGCTGTACCTTTTTCACCCAGATCCAATCACCTGGAGCATGGTTGTGTGGCTGGACTGGATGCTGAGTGGTTGTTCTGGTGGCAGAGATCAGTTGGTGGGTCTCCTGCCGTGCGAGATAGAGGGCCTGCAAGGACTTAAGCAGTGAAAAATTATGAACTTCTGTTAGCTTTTCTTCCCCTAACTTGGGGAGGAGAGGTGGGGGTCTTCGAAACATTATTTCATAAGGCGTGATGCCCTTACAATAGGGTGTGCACCGTGCCCTTAACAAGGCAAAGGGGAGGAGACTCACCCAGTTTTCTCCAGTTTCCAGCTTGAACTTAGTTAGGGTTTCTTTCAAGGTTCTATTCATTCTTTCTACTTGCCCTGAACTCTGCGGCCTATACATGCAATGCAATTTACACTCGATCCCTAACGCCTTTGCTGGAGATGGGCTGGTCTAGGCGATGAGCGCTGGGCCGGTGTCGGACCCCAGTGTTACGGGCAGGCCAAATCGAGGCACTATTTCTGAGACTAATTTCTTTGCTACTACCTGAGCGGTTTCCTGCTTGGTGGGGAAGGCTTCAGTCCATTCTGAGAAAGTGTCAATGAACACAAGCAAGTACTTGAATCAGAGGGTTCCCGGGCTGATCTCAGTGAAATCCAACTCCCAGTGTTCCCCCGGTGCCTGACCACGAATTCTTGTCCCTTGTTGTATTTCCTTGGAGGGTCCTGGATTCACTTGTGCGCAGATGTGGCACCGGGCTGATACCTGCTTAGCCATTTGTTGTAGCCCCAAGATGTAATAGTCTCTTTTCAACAGTTCAATCAACTTGGTTCCTCCCAAGTGAGTGCTCTGGTGAACCTGGGTTATAAGGTCTCGGCTCAAGGCCTCAGGTACTACAATGTGGCTGTCCGGGAGCCTAACCCGCCCAGTAGATTCCTCTTTACCTCCCAGCTTGTTGCATAGTTCAACTTCCCCTGATGTGTAGGTAGGGGTGTCCGTTAGCACCCTGGGTGGTAGGGCCGGCAGAATGTCAATTGGCCCCACTGGTTTTCGGGCAGCCTCCTTTGCTGTCTGATCAGCGAAGGAGTTGTCTTGTGTTACTTCAGAGCCCGAGTTCTGGTGCCCTTGGCAACAGATGATTGCCACTTTCTTTGGCAGCCAAATTGCCTCTAGAAGGGCTAGTATTTCTTCCTTATTCTTAATTTCTTTTCCTCCCGAGGTCAGTAGCCCACTTTCCTTATATAACGCCCCATGTACATGTGCCATGGCAAAGGCATACCTGCTGTCCATGTAGATGTTAACGGTCTTGTTTTCACCCCACTGCAGAGCTGAGTCACTGCTACTAGTTCAGCCCACAGAGATGAAGTTCCATGGCTTAGGGCTTGTGCTCAGATGACAGTCTCAGTGGTAACCAACCACTGCAGCCCTGGCATACCTGACTCCTTCTGAGATAAAGCTACTTCCATCCGTAAATAGAGTAGCGTCTGGATTTGGCCAAAGGCTGTCTGTCAGGTCCAGTCTGGTGCAGGTGACGTTCTCTAGGACCCCAAGGCAGTCATGCAGGAGTTGGCTAGGGTCATCGTCAGGCAGTAGGGTAGCTGGGTTGAGTGTGGCAGTTTTCAGGAACTATATGTGACGTGAGTTGAGAAGCAGGACCTGATATTGGGTGATTCGAGCATTGGAAATCCACCAGTCCGGTGGACTGCAAAGCACTGACTCAACTGCATGTAGGGTGATGATCTGGAGGTTCTGCCCTAGTGTCAATTTTAGGGCTTCCTTAGTGAGGATTGCAGTGGCAGCAATCGCCCTCAAACAGTTGGGCCATCCTGCTGCCATGTAGTCCAATCTTTTGGAGAGGTATGCAACTGGTCACTTCCAGGGTCCTAGGGTCTGTGTCAGGACCCCTTTCGCAATTCCCCGCACCTCGGTAACAAAGAGCTGGAATGGCTTTTCCAGGTTGGGCAGGGCTAATGCAGGGGCTGTGGTTAGGGCTGCCTTCAGGGCTTCAAATGCCTTCCTTTCTTCTTTTCCCCAGGCTAGGTCCTCTCCTTTCCCTCCGGTACTGGTGTACAGGGGCTTAGCTATTTCTGCAAACCCCGGAATCCAAAGCCTGCAGTAACCTACTGCTCCCAGGAACTCTCGGACCTGTCACTTGGTGCGTGGCTGGGGTATCCTCAGAATAGCCTCGATCTGACTAGAGGACAGGGTCCTTTTTCCTTTCTGTAGATTGTACCCTAGGTACGTCGCTTGGGAAGTACAAAGTTGAGCCTTCTTAGCAGATACCCGATACCCATTCTTGTCTAACTCCTGGAGTAGGTCCTCAGTAGCCTGTTTACACTCTAATTCTGTTTCAGTCGCTAGCAAAAGATCATCAACATATTGTAGAAGTACTACCTCAGGGTGCCTCTGGCGGAATTCGACTAAGTCCTGATTTAGGGCTTCATCGAACAGGATTGGGGAGTTCTTGAAGCCCTGAGGCAGTCGAGTCCAAGTCAATTGTCCTGAGTAAAGTCTGTCTGAGTCTTCCCATTCAAAAGCAAAGATGGGCTGGCTAATCTTGGCCAGAGGCAGAGTAAAAAAGGCATCCTTCAGATCTAGGACAGTATATACTTGATGAGTTGGGGATAGTTGGCTGAGAAGAGTGTAAGGGTTGGGGACCGTCAGGTGGATGGTCTCAGCTCGCTTATTAACCTCCCTGAGATCCTGGACAGGTCAGAAGTCACTGGTGCCGGGTTTCTGTACTGGGAGCAAGGGAGTGTTCCAGGGGGCGAGGCAGGGAACTTAGATTCCTGCCTTCCTCAACCTTCGAATATGAACAGCAATATCTATTCAGGCCTTCTGACTGACAGGGTATTGACGTACCCGGGCTGGAGTAGCTGAGCTGGACAGAGTCGCTATAATAGGAGGATGATGTGCTGCCAGACCAGGGGGATTTGCCTCAGCCCAGACACCAGGAATCCTTTGTTGGAATTCAGTTAACAGGGGGTTTTTAGGCAAGACCCCAGGCCAGTTTGTTGGGGCTCCTCTAGCAAAAGATACTCTTCAGACAATGAGCAGGTGAGTAGAATGGCCGGTGGGCCTGACCCGACAGTCAGTTCAGTATGGCCTTCCTTAAAGGAGATTGTGGCCTGTAACTTCTGTAGCAAGTCTCTCTCTACCCAGCAGCGGGTACGGGCATTTTGGCATGACTAGAAATGAATGGGTAATCGTTCCTTTTCCCAGATCTGTTATCCTGGCTTGGGTCCAAGGGTAAGATTTCCCTTGTCCAGTGGCCCCTTGTATAAGTGTCTTTTCCTTTGAGAGTGGGCCCTGGGCGCTCCGTAGAACAGAGTAGGTAGCTCCTGTGTCCACCAAGAAGTTCACAGGCTTTCCCCAACTTGTAAAGTTACCCTGGGCTCCTGGGGGCTCATAATGTAAGAACCCTGACCTCCTTATTCTGTGTCCTCGAAGAGGATGAAGGGGGCCTTCTTTTTTGGGGCTTGTCCTTTTTCAGGGCACTCATTCTTCCAATGTCCCTTTTTCTTGCAATATGCACATTGGTCCTTCTCTAACCCGACTCTCCTGGGTCCATTGTTCGCCATGGGTGCCTGTTCTCAGCCTCTGCCTTTTCGTGGCGGTCCCTTTGACTGGGCTCCTTGCATGGTTGCAAGCAGGACCTTGGTCATCTTCTTAGTCTGTGCTATATCTACCTCATCTCTATTGTTGAATACTCGTTGGGCTATCTCGACCAGCTCAGACAAGTTCTTTCCTTCAAACCCTTCCATCTTCTGCGGTTTCTTTCTAATATCTGGGGCCGACTGACTGACAAAGGCTAAATTCACAGCCCTTCTATTATTAGGGTCCTCTGGGTCAATAGGGGTATACAACCGGTACAACTCTAAGAGTCGTTCCAGGAATGCCGCCGGTGATTCATCCTTAGTTTGGATGACCTCGCTTACCTTAGATAAGTTAGTGGGTCATCGGGCGGCAGACCGGAGGCCCTGGAGCAGAAACTGGTGATACCGTTGGAGAGTCTCCTTACCTTGGTCGGTGTTGGGGTCCCAAGGCGGATGGGTATTCGGGAGAACATATTAGATGCGGGTCGGGTCAGTTGGGCTCTAATACCGCTTTTGCAGCCTCCCTCAGGATCCACTCCCACTCCTCTGAGGTAAACAGGACTTGGAAGAGTTGCTGACAATTGTCACAGGTCGGCTGGTGGGTCTCTAGGAGAGAGGTTAATCTCGGGGGTTTCTCTGAGAACGAGCGGTTCTGGTGTTTCCAATTGTACAGATCACTGGTGGAGAAAGGGACATAGACCATGAATGGCCTCTGGGTTTCTCCCCCAACCGGCGGAGCCAATTACCAGAGTGGGGCCAGGACTGCTGCCTCGTTCGACAAGTCAGGGACAGGATTAGGGTCTTGTGGGGGCCGGTACACCACCCCAGTGCGGGTGTGGGGAGGACTCTGGAGGGATTCTGCCTCCCTATTAGATGGAGACAGGAACGGGTCACGAGGGGAGTAAGGGGGAGGATTAGTGATCTCGGGGTCCTCAGGGGGTGCCTGTAGGACAAGGTAAAGAGAGGTAGGTGTCTGTCCAGATGGTTTCTCTTTTGGCCCCTTTGATGTGGAGAGAAGGACAGACTTGAGAGTTGCCTTTGACTCTTGGCCGCAGCAGCAGTCTTTCAAGTATGTGGGGGCATCAGAAACAATATTGATCTACACATCGATGTATGGAGCCTGATCAGGGTGGCCAGGATTTCCGTAGATAATACTCCACACCTGAAAAGCTGTTTACAGGTCGAATGACCCCTCTGATGGCCACCCTGTTCCAAATGTGGGCCAATCTAACTGGCAGAACCTCTGAAGGTCAAAGGGAGTGACACTAGCTCCATAGGCTTGGGCTCGTCTTTTGAAATCCTTAATATGGTTAAGGAGGCACTGAAGGGGGGGAGGACAATTCGAGGAAGAAGCCTAACCCATGTTAGTAAAAACAGGCAAGATCTCCACAAAAGCCATATAAGCCAGGGCTAGGATCAGCCCCTGAGCTATAAAACACCACACATCGATATATGGAGTAAACTTATGAAGACCAAGGCAATAGGAGGGTAACAGTACATTTGACCACTCCGGACAGACAGACACAATACAGACAAACAAGATAAACTACAGGTAGCACAAAACGCTAGCGTATCCAAAAACCTAAATACCTGAACCAGAAACCTGAATACTTGAAGTCAAGTCTGACGTCTCAGACCTTGACCGAACCAGGGAAGTATTGCTGCGTCCTGCCTTCCACTAGTTTTCTTTAGGGCCCACTGACACAGATCCAAGTGCAGTCTGACTCGCCAGTGAAGCTGCTCCAGATAGCTCGTGCCCAATTGTTACAGAATTGAAACTTTTGTCCACCTGCCCTCCTGGGCAAGTCCGCTTGGCGTCCGGGGCTGAGGAACATCTCTCAGCAGCCATCCCAGCGGGTCTTAGGAGATCTCCCCCGCTGGAGAGATCTCGCTGGGGCCTCCAAATCTTGTGGCGTGATCAATTCTAAGACCCATGGAGACAATTGAGATGAATTATGATCCTTTATTAGCCGGCCCGCGACTGACTCTCTACCATACAGGGTTCGAGGAGATCAGCCCCAACTCTCAAAAGAGGCAGCTTATAAAGCCTGGAACCACACCCTGGTTTAACATCAAACAAGCAAGCAGATTACAGAAGCAGAAGTTGACCGTTAGCATATCTTTGCCTAGAACCACACCCTTAACAGGCTTCATAAGTGTTAGAAGCATCAAGGATCTCCTGAACGATTTGTCAAAAGTAGGTTTAGAAGTATAAACGACCTTTCTCTGCACAAGTTCAAAGCTTGGAACTTTGCCTTTAGACCTAGATTCAAACTTAGTTTTGCCAATCAACTTGAGCAAGTTATTAAAGCCCCCTGAGCTTTAATTCTCTCATTTTAAAATCACTTAAGCCTCAACCTAAGGAGTGATATGCTTAGTCCAGTGCCTGGCACAGAAGAAGACTTCAGTTATCAACATGATAAACCCACAATAGCTCTAATGAAATCTCTAGTGGAAACCTCTTCCTTCAGCCTTGAACTTTCCATGGACTTTGGTTTATCTGTCTTCCTCCTCCTGGCAGCATGCCTGAGATTGGTTTACTTACAATTTCTTCCCTCCTTGATTTTTAGCAATAAAATACTCTATTAAAATGGGAGGCTGATGAAATTATGTAAGTAAGAGGATTCTTTTCCCAAGTTTCTCAATCATTCCCAGAACAATCATCTAAGAGTTCCTTGTAAGCGAGACCAGCATCTTTGTAAATTTCCTTGGGCAATGACTGAAATCACCTAAACTACAGGATGCTTATCTTTTAGTATGGCAGAATATGAGCCCTGCCCACACCTAATTTAAAAGGGCTGATTTCACTATAACACTGTGTCACTTGGCTGCCCTCCAGGGTCTCTATGTGAATATGTTGGGGAGAAAGGGACGGGTGAGTGTGCTTTATTTTATTTCTCAAGCTCCCATGAAAACAGCGAATGGCAGAAACAGTAGTTTGAGATGTTGGAGATAATTGCTGTTTAATTCTGGATTTGATGAGTTAATGAGCACTGTACAGAAGGCATATGATGGGGCCTCACTTGCAGCATAAACCGTGTCACTGTGTGTATTGGGGGAATATGTGCCGTCTGTGTGTATGTATCCTTGCATATTACATTTTTCAGCATAAGCAGTAATCCTGCCAAACAATTACAATGTTTACAGAATCTGATGCAATCCATCTGTTGAAAAGGCTGCGTGTGTGTGTGTGTTTAGGCTGATAAAATATAAAACAGTTGGTGAAGACAACAAAATCTATGGATCTTGATTTGGGGAGAGTGTCATGTCCCTTCTAGGCTGTGCAATGGTGATTAATGGTGAAAAGCTTCCAGAGGCTTGCTGGCCTCTGACAAATTCTGTGGGATGGAGAGACAGCAACACTGTCAAGCCTTAACTGCCTCCCCTAATATAACGACATCTCGCTAAGGACTGATACTAAGGCACAGTACCATGCACTTGAAATGCAAAGTGTTCAAAGGATATATTCTCTTCCCTCTGATGCCATTCTTGTCTTACAGCTAAATTTGGTATAGTATTAATAAAGAGTGACTCAAAGTTGAATTGCCTTTCTCCCATGAGAGGTCAACTTTACCACTGGGGTGAGCAGAAAGGCAATGACTTAGATGCTTTAAAATGTGAATTTTGTTGAGACTCGGTATCTTAATTTGGGTTTTCCTAGATGTAAGCCCCGAGACAAAGCAGTTCGGTGCAGGCAGTTCATTTGGGAAGTACCAGAAACACTGGCAGGGAATGAAAAAGTAACATGGGGTATACAGTCAATAATGGATGTATTAAGCTAGCTACCACTGTGGGCGGCTAGAGCTTAATCTTAGAAATGGTGTGGCACATACCTCTCAGGATTATCTCAACTGAGGCAAAGGAGCTGGGTTTTTTATAACCCCATTCTCAGCCATCCTTGACTGCTTCTGGGTGGTGGTCATTCTCCAGCACGTCTAGCCTGCCAGGCATGTGGCAGCAGAGTAGCCTTCTGTAAATAGCAGAGATTCAGATACTAGAAGCTGGAAGCCGCCTGGAGAACAATAAAACAGTAAATTCTGAGGGATAAAGGCAGCACTGACAAATGTCTGCCTCACACTCTTTCCATTTTATTTTAGAGGAATTATTAATTCTACCCATACTGACTCAATATTATATTTATGAGAGTCATATGGACAATAAAATCTAGTTTAAAGCAGGGTGGGACCAAGAGGACTTGTCTTGAAGCTGTCTTGGCATGATAAGCAACCTGTATTTTCTTAGGGAAGAAGAAATCTGATGAGAATATGGTTGGAGGTACAGCCTACCCACTTAAAGCTATGACTTTGTGTTCTTGCTACCTATTTCAAATGGTGTTGTGAAGATTCTTTGAGTTAAGCTCCTTCCTTAAGGTCGTACAACTGATAAGAGGTGAAGTCAGAACTCAAACACGAGTCTATTTGATAAGAAAAGCCATGACACAATTATTGCTTATAAAACACTATACCCTAGAGCAGTGGTTCTCAACCACAGTAGGGGTAGCAATTGTGGTCCCCAGGAGACATTTGGCAATGGCTAGAAATATTTTTGGTTATCACAACTTAGAGGTGTGTTACTGACAGCTACCTGGTAAGTAGAGGCCAGTGATGTTGCTAAAGATCCTATAATACACAGGATAGCCACTACAACAAAGAATTATCTGGCCCAAAATATTATTAGCGTGAAATTGAGAAAGCCTGCGCTAAAGATTAAGGGCATGGGTCCTGGCCTTGCTACCTATTAGCAGTGTTATTTAGAGAGCCCAAGTTTATTTCCTCATTCGTCACAATAAGGAGAGGTATAAACTTACTTTCTAATGAGTCAGACACTCTAGTGTGCCAATTTCAGGGAGAGCTTATAAATGCAGATTCTTCAGCCCTATACATTCTGATCAAATAATTCTGGAGCAAGGCCCCCCAAAATCTGTTATAAAAAGTACTCTCAGGTATTTGAAGTGGATCATAGTTTGAACAACTTCATTACTGGATAGTTTCTAGAACTGATGAAAACTGTTTATCATTTTAAGTACTTAACATGCTTTAAGTGCCCCCAAATGTAAGTTATGACTACTCTTGGCGACTTTGTTGGCAGAATCAGCCCTAGCAGAGATGTCAGATCATTCAGAATAAGCAGATCAGGAAGCTTATATGGGCAGACACTATAAGCAGAGATGAAAACATATGGTGGCTGTAAGAGATTCAGTGCCCTATCCTAATGGTTTGGTGACTACAGTAGACTGTGAGGCTTGAGTTGCTGTGTAACATCTTAATCAATGCTGTCTACAAAATGCTGGGAAGAGAGTGCTTATCAGAGCAACATTGTTAAATTTATTTCCATATCTCCAAAGCATATAACAATGTCTGCCACAGTCAGGATTTAACAAATATATTGACTAGATGGATTAAAATTGCAGTGAAGAAATAGAGATATCTAATCTGATGGCCGGCTAGACTTCTCAGATGTGAAAGTGAGGATGGGGCACTTTCAAGCTTAGTGACTATGACCATCCTCTCAAGGTAATCCAAAACTTTCATGGGAGGGTGTAAAATACAGTGGTGTCAACTGTTGGGGCCTCTCCTAGATCTTCTTTCCTGAGTCAGCACATCCATTACACAGCTAATGTGAGTGTGGGAAGCTAATAGCACACAGATGTACATTTCTCTAGAAAATTGCCCTCAGCTGATGAGAACCACCTTCCTCTGGAAATGCTGTCCCCAGAGGTACCCCAGACTAACTGATATTGGGACACAAAAGTACAGATCCCTTGCCTCAGGGTAGGACCTTTCTGTGGTGCCTTTCATGTTCCAGGGCTCCCTTAGAGATCCTGCTGTAGTATCTTTAGCTGAAACCAAATCTCTGCTTACCTCCTCCACCTGCCCTAACCTGTTCCCTCACCCTCTTACAGATTTCTCCTGAAAGTACTCTGTCAACAAATTACTTGCACAAGAATCCCGGTGCTTAGGGAACCTTACCTAAGGCACTGGGCACCAGGGGCAAAGGTCAAATCTACATGTGTGCGTGTCTGTTGGACCCACTGACCATATAACTTACCACCCAGAAGCTGCTGGCCTTAAAGACTAGTGAAACAACCTCTTAAAGGTGTAGCTGACGTGCCAGCTTGAGATGATACCTACAAGCAGGGGGCACTATCATTCCTGACATCGTCTTCACCTTGAACCAATAGCCACTATATGATGCTGGGTCCCCAGCAGTAAAAGACATGGGTCTGGGAACCAAGAGGTGGAAGTAAGAATGCCCCTCAAAGTGGGACAATTATGCCATTCATACTCCAGTGCTGTTCATAGAATGAAGGCTAATATTGACTTTAGTTGAAATCCCATCTTTGCTGAACTGCTCTATTCTGTTTTTCCCTCCTTCCCACACAACTTTCTCCTTTGTGCATTCCCTCATTAAGTTACTTTCACAAGAATCCTCTTTGGCTCTGATTCTAAGGAACCCAGCCTAAAGTTAAGACAAGGCACCTCAGTCCAAACAATACAGAGATCATCTCATCCTCTGCCCTACTTTTACAGATATACAAGAAGAATCTGACACTTCATTTGCCAGGTAATGAAACTGAGGTCCTGAGAGGGTAAGTAAATTACCGATGATCAGTTTAGTTAGAAGCAAAGCTGATACTGAACCTGGATCAGACTCTAGAGGCCTCTGCTTTCTGTTGCCGCATTCCTGCTGGTTGCTCCAGCTAGCAGTTAATGCCCTGAGATTCAAAGTACTTTCCTACAGGATCTCACCACCCTCTTGTTCCGGCTGTCTGGTCAGGGAGAAAAACATAAGACAATCATCAGTGGTGTCTTGGGTGGGTCAGAATAAGCTAGAAATATCACTTTGGATGTATCCCTTCAGCTCCGGGCTGTCCACAGCTATGACCTAGCTTTTCCTCTTATAGCTAGGCATATTAGACTGGTGCTCAGATATTTCTATTTGTCTCTCAGTTCCAAAGATGTTATGAAAGATGTTTCATCAACATATTGACCATTCATTCAGAAAGTTGATTTGGGTCCTTTTCACCATCAAAGTCCCCTTTCTAGCCATGACTTTGAAGCTAGTCAAAGTGAGCTATTTATATCTCTTGAGGGACCATGTTTACGTAGATTCACTGTTTTAGTCTTCTGAAATAGACTTTGAGAGAGGGCAAATATTCAATGGATGGAGAATATGGAGATGGAGCAAGCACTGATAGAAAAGGTCATGACCCTATCGAGGGGAATGAACAATCATTCATCAAGCATATGTGTTGATGCCTACTGCTTTCTACCACATATCCAATTGCCAGACCAGTTTTTAGGCCATACGATAGGTCTCAAAGCCAAAGGGACTAGACATCTTGTGAATGGGCTACTCTAGCCTTGGAAGACCTATTTAAATAGTTTGAGGCAGGAGAAGGTATTTAAATGATCAGTTTGGCAATGAACATGAATAAATAACTGGAAAAACTTAGTGGGCATTCTCTGTTGTCCAGTCACAGCAAATTTGTTGTATCAGACAGAAATTGCATGAACTTTCTCAGATTTCCTTGATACTACCCACTTCCTGGACTCACAGCAGCTTGTTCTCTTAGCCTTGACTACTAGGACCCACCCGAGGCTAACCAGTCACTTGCTCTGGGAATGTCAGAGCTGCCATCCCACAGCCAGGCTGACCAGGTACATGTTGGGAGTTTTTGGCCTCTCCTGCCACTTCTAGTCCAAGGTAAAACATCATGCTTCAGGGCATGGCATCTGGCAGCCCAAGGAGGCCAAGTGATAAAACATTTGCAAGGCAAATTTTGACCAAAAGGAAACAGAACATGGGAAGTAGCTGGGAAGATATAGTCTTCACCATAAACTATTCTCAGGTGCAATTCTTCCCTTATAGTTTCCCTAGAGAAGTTTCACATGGCATAAAAACACATCTGCCATGCAATATGCTATGTCTCTTCAATATTCACAAAGTAGTTGCCAGCATAACAATGTATCACTTCACATTGCTTCAATCCTTTGCCTTACTTCCCTTTTTCCTCATTGTTGCTACCTTGGCTTTGCACTCTATAAATAAATTGTCAACATCTTAATCCTTGCCTCAGGCTCTGCTTTCTAAAGAACACAGTTTTGCTTACTCCCAAGCATATCCTAGGCAATTTAATGAATTTCCCACTGATCCTTAATAACTCATTTTTGGAGTTTCTTCAATGAGGAACTCTCTGACAATGACCACCTTCCCAGCCTACTGAGTCAAACACCCCACTTTATGATTATAGAACCATATGTGTTTATATCTCCTATTTACTGGTTTTGGTATCTAATAAGGTATGAAATCTCCCACCTTCTAATTAACCCCATTCATTCAATCAGACCATGCCTGGTCACAAGAAACTTGATAATTTTCTGGGTTTTCTTGTTTGTTTGTTTGTTTTTTCAGCATTAACCACAATGATTTTCATACTCAAAGGCTCAAAAAATATTTATAGAATGAGTGAGGGGCAAACATGAAAGGAATATAACCAAAGTTAGTCTTCTAGTTAGCTCCTGGGAACCCAGTTAGCCATACAAGGGGGATGGAATAGTGTTATGTAAGTAGAACAACTGGTTCATGTGCCAAGAGGTTCAAATAGGTGGGAATGATCAGGTGGCTCAGAGCATCAACCAAGGGAGGTCCTTAGGGAAGCATTGTGTATGGTTACATAAAGGTTAATGCTGCCCATATAAAGTGACAGAATAGTGCTTCCCAGTCAACCCTGTTCTTACTTTGCAGTGCTGTTTTTGCTGCATGAGGTTAAACAGGGGTGCTTGACATTCACTGACCCAAAGAAAGGTGATGTCTTAATGGGCCATAATGAAATGAAAGGTACACAAGGGCGGGGGTTATCTGATCTTAGAATGTCCAAGACCACATGTTAGATGCTCAGTGATTATTTCTTGAATTAATGACAACAAAAAGATTCCACTGACCAAATACATTTTAAAACAGTTTCCAACAGGCTTATTTGTATACCCAACTTCTAGCATAATGCTAACTAAATCACCAAGGGACCATTATATGCACAGTCAAACTCATTCTTTTCCCTAAAGGAATTTACAATATACTGAAAGAGATGGGCCTTTAAGACTAAAGAATTGTGATTATTTGTACATTAACTTTTTTCCCCCATCAGTCACATCCTCTTCCTTCCTCACATACTTTCCATACTTTCCAGGAAAATTTTCTCCACTAACTTGGTTCCTGGATGTTTATCTTACAGAATTAAGGTAATTAGTAAGGGAGAGAATTGCGAGATGCTACATGACCTGCATAGTAATTTATATTGGAGAGAGCAGGCATTTTGTGGCAGAAGAGAAATTAGTATATCCAGAGAATAATTTACAAAAATGTGAGCCACTGAAGTCTAGGTTTAGAGAGAATCTGGAAAGTTTGGGAAAGAGACTGCTGGACAACTGCTTTGAATGTGAAGGAGAAATAGGAAAAGAAAATCTTAAAAAATGTAACGTCATGTCTCCCATTTGCATTTTTTAAGTACTTTTAGAAGTAATGTGAAAAACAATTATTCACTGATTTTTTTTTTAATGTGACATTATTTAAAGCTGGACCATCAGCATCTCAATTTTATTTGGATTATACTACATTCAATTTAATCCTACCCAGGGAATTTGGAACTATGACCATGGTTTTCTTGAGGTGATTTTAATTAGTACCTCCTATCTCAGGAAAAATAACCTATTATCAGATGTTAAGATGTACATGTTTACATATATCTTTATATCAATTTCTAACATCAGAGTAAAGGCCATTTTTAGCATTATATTTAAAATGAAAATATGTGTAGGTCTGTTGTTTTTGTGTGTGTGGACCTAATTCTTTAAACAAGCTTAGTATGACTTTGTGAATGAGACTGTTTCAATATGATTACTAAAATACATTATAACTACCCTTTGCTCTGTGTCTTGTGATGTCTTTGGCCAAAAGCAATATAATTTTGACTGGAGCTGATTCAGCAGAAACATTTTCTTAATCTTGTTAACGTTCTCACTAATGAACCATCCGATGATCATTACCACAAAACAGAGCCAAATGTCCAGGTGCCTCTCATCACAGGTCTGATTGTTAATATTTTCCAGTTACTCTAATCCCATATAGCAACATGAGCAGAGAAGCTTGAATGTGGGAGCAATCTGCACATCATTTCATTGGTCACTGACTTCCCCTGACAACCAGTTTAGAGGGGAAACATTTTTGACTTAAAGTCTAACTAGTCAGGGAGTTCCTCTTTTTTTCCTTTCTACAGGTTTAGAAGATTTGGAAAATCTTTTGGAAGATTTTTTGTCAATTGGCACTTCCACCAAAAAGTAAGCAAACAAGGGAGACAAAGCAGAAGTCTCAGCATTCATAGGTTATGTAACAGGCCCTGGACTTTGGAATAAAAATAATCAAGCATTTGCAATGCCTAGGATAGTGCATTGCACAGAAATGTTAGAAGATAATCAGAAGCAGGTGTAGCAACATACTAAAATGAGTTTGAAGAGATATGTTGGGAGGTATGAATAAAGAACACTGTACAGAGCATTCCCTCTCCCATTGCCCATAACCCAAAACTCCTAATTATTTATGCTCTTGGCAGGATATCTCCTATCCCATGACTGGACTTTGCCTGTCTCTTTAATGTTTACTCATCCTTAAGATCTCTACTTAGTCCTCACTTCTTCAGAGATTCCCCACCACCAGACCAGATTAAACATGTCTATGCATACACTTCTCTATACTTATCCTAGTTGTGGTTTCATATTTATTATATATCTGTGTCATCTGTTAGTCTTTAAGCTCTGTGAGGGCAAGGGTTCTTTTCCCCACTATGTCACAGTGCCACAGTGAGTGAAGGCTTGGTGGTTTGTTGAATGAATTTCTTGGGGTCTAAATTTTCCTACCATTAAAAAGACAGGTGTAGAGATTTTTAAGGAACTATTCAGCACTAATGTAATAGCTCTTCAGATTATAGGAAAGACATTCATCTGTCCTAGAGTTACCAACTTCCCCCTTAAAAAATGTTTTGGGCAATCTGGAATTTACAGAGCAAGACTAACATAGATCCAAGGCTTTGATTTCTCATGTGAGGGCATCAAATACCAGTATTTCTTAGGATCAGGGAAAAGCTGCTGAAACCCATTCTTGGGCTGTTTTGGAAATGTGGTCTAACACAAGCCACACCAGCTTTAAAATATCTGTGCAGGATGTTGCAAGGACTCTGATAGAAATGGATCTATTTTTTTATTTTTTAAACCCCAAACATGCTCAAATAAAATCTCAGATTAAAATCTCAAATGGCTATTTTCTTAAACCCTTTTTTCATTTTGGCATGCCAGTGACTAATAAATTGCAGTAAAGCTTGAGTTTATACTAGCTCATAGGTGATTACACTGGACAAGTAGTTTTCCCAAGCCCTAGGGCCTCTTGGAAAATGAAATAACCCACATATGGAAGGAATCAGTAGACAGAAGGGCCCTTACCTACCTGCCTTCCCTAGCTGTTGAAATCATGTTTTGATAAGATAAGAGGAAACAGGTCAAGAAGGAACTTATAGACTCCTAGAAACTGAAAATAAAAGCTCTTATTGTTATAAAAACTGCACTGAGTAGGTCAGCTAGGCCTGAACGACTATGCAGGATTGCTGAGCTTAGCTCTCATCTAAATATCTAGTCTCCACCCCATGGCCTACTCTTACCACCCTTTACCCCACACCATGACAATGTTCTAGAAACCATATATTTCAGACATTCCAGGAGAATCCCAAATTCAATTGTTTTGTCTTGATATCTTCATAACTGCCCACCTTCTTGTCACATCAGATGTTTTATTTTTGCCTTCAGCAGCGTGGTCCCTGGAATCACGTCAGATGGGAGTAGCAGACCTAAATGCTGATGGAAGCCAGACCCTAGCAGAAATGAGTGACGCCGACCTGCTATAATGGGGCAGTTATGACTAAACCCCCAGCCAGTTGTTGCTGAGGAGAGGGTAGGCCTGATTTTTAGATCTTCTGACCTTTTAAAATGCTGAACGCCAGATTTTTATGTGAAATTTCTTGTTGAAAAAAATGTTTACTACTAACTTGACTTGAAAAAGCTTGAGTATGCCAAGAAACAAACAAAAAATACACAAACCCATTTGCTTATGGGCTTATTGGGCCACCATCTGCCAGGTCACGTCAGTCTTTCCCTAAGCTCTCCATATTTTATCCCTGTCTGTCCATGGATGTCCCCCATATACCATTTCATTAACTCCTCTAACAAACTTAATATAGCTGGTAGTGTCCCCATTTTCAATTCGAGGGCATAGAGGCTAAGATCTTGCTGACTTGTCCATGATTAAATAGGGTTTGAAGAGTTCTTTCTGGTTCTAATGTCCCTGTTCTTTTACCTGTTATACTATTACCCCCTGAAATACCTAATAATGCACCCCCGCCTTTAAAAAAAAACTAACATGATAAACCTGAAAAAGATATATAAAGTAACACAGAAATTTTAACACAGAATCATTTAGCTACAAGAATTGGAAGTTTGGGGTGAACAGTATTGAGAAGAGTAAAGAGAGAAAGAGGTAAGAAATAAGTCAGAAGCTCCTCATGGCCATGTGGATAAATAATTGTAGAATAAGAATATTTAAATACTCAGGTGTTTAATGCTATAATGTGAGACTCCTCTATTGTACAACTAAGTGAAATCTGGTGCTGCTCAGCTGGTGTTGGGGGAGAAAAAGATGGAGAAGTTTTCATTGTGGGATGATGCCATGTGGGAAGGGGATCTCATGTGTGGACAGCCAGGTGACTGATGAAATGGTCTAATTCATCAGAATCAGGAACTCATAGCCATAGCCATTATAACCAGGAGAAAGAAACCTCCCCACAACACTCTCACCTAAGAATCTTACGGAAATTAGAAGGGCAAGGAGTTTCTCATCTTGTCAGACAGGATTTCGAGCAAAATACTTCTGCAACTCAAAGAGCAGGGGACTCATCTTGTGTCTTCATTCTACTTAGAAATATATAATTATAATAAAAGTAATCTATAACCACCCCCCTGATGACAAGCAAAACTAATTGCTGCAGGGTCTGTGGTCCCATTGCACTTTCGTATAATGTGTTGTATTGTGACTATATAATCCTGGTGGACGAGAGTGCATCTTCATTCCTGCACCCCAGTCTGTATCACAACATCAGGCATAAAGATGCACAATAATAGTTTAAGATGTAAAATCCCACTGTCTCCAAATTAATAGTTGTGTATAGTGTCTATTTTGATCAATTCTGTTTATGCTTAGCATCCTTTTGTAACTGAGTCTAATTTACCAGAAGTTACTAATTTTATTCCAAAGTGGTCAGTTATTTTTGTTTATATGGCATTTTATGTTTCAGTTTTCCTTTATACCTCTTTGCAGACACCCATTTGGGATACACACATGGTAACATAAACCCCAATTAATTTGCCCAATTGAGCTTGACTGGGATTTTTTTCTTGAAGTCACGCTCCATGAAAAATTCTAACCAGGTGAGCCTGGGCGAAGCAGCTGTTGCTCCCACAGTTTGTAGGGAGGAATCATCAAGGCCTGAGCTAAGAGGAGGCAGGTAATTGCTTGGCCTATTTGGGGTTCTCACCTAATATTGACTTTTAATTATGAAAGCCAAATGTTTGTTTTCTTATGGGATCCATTTCTGCCTCTCGGTTACTGACACAGTTGGGATATGAAACATGTTTACTTTTTTAAATGGTGGTGGATTGGTAAGTTCATATTACAGTAATATATTCTGCATACCGGCTCTTATAAACTCTGATAATACGTCTGTCTTATGCAAGTTGTCTGTCTTGTGCATGTCTTGATAAATTTTAGATCTTTATACTCTGTAAGCTCATTACAAAATATATTAAGATTGCGCCATGTATTCTGAAAAACAGTTCAGAGATATATGTCAATACCATAGTTTGTGTTCATTTAACACTGGGGCTGGCATATAGGAGTGGCTTAAATAATTTGTCAAGTGCTGAAGACACATCAAAAAGCCCTGGCTCCTACCTCGGAGGACTTGGGTCCTGGTGGTCGCATCTCGGGCTATTACAATGGATTGTACTAAGTGCTGCCACAGAAAAGGAAATGGGTTATTTGGACCCAGAAATCTTACTTCTAGAAATCTATCCTTAGGAAATAATCTGAAATGCAGAAATCTCTATTCACGTAGAGATTTTTCACACAGTGTACATTGCAATGGCAGACACTGTTCATGCCACTATGGTTCATAGAATGCATTAACTAAAAAAATTATAGAAACAGTGGGAAAGTTGTAATTAGCCAATTTCTTGTTATAATAAAAATAATAGAAAGCACAATGTGTTAGCTATTCTGTGCCAGGGAAAATTCAAAGCACTTAATCTGAACTAATATATTAATTCTCTCAAAAACCCTATGTGGGTATTATTACTATTATCGCCATTTTATGTATAAGAAAACTGACACCAAAAAGTTAAATAACTTGTCCAAGTTTACTTAAAAGGCAGTTATTTGACAGGCAGTGTGGCTCTAGAGTCTGCCTTATGTTACAACCATTAAAAATGTTTATATACTTTATAAAGATAGGGAGACAGGCTTATGATATTTATGTAGAGTTAGATATATACTACTAATCTTATCCTGGATTCTCCTAGAAAGCACAGCCTAAGATAAGAGCTTGCTAGCATGTAATTTATTTTGGAAAGTTATTTCAGAAAAGAGGAATGGAGGGATGGAAAGAATGAGACAGAAAAAGCAGGAAAGTCAATGTAAGGATGCATTTTTGAACTTGTCATTACTGTGAGCAAGGGGGGTTCAGTCTCACTGGGATCTTCTGAAGAGCTGCATAGAATGTTCCTCAGAACTATCCCCTGAATGAATGGGAGAAGGGAGCATATGTCCACTGACTCCATTTCCCATTGGCCAAGACTTATCCATGGATGTTGCCTCCTATATGTTTGAGGCAGCGTAAGTGTGAATATTGAGAGTTGCCATGGACCTCCCACTCTGAGGTGTCAGAGAAGACTTGGGGTAGACAGCAAGAAACAGGAGTTGATTAAAACTTACACCCGAGTGAAGCTGGTATTGCAACAATGGGTGAAGTGGAGAGCCAAAGGACAGGAAGCAGGCATCCTTTATACCAGTCATGTCCATCACTGTTTCTGCTCCATCTTAAGATTGCTCAATGCAATCCCCTAAGAGCCTCGCTCACTGCAATCTCCTCGAGACTTAATACAGGTGTGTTAGCAAAACAGACTCTAGTCCCCACTATTGCAGATGATCCCCAAGTTATAATTGATAATTAACATCTCCCTCCTCCATGGCCCATTCTGGGTTTCTCACTTGCTCAGCCTGCACTTCAGCCAACCTAGAGTGCTTTCTAGTAGCGAGATCCAGACCCTTATAACAGACCCAGACCTTTCTCAGAAGGGAATTGGTATCTCTTCTGGATCATGTGGGTTTCAGGACTGGGGCAGGTAACTCTGACACAGAAAACCTGCCCTTCCAGGTGGGCACTAAACTGGAGACTTACAGACCTCTGGGCTGTGGTTTCAAACAAGAGATCATTTCCTTATTCTTTGGGGACCCCACAGAAGCACAGCAGATGTTCTCAGTGTCCCTCCCACATCCCCTGGAATCTTTCAGTACACCTCGGCAGATTCCCATTCTGCATCTCTAGGCCTTCTTCACCTCACTCTTATCAGACTGTAGTTGCTGAAACTGATCTTTTGCAGTTGTCACAGGCACGGTGTCTCCAAGAGACATGCCCAGTTGTGTCTCACAACAGGGGGGATAGGAAAGAGTATGAATGCCACTGGATTATACCCTTAAAAATGGCTAAAATATCTAAAAGGGTTAATAAGAAAATAAAACCTCCTCATATTGAAAATATCTAGAAGTAACCATTTGGTAGTATTGTGTGTATGGGAGCACATAAAAGATAAAGGCAAGCGTAATATAGATGTTAAGTAAAAAAAGAACCATAACTACATATAAGATGTTTGTTGAGTGTGTGTATATATACATATATATATGTATATATATATATATATGTATATATACACACACTCATACATATATATGTATACGTATATGTTTTTATATATATTTGATTGTGGTAAAGTGTATGTAACAAAATATGGCATTTTAGCCATTTTTAAGAGTATAATCCAGTGGCATTCAGACTCTTTCTATCTCCACTGTTGTTGCCAAGCTGTGGCAGCTCAGAAAAGTTACATTTTCTTCCTTTCTTCCATGCCTCGTTCCTCCTTTTCCCTCATTCCTGTTTCCTTGAAATTTTACCCCCCAACAAAGAGTTAATGCAAAAACCTGAGACTCAGGTTTCTTTTCTAGGGGAACTGGGTCAAAACTCTACTCATGTATCTTTTAGACTCTGTGTGTGACTTGAAGCAAATCACTTAAACTTCTGAGTTACCTTTTATGTAAAATGAACTTAAGAGAGCTTAAAGATTGAATAAGATGGTTATACATAATAAGGGCTGAGTGTTTGTTTAATGTAAAAAGTGCCCTGCGTATTTCCTGACATAAACAACAGCCAGTGAAAAGCAATCTCTTTCATTTTGCCATTGGCTATCTCATATTCTCACTGTATTGACTCTGCTAGTGTGGCTGGTAACCTGTAACATAAGAGGAAATTTAGTAAGGTGAATCAAAGTGAAAATTGTTAGCAGAGAGGAGAATAAGGTGTTGGTGATTTCATGTGGCTCAGCCTCATACAACCTAGGGAGGCAGCCACATAACCCACTGTAAAATGCACTTGATCGCATGAATCTACCCCCATTAGGAAGAAATCAGTCGCTTTGGATTTTCTGGGAGAGAAGCTGGGTCAGCACTTTGCCTAGTGGTTTCCTGTACAGGCTCTGGACAAGAAAGACAAGAACAGGATTTGCTTTTTCCTCATCTTTGTCTCCCACATGTATTCAAGTCACCTCTGCTAACCTTCTCAATTCCTAACAAGCTCACCCAATGAGCCCTGTGTGTTTTTAAAGGACCAGATTTGTGTGTATTAAAAAAAGCCTGAATGCATGGGCCATCTGATCTGGCAGACCTTATGATGTTAGACGTGTCAGTGCTGGAAAAAGATGCATCTGGAATTTGTGACAAGTCCCAGGGAAACAACCACAACACAGATCTCTGGGGTTTTTCAGCAAGGAAGGCCATGTCACCCTCTGTGGATAATTACACATCTTTTTATTTGTTTTATCAATCCAGAACTTTTACTTTAAAAGGAATTTACATGGTAAGGTATTAAATATAATAGTCCCTCAGAGTTATTGATTTCTTCTTTATTACTTCTCAATAACCTATTTAGTAATCCCTTCTAGAATTTCTTGGGGGTTGATATTAAGCTCATCTATAATTTCCAAAACTCTACCTTCTCCTTTCTTGATAGTTAAGGTATATTTTCCACTCATGCATCCTATTTCATTTCTCTGATTACTAAAAGTATTTCCTTATCAAATCTATAAGTATTATTTTCTAATTACTTTAAGAAGTGCTCTTTGAGCCTGGAAAAAAATAATAATTCAATTTATAGTTTATGATTTAATCTATCTTATTGTATTTTTACTTAATTTTGTTTATGTCAAATATTTTGAAAATTGTTGTCTTTCATAGAGAAAGTAGGAGCAAAATTAATGTTGGGTATTTCTGCATTTTTTTAATCATTAAAATATTTCAAATTCCTCCCCTCCTCTCAAATGGTGACGATGCTACAATATTCTTTATTTATCTACTGTGAATCAGAGTCACTTTCAATGAGCAATTCCTGGAAAATAAGTTCATTCTGAAATTTTGGCTCCTTGTCATTATTTTTAAAAACAACTCTTGTGCTCCTGAGCCTGAGCAGACATGGAATGTTAATATCAAGTGACCTTGCACCCACAGATGCCTACTATGAGCTAAATCCTTTCCAACTGACCAGATCATAAGATCAAATTGAGCCCAGCAACGACATTCCATCAAAGGATGGAAATGGTACATTAGAGATCAAACACAGGCAGAACCAGAAGTTTCAAGCAAGCTAATGACCAGATTGCTTAGACCCATGACCCACCACTAATGCACCAGCCTCCTTCCCTCAGCCCATGCCTATGACCATGGCCTTGGCCAAGTCATGTTGGAGACAACCAAGGGAAAATAGTCATTCAATCATTGTACATGTAATTCTGGAACTTGAAGGAGAAGTTCATCAGATATCCAAGTCTTGCTGTTGACCACTACTCTAAAGTGCCCTACGATTAACCTTCCTAAGTTGACTTCTGTCTCTGTTACAACTCTTGGGGTCACCAAATGCCAATGTGGCAAATATCAATCAAGACCTCACTAAGTGCCTTGAGTTCCATTCTTCAACTATGACCTAATGCCTCCTGATTAGGCTATGACCTGCAACCATTGACCCTTGGCAACTGGCCTTGGATTCACCTCCTTAGTTACTCCATTTGCCTCCCAGATAATATCTAAAGTTCATTCTCCTCTTTCCTGGCCCCGATCCCTAGCTTGACCTCTATACCCTGAAGTTATTGCACTGCTTGGTTTTCATCATGGAATGACTGGGGCACAGCCTCTTTAAAAGATTTTTAAAAGCCAAGCATTTTATCACTTCCCACAGCTCCAGTAAATGAACAGCAATCAAATAATATCTCTTGAAACTTTGTTTAAAGACTCAGCTACAGATGTTTTCCTTTTCTTCATTTCTGTTTACATAAAAACAAGCATACAGAGCTTCTTCAGTAAAATACTAAGCTATGAGTTGTGAAATAGATAAACATCGAATAGTCCTAATATTATAACAAAATTTAGCAGTCAGAGCTATCTATGGAACAAAAGGTGTACTCCAGAGGCAGTGTGTTCCTAATCTTGGAAGCAGTTACACAAAAAGGTAGATTGAGGCAGGGGTATTTTAGAGATAATGCAGGCATTATATTTGATCAGTAGAGGTGGTAGATAGAAAACAAAGTCTTTGGTTCTAGAATATAAATGCCAGTCATGAAGGGACTTGACTGGCATAGGAACCATAAAGTGACTTGTCTGGCCTGGATCCTCATGCTGACATGTCAGCCTACCTCAGTATAATGAAACTTTAATAAGAAGAGGTGGTAGTCTGCTTTACCTTGTTCTGATCTTACTCCAGAACCATTTGCCTGAACCCACCTTGTATTCCACTTCATTTGCTCAACACAAGAGTGCCAGTCATTGTTCTAGGTACTGGAAGTAAAAGAGTAGAAAAGATAGAAAGTTGCTGCCCTCAAGTTTAGTGGAGAAGTCACAAGTAAATAGATGTGGAAACAAAAACCTTTATGATATGTCTCTCAAATAAGGAGCTGAGACAAAATTGGCAGGGTAAATAATGAGAACTGCTTTACGTGGATGATCAAAGAATCATGCCTTTTCCTGCTTCTAACCTCTTAAATCAATTCCTGTTCTTTTGAAGCTAAAGTTTGATATGGCTCCTCTAACCAATGCTCCTAGCTTCTCATCTACAGTATGTAATCTCCTTCAATAAGTGGTTGGCACATGGACATATCATTGCCTGGTTCACCATAGGTCCGGGGAGTCCCTGTGACTGGCCTGTCAGCTGCGTTCACCTCACCCTATGAATCAGACCCAGATCTGATCATTTAGCCCAATGCCTCATTGAACAATAAGTGGAGCTACCTCATCCAAACTGGATTGAATCCAGGCATGTTAACCTACCATCAGAAAGAATTGAACTTTGAGTCATTTTTTGAATTGTGAATTTCAGCCCTTTGTTTTCTGAGAACAAAGGCAAAATAGAAGAATAAGGGCTTGTCTTACCCCTGATTTACAAATGTCTCACTCTGGCCTTAAAATACATCTCAGCTGCACCTGTCTCTCTGATACTGAGCCCTATGGGAAAATTAGCTGAAAGCAGAAGGCTGGAGCTGGGCCATAACCAGAGCCCTGCAAATCCATGTGCCCTCTTCTATAGTCTCATGTGCCAGCCCTAGACATCTCCAAATTCATCATACTCGCCAACTGAGTCTTTATCCCTAGTGTTTATTATTCCTCTCTTAACTGGCTCCTTTTCCTATTTTTCTCTAAAAATCACCACTGTTTCCTAAGCCAAAAACCTTAGAGTCACAGTAGATTTTCTCTCTCCCTTATCCCCAGCTATATTCAAGTTTCACCACTTCTACTTTTTCCCTTATTGCTTCTGCCAGTACTTTCATCCAGGCTGTCATAATCTCATTCCTAAACTACTCAAGATGCTCCAAAATGACTTCACGATTATGTCACTGATCTGGAATTTACCCAAATTGCAAAGTGGAGAATTGGAAAAATGTTGAACTTCTTGGGCAAGGCAGTCATGGCCCCATGTACCTGCCTAACTTCTCATTTTTCTATCAAGTGGCATGCTGTCATGCTTCTTTGCCTTTTCACATGTTATGTCTGTCTAGGACGCCTTCAACTACCTCTACCCTACTCTGTCTGCCTTGGATCTCCTTTTTAGTGTTATTTCTTCTGAGACCTTTCTTGCACCCCCTTAATGGAACCAGATGCTTTTTCTCCACCCCTCCTTGCTCCCTCATAGCATTTATCACAGAGCCCTCCAATAACTGATTTACATATTTTAAAAGGTAGGGTATATATTTACCCCTGTATCCCTATTACTGTAGTTGATGCCCAGCCTATAACTGGAACTTAATAAAAACTAGGTCAAGGACTCTAACCCAAACACTCTTGCCCTGGCTTCCATTTATTGGCTCAAATCCTTGAAACCATATGCAAACAAGTTTGTATATATTGCTTAAGATGTTGGAATGTTCCTGCCTCCATTTTTATTGAATCAGTATGATGGCGTCTCACACCCTTTGTAATTCCATATTCTCAAATAACAGATACTCCATGGTTCTAAGACCCTCAGGCAGATCGAGGGTATAAGAAGGGCTAAGAATATAAGAAAAACTGAGGATTTGTGAAAAAAATTATCTTGGAACATCTACCTCCATCCAAGAGGTAGGAATGCTTTTTTTTTTTTGACTTCTAGCCTAATGTCAAGGAGGGTTCCATGGGAACACTGAAAAGGTTTGATAAGCCTTCTCTGAGTTTGGAAGACATAAGAATGATGCAGGACTCACACCTAAATGAGAGAGCTGAAGTTGTCTGTGGTAGCAGGATAGAGGGGCTGCACCAAGATCAGTCTTCATCCCAGATTTTTTGGGACTAGATGTACGAGAATGTTTCCTGGGGCCAGAAGTGGGAGAGAAACAGCTGCCTGAAAGTCTTTTGAAACCTGTCTAATCCACGATAGCTGTTGCTAAGGGTCTAAAGAACTCAAGCACAAGAATCTGAAGCATAAGGCTATGGAAAAGCCTCAGTGGCAGCCAGCTAAAGAACTTATAGTCTCAGATGGTACACAGCAAGTAGCTCCAAGGCCCCATGAAAAAGCCTAAGAGAAAAGGAGTCCTTTCCAAATATCCGTCACAATCAGAGTGAGGCCAGCTTTACTAAGACTTTTGCTATCCCCTCACTACCTTCTCTCTGAACTCTCACTCTCTAGCTAGGAACTGCTACCTAGGCCATCTAAAAACTAAAGAAGGGGAAAACTTTGCTCTCAATCGAGTTTGGAGTTTGGGCCAATATCTTGCTTTGAATATTCTGACTTCTGAGTTAAACCTGTATTTTGACCTAAATTGACCATAGGAAGAATATTACATAATAATGGACAGAAAGTTTGTATCTAAGTGACTGTTGAAGTTTGTATCTAAATGATTTCATTGTAAAGAGATAGAGACAAAAACTAAAAAAGTTCTCATGTGGCTAGGACATGAGTTGCCCTTATTCACTTTCTCTCTCTCTCTCTCTCTCTTTCTTTCACTTTTTTATTAAGTTTATTGGGGTAACATTGGTTAATACAATTATATAATTTTCAGGTGTACATTATAATTTGACATCTATATATTCTATTGTGTGATTACCACCTAAGGTCCAGTTTCCTTCAGCTACCATATATTTGATCCCCTTTACCCACTTCACCCTACCCCTACCCCCCTATACTTGACTCTCTTTACCCTGTCTACCTCTCCCCTCCTCTCCCACCCTCTACCTTCTGGTAACCACTAGTCCATTGTCCATGTCCCTGAGTCTCTGTTTGTACTGTTCATTTGTTGCTTTTAGGTTTATATCTCACATATAAGTGATATGTGATTTTCAACTTTTTCTGTCTGGCTTATTTTGCTTAGCATGATTATCTCGAGGTCCATCCATGTTGTCACAAATGGCAGTATTTCATCTCTTCTTATGGCTGAGTAATATTCCATTGTACATATGTACCACAGCTTCTTTAGCCAACCATCTATTGTAGGAGATTTTGGTTGCTTCCGTGTCCTGGCCACTGTGGCCTTTATTCACTTTCTGAGGATGTATAGCTTTGTCAGATTTCCAAATGGATCTGTGACAAGAGAAAAAGTTAAGAATTCACCTTTTTTACTTTACAGAGTAGGAAAATGAATTGAAACAGGATTGTGTAAAGAGGACCTAAATAAACATCTCCTGGTCCCAGCCTAGGGCACTGAGACCAAAGCCATAGGGTTTTAAACATCAAGTAAAATACAATATTCTGTATCTAAAAAAATCAGATTTTATGCACTTTCACATTTCTCTTCTAATGAGCAATCCCAGGGCTACAGACCAATTTTAAGCATAAGAAAGGAAAAAAGGAGGGTCTGGCTTTCTCCTAAGCAAACCTCACAAGGATCATGTGTCTCCATAATGAGACTCCAGTAGTTTCTAAGCCATGGCCCCGCTCGCCACCAACCACATCTGTCTGCACATTTGATGGACTGCAGATTTCATTTGTCCTGGTGGCCCCGATTACCCTTGACAGGGCTGGAAACCCCAAGGCCCTCAGGCTCAGGGAGGCACGGGTATCCTGAGGGGTTGGCCATCCTAGGAGAGTTGTCCTGTGCTTTACTGGCCTTGCTCATGACAGGGGGAGGAAGCAGTTTGTGGATTCACTTGTAAGACAACAGAAGAGAAGCTTGTGGTCTCTGGTAACCATCCTGTTCTTGGTGGTAGAAGGGGAGGATTGTGCTGAAGCAGGGTGGGATAGAGACCTGGTTCCAAAGATAGTTCTTCTCTTCTTTAATTGGAAAAGGAAAGAATGCATAGCAGAAATTATGATCATTCTTAATATATGAGAACTTTATTGCACGCTTGTTCTCATCTTCTCCATTTGCTCTTTGAATAAGACCATCACAGTGCCTAGCTTGTGCCAAGTAAATATATGCTGAATATCTTTCTCTTTTCCTGTGGATAATTGAGCACTATATGTATAGGCACTATGCTTCAGACACACATTAAAATATAATTTTTAATTACTAGAAGTTTCAGTTATTGGGGAGCACAGATAAGTAAACAGATGAATATAAAACATGACATGAGTGTATGGCGATGAGGAAGTATGGGCAAAGGGCACTCAACCAGACAGGATGGTCAGGGCAGCTTCCACAGGGTGATGTGTCAGCTAATGCCTAAAGAAGAGCAAAAGCAAGCTAGGCCAATTGCAGAAAGAAAAGGCCCTCGAAGGAGAGAGAAGAGCATGAGCTGGGACACATCACAGGAAAGAGCCAGATGTTTAGTGAGACTGTGGCATAGAGAGTTATATTGGAGGGGCTGAAGAGGATGTTGGGGCCTAAGTAAAAAGAAGAGATAGTCTAAGTGTTATGTGGCTTTGGTTTGTGTTTTAGCATTCTTTTTACCTGCTTCTTCACTTTCTACTTTATCACTGGGGCTGGAAGTATAGGAACTACATTTCTCAAACTGCTTTGCCTCCAGAGTTCTGAATCAATAAGATGCATTCATGTGAAATTTATAAGGAAGAATGAGACAAAAGTCATATTCTCCAGCAGTGATAGTGGATACAGGGTTTCGGCAGATGTGGATTTTTTTAGCAGACTTTGGGTTCCCATGCCAGGAGGTCGCAATTCCTCCTGAAGGCGGTGGAGGAATTGTGAATCCAGCTGAGCTGGATTAGGGGCAAGAAGTCAGTGTGAGAGGGCTATTGCTATAGTTAAATTGAGGAAGAGGAGGCCCTGAATAAGTACAATGACTATTCAGATGGAGCAGAGAGGGCCAATACAAGGTTCAAATGAGATATTAGGCATGGAAATGTTTACAGAAAAATACTATTCATAGAATAATAAAGTTAGTATTGCATTAGAGCAGCATTTGATAAGATTACGTCCAAACAAATTTAGAGCCAGCTTTGAACTATTTCCCTCACATCTAAGTCAAGGAGAGATTCTGGGATGTCTTTTGGAGAAAGTCAGATATATTTGATTTTTGAAGGATGAGTATTTAAATATATTTTTAAATAAAATTTACTGGGGTGACATTGGTTAATAAAATTATATAGGTTTCAAGTGTACAGTCCAATAATACATTATCTGTACATTGCATTGAATCTTTCACCTTTCCTCTTTCACTGTTAGCTAGCATCTATTGTGCACCTGTAGTATACTAGGCAATCTGACTGATTCTTTCACATGTATTATAAAAGCTTTACAACAACCTATGAAATAGGCATTGTCAGCAACTTTACTAGAGAATGCAATCACTTTCCCCAGGTTACCCAGTTAAAAGATGACAAATCAAACCAGGGTCTCCTAACTCTAAAGACAAATAAATACTTTTTCCACTTTTCCATGTTATCTCCTACTATTGAAGTGTCACAGAAGTGTCCACAAGATCTGTGCAGATTGTACCAAGTAAATCAGCCTGGTTGTACTGGAAGGTATAGAGTAGAGCAGCTCACTGATGGAGTCCCAGTGTACTGTGGAGTAATTGAACTGTTCTTGTAGGAAATCTATATACTTCTCTCCCACAGCAACTTTGGCCTATCGTAGCTGAAGTTTTGAACTTAGAAATTTATTTGTTGGGCTATTTATTTTTACAAAGAACTCATACAAATCAATATAACAAAAGCCGATAACATAATAGAAAATGTGCAAAGATCATGAACAGATATTTCCCATTGGCCGAACCTAACCAAAGCCAGAGGACAAAGGAGATCATGAATGTGGTCCATATTGGTCAACCTTCTGGGATGTAGAGCAGAGAGATGCTGGGTGAAAAGTGGATTTGGAAAGTAAATAGATGCTATCCAGAAGTTCTCAATCCTGCAGATTCCTCTGAAAAGAGTTTCTTCATTAAACTCTTCTTAATTACCACTTTGTATAGGTTATGATAGGACAAATACATATATCTGTAAACTTTTCTCATAAAATGAGTGTGCCCTGAATCTACCTTAATGTAACTTAAAAAAATTAATTTTGGTGAAATACACATAACATAAAATTTACCGTCTTAAACATTTTCGAGTGTACAGTTCAGTGGCATTAAGTACACTCACGTTGTTGTGCTACCATTACCACCATCCAGCCACAAAAATCTCTTATTTTGCAAAACAGGAACTCTGCACCTATTAAATCCCCATTCCTCCCACTCTCCAGGATCTGGCAACTTGTTCCATAAAATTGAACCCCCCATAAGACTACTAGCAAATTTTCAGCAGAAGCTTTGCAGGGCAAAAGAGAATAGAATAATGTAATCAAAATGCTGAAAGAAAAAAAAATACCAATCGAGAACATTCTACCCAGCATAGTTTTTTCCAGAACTAAAGGCAAGATTAAGAGTTTTTCAGACAAAGAAAAGCTGAAAATTGATCACCACTAGACTGACCTTACAAAAAATGTCACAGGGAATTCTTCCAGTTGAAACAAAAGGATGCTAATTAGCCACATGAAAACATATGAAGGTATAAAACTGATTGGTAAAAGTAAATATATAGTTAAGTGCAAAATACTCTAATAATGATGGTGGATATATCACTTATAACTCTAGTATAAAGGTTAAAACACAGAATTATTCAAAATAACTATACTAACAATAATTTGTTAATGGATACACAATATAAAAATATGTAAATAATGATATCAAAACATGAAATGTAATAGTTAAAAATATGCAGAGTTTTTATATGCATTCAAAGTTATTAGCTTAAAATAGACTTTTATGTAAGCATCATGGTACCACAAAGCAAAAACTGATAGTAGATGTAAAGAAAAGGAATCTAAATATACAGAAAACCATCAAATCACAAAACAAGAAAAAGCAAGAGATTAAAAAAAGAGTAAAAAAACTATAAAACAGCAAGAAAACAACCAAAATGGCAATGAAGGCCATACCTATCAATCATTACTATAAATATAAATGAACTGAATTGTCCAATTAAAAGAGTGGCTAAATGGTCTGAAAAAAAAAAATACCAACTGTATGCTGTTTATAAAAGTCTCACTTGAGCTTTGAAGATACATAGACTGAAAATGATGGATTGGAAAAAGATATTCCATGCAAATAGAAAAGAAAAAGCGAGGAAAGCTAACCCAAATTAGAAAAACTTGACTTAGCCAAAGACTTTATTAAGTAAAAAAGATAATTATATAATGATAAGGGGTCAATCCAACAGGAGAATATAACATTTGTAAATGTTTATAAACCCAACATAGGAGCACCTAAAAATATAAAGCAAATATTAACAGAGCCAAAGGAAGACATAGACAGCAATACAATATGAGTACAGGACTTCAATATCCAACTTTCAACAATGGATAGATTATCCAGACAGAAAATCAATAAGAAAACATTGGACCTAAACTACACATTAGACCAGATGGACTTACCAGACATTTACAGAGTATTCTGTTCAATAGTAGCAGAGTACATTTTTTTCAAGTTCACATGGAACATTCTCCAAGATAGATCATGTGTTAGGCCACAAAACAAGTCTTAATAAAAAGATTAAAATCATATCGAGCATCTTTTCTGATAACAATGGCATAAAACTATAAATCAATTTCAAGGAGAAAACTAGAAAATTCACAAATAAGCAGAGATTAAACAACATGCTTTTGAACAAGGTCAAAGAAGAAATCAAAATGGAAATAAAAAAATGTCTCTAGGCAAATGAAAATGGTAAAACAAAACTTATGGGATAAAGCAAAAGCAGTTCTAAGAGGGATGTTTATAGCGATAAATGCCTACATTAAGAAAAAAAGATCTTAAGAAAACTAACTTTATACCTCAAAGAATAAGGAAAAGAACAAACTAAGTGCAAAGTCAATAGAAAGAAGGAAATAACAAAGATTAGAGTAGAAATAAATAAGAGACTAAAGAGATAATAGAAAAGATAAATGAAACTAAGAACCATTTTTTAAAAGATAAACAAAATTGACAAATATTTCTTAGGTAGACTAAGAAAAGAAGACTCAAAATCAGAAAGAGACATTTCAACTAATACAGAAATACTAAGAATCATAAGAAACTACTATAAACAATTACATGCCAATAATTAGATAAACTAGAAGAAAGTAAAATAAAAGCAGAGCTAATTCTGTCACATATAAAGACGTTTAAGTACGAACACTTATTTTTAATAGAAAAGGAAGTTACCACTTACTAAGGACTAATGATAGGATTTTTACCTATATCATTCAGTATGTACTGTAATTTCTATTCGCTATTCACAAATTGCTGGTATTCTACTTGTATCATTCCATATTCCACTTGGCTTAGAAAGTAGACATTCTTACTGGATTTCAAAGAACACTGATACTTGGAACATTAGACCTAGAATACACCTGGGATTCTTAACTGTAGAGAAATAGGCTAGTGTATAGCAATTAGTTTTTGATATGTGTCTCAAGTAATTTTTATTTATATAGCTTGTACAAAGCTGAGCTAATCTCTAATCCCCTTCAGAATAGTGTCATTATTGGAAGAAATCAGATTAACATCCAAAAATAATTTAAAGAGTAATTAATATCTCTACTGCAGTTTCTTAAATAATGACAACTAAGGATCCCAGCACACAAAAAATCATCATAAACTATATTAGTTCTCCAGTAAGTCAGCTCATCTATATACTATTTCACAACCCAACACTCATACACATACACACCCAGCCAGCAGCTGTGCCCTAATGTTATTCTCAAACTTTTCCAAAATTGTCTTCTAAAACTCTGACATCTTTCTTTAGCTGTCTCCACTTCCCACCCCTACCTTCTCACTTACCTCTGAATCACCTTCCAGACTTATTTATTCCTCTCTGGGTCGAGACCAATTTGTAAGATTGAAAAATGCTACAAAAGTAACTTAGTATATATTAGATTTCATAGTTTTAGAATGCATAGTAATCCAAGTTTTTTAAAAATAAAAAGACTCCGAGGAAGAAAAATACATCTAAAATTTGAAATATGTGTGTTAAGAAAATGTAGTACAAAAACATGTGAAGATGCCTCCAGTATTGCCAGACTTCTGACCAAGGGCCATGTGTTGACATCTTCAAGCTTGAGAGATCTACCCTAGTACCTCTGGGTGGTGTGTTCTAGGGAAGAAGATTCCATCTCCAAATCCCCTCAAACTTTTTAAATCAGAGCTCTGGCTCACAGACTAAGAGGAAAGCTGTCTTTTCTCTTGTCTCATTGAGTATCTGAAACACTGAAATGAGACAAATCTGCCTCAGAGGAAACTTAGTTGAGTGGCCAAGGGGAGAAGAGGGGAAAACTTGAATGAATTCTTACAGTGAATTTGACATCTGGATTTTTTCCTAAATATATTCTCACTCATCTAAACCTTGAAGAGCTTGAAGGTAATTGTAATTATCCCTATTTACTAAAGAAACTGAGGATGCAAGAACTGAAATAATTTCCTCAAGGACATAGGGCTCGTGACTGATATAACAGGAATTTACACTGTCTGTCTGGTTCTAAAGAGCATGGTCTTAACTTATTTCCCCTACCCATGAGGAAGAATGAGCAGTCCCCTTTTCTTTCCTGCTCGTTTTCCCTCTGACCTAGGAACCCTCATGATTCTGAGGAAGGTTTTGTAACAAAATAGAGTGCTGAGGCTGAGCTTTGTCAATAACTACAAATATCTCTGAGATCATAAGCTTTCCATGTAGCTTCATGATCTTCAGCTTCCTCATCTGTAAAGTAGATATAGGTTTGTGATTAAACTATATGCCACATATGGTAAACCTGAGTATGCCATAGGTTTGTGGTATCATATTATTAACTAAATTTGGAGAAAAAGCTTTTAATGTGTGGAAAGAATTATACTACTTTATTTAAAAATGAACATAGCCTCATTTTTTTTTGTTACATGAATAATAAAAGTCCATATCTTTAAAAATGCATGGGATACTTAGTTGTTTAGGGGAATATATAAATAGCATGGATTTGTCTGTCCCAAATTCCAGAGTTTGGGTCCAGTTCCAACATTCATTAGCTATTGATTTTACATAATTGCTAAGTTACATAACTGCTAAACAATCTGCAAAATAGGAAGCTCAAATGACATTTAAAATACATTAAAGCTCCCAGTCCATACTGTGTGTATGGCACATAGCAGGTGTTTACTACAAGTCAACTGAATTGGGTAACTCATTCCAAGATTCCAGTGATCAGTCGTTTCAACACCTGCATCTAAGAATACAAAATGATGGATATGTATTGTTAGGCATATAAAGGATCCTACTGATTACACAACCAGATATTATATCACATCTGTTTATATTCTTCATCACTTCTTCTAGTGCTGTAGCCCAAACCACTAATGTTTCTTAAGTAATGAGTTTTAAGAATCTCCTACCAGTCTCATTTTTCTACTCCTATCTTCTTCCAAACAAGTTTCCAAAAATGACCCCTAATGATTCTTGTGTCTTAGTATTGATGCTCTTGAATAGTCTCCATCCACATTAAATCAGTGCTGATTTGTGCCACCAATAGATTATGATGGAAGTGACCATGTGACTTCTATGCTAGGTGATAACAGCATTGCAGCGACTACCTTGATCTCTTTAATCGTGTGCATTCGTAGCACAAAGCATCTGCCATTCTACGTGGTTACTGAAGAAGAATGGTAGAGATTCTCCATGCAAAAGAATCAAGGCCTCCCACCGAAAGACAGCCAAAGCAAATTAGTGAGCCATGAGTTGAGTGATTAAGGTTACCATTCATTCCAGTTTGCCTGATACGGTCCTGGATTTAGCACTAGAAATTCTACATCCTTGAAATGCTTCATCTTGCAAAGCAAAGCAGTTGCCCACTCTATGAGTGAGTCACCTTGGAAGTGGATCCTGCAGCCTCTGCTAACATCTGACTAAACCTCCTAAGAATCCTTGAGCCAGAACTTCCTCGCCAAGCCACTTTGGCATTTCCGACTCTAGGAAATTGAGAGATAGTAGTTATTCTGGTTTGCGCGACTAAGTGTTGAGGTCATCTGTTATGCAGAAATAGGAAACTAATAAAGTCTCATTTTTGAAACAAAGTGAATAACATCACTTAAGTCCATCACCTATCTCTGTGCATTGCACAAAGACCATTTGGGTACTAGGGTGAAAATCCATCCTGCGCTCTGTTTATCAAAGGCTGCCCAGTATGGGAGCCTTTTCTAGTTTGCACAGAGGCTACATAGAGACTACCTGCAGCGCTAATGGGAGGGCACTGCCCTTCAAACCTACCTCTGCCTCCTTTCCTCCTTTCACACTACTCTCCCAGCACATCTTTGCATAGACGGGGAAATACCTTATTTCAGTTCCCCAGATGAGCTAAATAACCTTAATTTTTTTCTGCCTTAATATCTCAGCAAATGCTATTTCTTCTGCATCTAACATGTTTATGTCCTCTGCACCTCCCAAATTTCCATCTGCTAATTGCCACTCATCTTTCAGGTTTCTATTTATATGGCTTTTACCAATTCTGTGATTTACATTAGGTTTCCTGTCACACTCTTCCATGGCTACTGCTCCTCTCCTTCAAGTGGTTATCACAATCTGTGATGCACATTTGTGTTTATTCGGTGCCTGTTCCCCCACCGAAGCAGCAGATGCTTGAGGACATGCAGCTGGTTTCACTGCAAGCCTGGTCCAGCATAGCCCTGATTCTTAAAAAGTATACAGTAAATACTCGAAGAAATGAATCCACCAAGTCCTGTGCAGAGGTTAATGAGATACTAGAGCTCATAATACTGGTTTTTGGATATCCGTAACATCAAGCTATTTTTATCCACATAAATATTGATTTTTATGCGTGTAATACCATTATTTCAGAGTTTATAAAACTCTGAAATCTCAATCATTTACATCTTGAGTATACCCAGATGGTTATATATGACATTTAAATTTCAAATCGAACAACATCATGCCCGTTTAGAATATATATACTATGGCCCCTTTATCAGCAAGAGACTGTGAGAAAGAAAAAAATGACAATTAGTAAAGGATGTTTCTTCTGTGGTCCTGATTCTTACTCTAGGTGAAAGACTGCCCAAACATGTGGAATACAAAATTGTTAACAACAGTAAAATTGAAAAACTGAGAACTTATTTGAACAAATTTTTTCAAGTATTGAAACTTTTATTTTTCAGAGGAAGTATATTCAGTTCTTTATAGTTACAAGCTAGCTCCTGTATCTTCAAATCATCCAGCCCTTTGCCTTAATATAGTTTTTCTGCATTGGAATCTGTAACAATAGATAAACCAAAGACAATCATCTCATCAAACAATGCCTTTCAAACCAACATAAAATTGAAGCTCTTTTTAAGATTGTACCTTTTATAACTCAGATTTCATTTCAAAATTTTAAGAATAAATTTGTGTGTAGTGTCCATTGTTTTAATCCAATTTATTAGACTGGTATGTGTTTAACATTCATACTGGTATAATTTTGACTTGATTTTTACTATGCTTATACACATTTGTATTTACAAGGTATTAAGTATTCAATTTGTTAAATTTTTTGAAAATTCTTACAAAATATTAATACCAGCATTTCATTACATTCAAATAAAATTCTTAAATATACATAGATACATGTATAAAACATATATATTTGGAATTGCAATTACTAAAGCACAAAATCTCTTCAGGAGTCCATGATTTGGCAGACGTAAGAGATCTCTGAGAGATCATCTAGCCTTAACCAAATCTTGTAAGGTATAGGAGTTAGCTGGATGACAACCAGGAGGGGAGAGCAGGAGTAAAAGCTGGAAGGCGAAAAATGACAATGTGAGTTCTAGAGTGAACCTCAGAGGTAGGCAGTGGCAGGATCTACAGAGGTAGACGTGCACAGAAGTGTGGTCAGGCAGGGACTGCACCCAGCAGCTGCCAAATGACTTGTTCTCACAACGTTGACTCCCAGTTTCTTCAGCTACTAGTTGCTTTTCCTTTAGCTGCTCTTAGGAACAATTTTACATGGAACATATGCATACATATATGGGACCCATACACGTATGTGGCTTGTTTGAGTCTTGTCTAAGTAGCTGACCCTCATTTTTACATTTTACAGTAGCTCAGACATCCAGGAGGTATGCTATAGAAACTGCAAAGATGAACATGGAAGAAAATGGATTTTGGCTCTTGGGCCAAAATAGATTTCTTAATGGGTGTTGAAACCAGGTCTCAGTCAAGAAGTTCAGTCTTCAGGCCAGGTGATAAGATGCTGACACAAGCTCTGTTGCAATCTAAATAAACACATGAGGCTACACTGCATCTTTTTGATTCCTGCACAGTGTTCTCTAAACAATGGCTCTCCCTCACCCAAGTATTCATGAATACATACTACAATACACACACACATTTTAAAAACTTGGAATGATTGTCAAACAAGTTTGTTTTCATCTTGCTGGAGTCCAGAATACCAGAAGTTAAGAAGGTAGGAAGAAGGGGAAAAAAGAAACTTGTCATAGATGCAGTATCAACTACATTTTAAGTCCAATGCAGAGTACTTTGCTAATATTATCTCAAATCCCACTACTACCCTTGCAAGTCCCAATTTGTAGTGGAACGAACCGAAATTTGAATCTTAGTTCTCTTATTAATGCACAGTGTGGCCCCAGGTGAGCAAGTGGTAGAAACAGAAATCAGCTTGCTTAGAGGTAAAATGTAAAGAGTTGATATGTACATACTCATTGCAAATCCAGGCTCATGGCAGAATCACATTGTATTTACTGAGATCTATGTCCAGTGTTATAGAGTTATAGCCTTTTAACTCTCCTGCTGCATAAATCTTAAAAAACAAAAACAAAAAACAAAGAAAACTAATTCTTAACCCATGTTAAACTTTCAACTTAAAAAACAAAAACTGTTTTATTGTCAACCATCTCCCTCAACTGAAGGGAAGCCAACAAACTCAGTCTTTTAGCTAGAATAAAGCAGTGTTCCACTTATAAGGCAGAGAAAAAATAGATTAGGACAAACAACTAGTAATTTCTACCATGGTGATTGAAAAGAACTTCAACTTCATCAATGTTTATTTCGTTATTGTAATTTTTCAGGAGTAAAACACAAAATGTTAAAAATTGCTATTTCTGCTAGTACGCATGTGAATGGTACCAAAAAGTAGAAGAAAAAGCTTATATAGAGAGAGAGAGAGAGAGAGAGTGAGGGAGGGAGAGAGAGCGAATGAACTTTGGAAATTTGTCTATGGAATGAACATGTGCATTTATATGTACTGCAGATTTCTTCACCTAGAATGACCACTGCATCAAATTCTTCCTGCCCGGCTCTTTCCTGCCAATGCATCCTCAGAACCCAGATTGACTGTCTTCTCCTTATAGGATCTTAGTGAGCCAGTCAAGCAAAGTCTCCTATGCCCAATCATATTCTAGTGTACAAGAACATGCAGATGCAGCAATAATCACACTGTGGTGTACTTGATTCAATACCTACTAAGCCATAATCCTTATAAAGACAAGCATTGTGTTGTATGCCACTCTCTGCCCATTGCCTAGCACAGCTATTGGCATATAGTGAGTGCTCAACAAATATTTGTTGAATTGAGTTAAACGTCAGCTTTTTCTCTTAAACTAGGTTTATTGTATCATCTAGCATGGTGCGTGGTACAAAGCAGACACTTGGAACAAACAAGTTAATGAATAAATGCATGAATGAATGAGGGTAAAAAAAAATACAAGAGTGAAAAAGTAAACAAAACCAATAAACACCCTTTTATGTTGAGAGTATCCCAATTTCATAGATAATGAAAAATTTCTCCAACAAATTTGCCAGGCTTGTAACTGATGGGGATGAGATTGAAATCCAAGCATGACTGGCTTTAAACGCCATGCCTTTGACTCTTAAGATTTTTTGGCTGAGCTCTTAAGACATGAAAACATGGATAATTCCAAATGTGCTCTTCTTTTTTACAAAGCATGTCATAAATTTAAAAGCCCTTTGAGTAGCCTGATATTTGATCAACTTCCAGTATCTGCCTTGGGAAGCTTTCCAACTAGAAAGGGAACTGAAATTCTTTTATAGAATAAGGTTATTTAGTAATATAAAGATGCAATAACAGAATGTTATACTCATGCTGAAGAGATCTGACTGTTAAAGAGTTAAAAACTATGAGCTTTACCCTTTGCCCCTAAACAATTGCCCCAGCATGTCTCCCTCCCCCAAGGAATAACTGGTGTAGCAATTACTAGGGTTCAAGGATATATCCTTACTCTCTCTAGAGCCCTGCGGCAATGAAGCTATTTTCTGTAAGAGCACAGATGATTCCTTTATGCTTGTTCTATGACCCAAGCAGACAGACCATTCACAATGTCAAATTCATAGGCCCCTCACAGTGACCTTTGAGCACCAAGGTCAGCATGTGCTTGCTCCCTGTGAATGCATATATTATTGTGGGTGCTCGAACATACAAAGTCTCTCAAAGGTCTTGATTTCAGAGTATTTCACTTCCATCCTCAGGACTCATGGCTCTTCAGCATCATTAACAATCCCAGGATAGCCAAAATATAATGGGTTGCTGGGAGGCTTAGACTGTGAGGCCATCTGGAATGAGTTTGGAGCCAGGACCCACCTGTGATGCATTAGGCTCCAACCCCAGAACTGGCTCGGTAGAGAAGAGCTGCTGGGGCCTGCTAACTGAGGAACCTGGGGGAGTGTAATTGGAGAAGGGTGATTTTGGAGCACAGAGCTTGCCAGGATCTTTGTGTCTCCTGAGAGCGTGCAGGCAGGCTGTCAGCCGAAAGGGTTTAAATTTTCCACATTGTGGAAAGAGAAAATGGCTATACGTAAAGACGGTTAGTCTTTTCTCAGACAATCCAGTGATAAAACAGAATTGCCTTTCAGACACAATGCTGGGTAAAAGGTGGTGGAGCTTGGTGTGTTGAATCTGTGATTTGGAGGTCCAACAGCCCAAGTTCCAGTCTTGGCTCTGACTCCATTGGCTGGGTGAGCTCTGTCTCTTGGTTTTCTCATCTGCTTTGTAATAGCCACTGTCTTAGTCTGCTCAGGCTACTACAACAAATGCCAGAGACTGGTGGCTTAAACAGCAGACATTTGTTTCTCACCATTCTGAAGGCTTGGAAGTCTGAGTGAGGTGCTGGCAGATCTGGTTCCTGGTGAGGACCTGGTCCCAGGCCTATAGGTGGCCACATTCTCACCGTGTTCTTACACAGTAGAGAGTTGTGGTGGGGGGCACGGAGGGAGTAAGAAAGAGACGCCTCTCATCTCTTCTTCTTCTTATAAAGCCACTAATCTCAACCTTCACGACCTCATCTAAATATAATTACCTCCCAAAGGCCCTACTTCCAAATACTATCAGTACTTGGGGGTTAAGCCTTCAAGATATCAATTGGGGGGAGGGCATATAAACATTTAATCAGTAAAACCTTGTAAGAATCTACTATATTCCAGAATTTTTATTTACATCAGTTCTAATTTTTTGAACGATCTATAAGGGAAATATTAACTTGTTATTTTACAATTAAAAAACAAAAACAAAAACTAAATCCCAAAGAGGAGTAACTTGTACAAAGTCCCATAAAGCTATCAAGAATTTGAACCCAAGTCTGGCTCTGATGCTCCTATTCTTCTGCTATAATATGCTAATTTGGTTTTAAAAAATAAGTTAGATTATATAGTAATAGATTCTCTTCTTCTGAACATTTTGTGAAAAAAAAGATCTGACTGTGTTAGAATAGATTGATTTGTGTTAGCCTCTGGAGAAAAACAAAAACAGATTACCTGAAGGGACACTCATATTAAAAGTTTAGACTATAACGACTAGAAGGACCTGCGCCCATCCGACTCACCTCTCTGGTGAGTGAGGAATTAGAGGTGCAGAGAATAGAAAGGTCCTGCATATAAATTCATGCTCCATGGTGCAGCAGATTCAGAATTGAAACCCAGAATTCCTGGACTCATTCCCAGCTCTTTTTCCCCAGTACTATGCCTACTTAGATAGAATGACTTGTCTCTCAGATAAAAATCAGTCTGTAGACTGAATTTAAGTTCCCAGGAGAAGTAATATATTTTGGTTATTGTTTAAATGCAAATATGACCTAACAGGTCAGAATACAGTGAGCTGTTTTATTTTCCAGGTTTAGGGTTTTGACTTAATAATTTCAAGTTGGAATTTTCCCCTTACAAGTCCAAGAATATTAGTATAAATTGTTTTCCACTCTAGATGCCCCAACTAGATAAATATTAAGTAAAAAGAATCAGATCCATGGCCAAATCGTAGTCATAAGTACCTATTGAATAATTCGGTTTAAAAAGAATGTCCAAATACAAATCAGAAGGTCTATCTTCAGTCTCTTGACCATCACTAGCTCATGACTTCCTTCCAGTCCAAAGTAATTACTCCAGCAAACTTATTAGCTGTGTCAAAATAAGCGTATCATTTCATTATGTTGAATCTCAGTTGTCTCACCTACAAGGTGGAAATAATGAATTCCCACACATATAATGTAGGAATAGTTGTTCTGCTGACTTCACAGAGGGTTGTGGAGTTCTTATGAAATCATGAATATCAACGTGCTTTTAAAATTATAAGGAATTGAGAAATTATTTCTTAAGATTTTAGGATGGAGTCTGAGTACCCAAATCTTAACTCTCACTCCTGCCTCTGGCATTGCCTAGTGAAGTCCTAGTAGAGTCCACTGACCTATATTAGTCAATAACCAAGTTTGAAACAAAGTACACATGCATGACAAATACAAATCTTTTTGGCAATATGAATTATATTTTTCTACATAAACAATCATGCCAGCCACAAATAGACCGTTTCCTTTTCCTTTGCTAACATTTATTATTTTGTCTTTTTCTTACCTTATCTCAATGGCTAGGACCGCCAATAAAATAAAAATAACACTGAATAAAACTGGTAGAGTGACATCTTTACCTACTGATCTTATAGGGAAATTATTCAATATCTTAAGTGTAATATTAGCTCTAGATTTTATCAGATCAAAGAGTTTCCCTTCTATTCTTAGTTTGAAGAAACTGATGGCTTTTCGAATTTGATTTCTACTGTGAATAAAAGGAAAAGGAAAGGTAAATGAAGTTACATGGCTGATATTTGGGAAATGATCAGTAGAATTTTAATTAAGTAAATATTATCTGTAAAAAAAAAAAAACCTCCATTATTTGATGATGAGATATCTAAAGTTATTAGGTTTCTATAAAAAAAATGTGACTATCTTACTTTGCCTGAGAAAATTCTGGTATATTTCTATCACCTCAGGAACCCATTTAGTTTAGGATTTTTTCTGGATATTTTCTTTTTAAAAAGATATTAATAGTTGCATTAAAATGCACTGGGATGGATCTGGTAGAAAACCACTTTGTTCAAATTTCTGCCATGGTCTTGTCAAGTATCTATAAGTTCTCACTTTAACACATGGTGAAATATAAAAGACAATTACAGTGACCCATATGATAACTTTGTTCCCAGACACTTTTCAGATGGAAGGTAAATTAAAAGTTCTCTAAGAACAGTTTGCTGGCTGCTCACCAATAAAACGGTACACTCAGATATAATTGGGTAGGAACATCTAACTCATTTTAATTTTAGGTAGTGGTGGCAGAAGAAATTCATTCTGCTTTCCAATTTGGTGTACAGTCCATTATGCTGTATCTCTTGCCTTGGCCTTCAAAGTGCATGAAGCTGCCAGGGGTCAACAGGAAGTATGTGAAACTATAAGTGAAATATGTGTAGGGGGAAAAGAGGCTGAGCAGTTCCTGAGGTGGAGTGTATAGAGAGCAGTCTAAACACCCTTGTTATAATGGTCTTGTAACAAATTATATCTTTCAATAAACACATAAGAAGCAATAAAAAGTAAAAATAGACATTTTATGAAAAATTAAGTATTAAATTTCTAGTTACCAAGAAAATTGATGATGAATATGTAACTTTCAAAAAAATGTTTTGCAACATTTCTCATCTACCATAGATGCCATAGCAATATCACCAACTACATGAAGACCAGAACATACAAATCTGCAAAAGGATATTAATAACATTTCAAAATTTACTTATCTCAAGACAATATTTAAGAACTTCTGCCTGAAGTTGACATAGGCATCTATAGAAAGTACTTTTATATATCATCCTGTGAAGCATGACTTTTCATTTAGATCAACTGTTCCTTTTTAAAAATTAATTTTACTCATTTTCAATTTAAGATTTTCTTATGCTTGCATAAAAAAATGAAATGCTAAATGTTCATTAATTGGCCTCATTAGCAGAATAAAAATTTGTAAAGTTAATGCCAGTTTTATATCAGTGTGATAAGATATTGCAAATAGAAATGTATTAATTTTAACAATGGGCAATTTTTTCACCAAATTCCTAGAATCAAAGTAAAAGCTTTGGAAGTTCATTCTGAGAAAGATGAAATGATTAATATTGCCATTTTACACTAAAAAATTAAATATTAAAGGTAAAAGTTTTTTGTGGTGGAAAAATGAATAGACATTTTGTAGGTCACACAGCATTGTGGTTAAAACAATATTCTTACTAAGCTAAGAAATCTGTAGTAGTATGCAAATATACTTGGAATTGGTAGTGATACATATTTTACATTTATATCAAGATTCACTTTATATTCTACAACTAGAATAAAATTTGTAGTTATCAAAATTTATTAACATATGTAGAAAAATTTTGTGGCAAGGTTAACATTGAATACCAAAAAAATTTAACATGACTGTGGGCATTTTCTCTTTTCTGCCCATCAGTTGGATTTTAGAAATGTTTAAGCCTATGAAAAACTGTGTAAATCAACCTGTCACTTGTAAATGAATATTATAAATTTTGATCACATTTGTTCAAAATCAAATAAGAATATTTAGTATAATCATTCAAAGAAAGAGTAATAAAAATTCAACTTCTGAAATTTAGTAAATTCCAATGATAAAAAATAAAGCTGGTAAACAGGAAGAGATTGCAATTTATTCCTACACAAGCAAAGGAGAAACTGAACAAATTAAACAATGAGAGCTCAAACTGTATGCAACATTTAACTTTGAAATTCTATATATTATACTTTGGGAAGTCTTGACCAGAGAGAATCTTTTGATGAAACTCCTAGTTCTAATTAGATAAATGTGTATTCTGTATAGGAACCAAATGACATGAGAAAACCTATACTTTTGAAATATGTATTTTTGAAAATAATCATAGAGACAACCTATTTGGTAAGTTTTATCTTCTAAAACTATCAAATAAAAATTTTTTAAATAAGGGCAAATGATAGTATCCATGAAAATATTTAGGCTACATATATTTCAACACACAAAAATAAAAGTTGTCAATACCTTTTAACAGAATTTTCTCTAAGCATACCACATACTTTAATACCTGTAGAGTTTTCTCAAAAATATCATGGTCTTAAATCAAATGTGTTAATAAAAAAGTACATCTTAAAGAATATATTAGCAATTGTATAGGGAAAATTAATAAAAGACTATACTAAAAAAAAAAATTCTGCAGAAAAATGCCAATGATGTAACACCACAGAGGCATACTGTGAAGAAATGGATTAAAGAATGTGGGTATGTATAATTTTATGTTACTTTCTAATATTTATATAAGCAATATGAAGATATTTACAATTACTAGAGTTGTTTTTTAGAAACTTATTTTTAAAATAATGTGTGAATAGAATTATTTATAGGTTGATAAATGTGTTAGCCAATCAATAAATAGTTGATGAAGGTATATGAATTTAATTATTTCAGTGCACTCAAAAGTATCCCAGTTCAGAAAATAAATTGTGTCACCCTACCTACAAAGATAGAATGAGATTATCTGGCCCATTCTGTGAACAATGCAGCTTCCCAAAATTCTGTTGCCCCTAAATGTTAAAAAAAAAAGTTAACATATGTTATCAATGCAAGAATGAACCGCTCAAAAGGCATTTCTGATGATGAGAACAAATGTGCAAATTCTGAGAGGCCAAAAATGCCATCTTCCCACTTAATCCCTCTCAGACAGTGAGCCAGGACATCCACGCTTAAACACCGCTTCAGAAGAGAGCTCACAAACCAAAGAAAATGACAAATCAACTATACCTGGGGCTGGGGGTTTTGTTTATAATACTACGTGGAATGAAATAATGCTAACCAGAACATTTTGTCAAATGCAGTGTTAGTAATAGACAGTAGCAATTTATTCTGGCTGGGGGAACGGCTGTGGTGACATCGAACTGTAGCTTGTGAGTTTTCCATGGTGGAGACAGGGTGCTTAGAACCTGGTGGGAGAAAAGGCAAAGAAGACATAGCCAGTGTCCACAAAGGCAAGTGTTGGGAGGAGAAACGATTCTTTTCTAAGAACAGGTCTGAACAACACACAAGAAGCAACAATAATTGGTAGGCATGGTGTTGTGTGAGCAGTTGCTCCCAGGGTATTAAAAGGGAGATCCAGAGCAAAGATGTGCACATCTGATCTTTGCTTCATGCTGCTGGAAAATCCATAAGAAAGATCTATGAGAATTAATAAAGTTTAACTGACACTGTACTGCAGACATCTTACAGGCTGGCTTAAGACAGCACAGAAAATAGTGGTATTTGGAAGTAGAAAAATTGTATTCCCTTCAAGAAAAACACTCTTGCGCTTTTTCCCCCTCTATCTTCCACCTCCAAAGAGTGTGATCTTACCTATTTTCTGGCCTCAACTGGACATTTATTAGTATACGGTGGCCAATTATCCCAATAAGTGGCTCCTCCTGGGAGAGAGAATATGGACTGCTAAAGAAAGTTTCAGATTCAAAGGAGAGACATAACTTTCTTTTTACCTACTTTTTACTTGAGCATAAAATAAATGTGTAACATGAGAAGAGCATAGTTCTCAACTTTGGCTTTTGCATTGCAACATTCTTCTTTAACAAAACAATTAAACATTGTTAACATGTTCAAAAGTTTCTGTATCCTTTTACACACTAATATTTGAAAAACAGATAAAGCTCATAACTGGAAGATCTTAAATGCCCTTCTAATGAGTTTGGTTTTTCTATATTGTCTACAGCATCGAATTCGAAGATTTATCATGAATAACATTATTCTATTTATCCTTTAGGAGGACCAATGCGAATAACTGAGTGGAGAGGAGGCATTACATACAATAAGTATGAAATGAGAAAACTGATTAAAAAGCCATAGTAATGATTTAGCATTATTCATCTCTATTGAGGCAGTGCAATAACTAATTCAGACTATTTTGAAAGACAGAAAGATAGTGGCTAACTGAATATGGAATGTCATGTATAATGTAGAGTCACAGATCATGCAGGGACTTCTAATTGGCTGTATGAGTGGATAGTGATAAGAACATAAATTGATAATATAGAAGGAAAAGTGATATGGGCTCTGGGGAGGGAGATATATTGAATTTTGTTTGCACCAAACAGAGTTTAGACCTGGTGGACTGACCTTTACATTAGAAATACCCAGCAGATGTTTAACTACATGGATCTAAAGCTCATAGGAGTGATCGAGACACTTTGGCTAGAGCTATGTGGGAAGAAGAAATACCTCTTCTGTTCTATAAAGGTTTTTGTCAAGAAACCTGGCAGGTATCTTAGAGAAAAGTTGGTAACTGAATGGACATTTTCTTCAAATGTGCAAAAGAAAATGTGAAAATGCCAATAAAAGAATTTCCATGCCTTCTGCTAACAAAATTTTGTTTCATTAGCTAGCTGTCCCTAACTTTGCAAAACACTGTGTGTAGTGCATGTCTGTTCTTTCTCTTAATAAAGGCGATTATATTTTAATGCATTAGGTTGGAATACTGCCAAGAAGTTTACAGGCAATGATGTGCAACTGTAACTGAAAATACCCAGCACCCACTTGGCTAAAAACAATCCTGCCGGGGACCACCCATTCACATAGCAAGAGAGTTCTGTATCATGCATATTCAGCTCCATCCATTGTCCCAATGATAAAGGGAGAGGACTCACCAGGCCTGCTGGAGACCTGGACCCTATTTAGGGAGGTGAAGAAGAAAAAGAAATACATCATGTGGAGAATGGAATGCAGGAATGGAATTTGGAAACTCCAGCCTCTGCTTTGTTCCTGGCCAGACTTAACGAAATGCCAGTACCCTTAGTCCAAGACTCTTTCCACATCCTATGTCACTGTAGAAGCAGCCCCTGGAAGGGACTGGCTTTGGCTGAGCCAGCATTTAAACAGTGAATTTGACTAATATCAGGATAGTTTTAGTTGCTTGATGTATTGGTTAAGGTTCCTTTGATTGTAAACCAACTAGCACTGGCTTAGATTTAAAGACATTTTTTTTTTTTGAAGAATACTAGAATATTATATGGAATCTAAGAGAATTAATAAAGCAGGAGAATTGCGTAAGAAAAATTTCTCCAGGGAGCAAGAAGAGTCTGTATATTTTTTCTAGAAGCTTTTCAATAGATGGGAATTGGCTCCCAATTTCGAAGTTCCAAGTCTTTGGTAAAATTCTCAAAAAAGAGAATTTGGCTCATTTTGACCAGTTATGACCAAAGGGTGATAAGGAAATATGATATCAATATGGCTTCCATGGCCCTAACCTATGATCAGGAACCTCTTCTGTAGCAGAGAAAGTAGACGGGCAGACATTCCAATAAATGTCTACCACACAGGAGTAGTGGCTTAATTGGAGTGTTCAGTGTCTAGATTTATTGGTCATCTTTCACTAGGGTATCTTGTGACAACAAACAACGTTGCAGTTGTAACAAAACTTATTTTCCACCCACATTTTGTGCTGGCTTCAGATAGTCTGTGGCTCCATTCTATATTATGGGTCAGTGGCAGCTTTGTTCCATGTCTTTTTTATTCTGGGATCCAGGCTGAAGAAATAGGCCCTATCTGAGACATGGCATTCTTGAAAGGTTGAACCACAGAATGGCTCTTAAATTCCTGCAAGAACATGAGAATGTTACTTTCTCTCACATTCCATTGGCTAAATCAAATCACATGGCCAAGCACAATGTCTGTGTCGCATCATTATACTCTTCTTAGGGAGGTGCTGCAAGTCTATGACAATAGGTAGACCTATGTAATATCTTAATAGATATGTATAATCCTTTACAAGGATGAGGGTGAATAACTGGGTACAATGATACTATCTACCATAAGTGATTAAGATCTTCAGTATCAAATCAGCCTAGCTACTGATGCCACCTAGAGCTGATACATGATGTGATCTTAACCACTAAAATAAGCCACTTTTCTCAGCCTTGTTCCCAGTTCTCATTCCTAGTGTTTTCACCACTGTGTCTGGTTGCACTCTAAGTTACTGGCAGGATAACATACCTGGTAGCCCTGTTTATCTCTACTATGTGCATTTAGGCAAGACTGACCCTCATATATAACATATGTGGCAGCTAAGAAAAGAAATGTCAAATTAGTTGATCATGTTGTTCAGTCTATTTTTTATTTTGTTATATCAGTTATTGAGAGAAGACTATTGAAATCTCTGTGATGGTTACTTTTATGTGTCAACTTGACTAAGCCATGGAATGCCCAGCCATTTGGCAAAATGTTATAGGTGTGTCTGTGAAAGTATTCTGGATGAGATTAACATTTGACTTAGTAGCCTAAGTAAAGTAGATTGTTCTCTCTAATTTGAGTGGGGCTCATCTCATCAATCGAGGACCTAAATAAAACTAAAAGACCGAGTAAGAATTGGGACATCAGTCCCGCCCTTGGACTCATACCATCAGCTCCCCTGATTCTCAGGCCTTTAGACTTGGATTGGAACTACACCACCAGCTCTCTTGGGTCTCCAATTGCCAACTGTATATCTTAGGACTTCTCAGCCTCCATGATCATGAGCCAATTTCTTATAATAAATCTTTCTCATAAGAACACACACACAAACATACCATTCTTGTCCTCTGGAGAATCTTAATTAATATAATCTCCAACTATAATTGTTCAATTGCCTATTTCTTCTTTCAATTCAGTCAGTTTTAAAATATAATTTGGGGTTCTATTTTTAGGTGTGTATATATTTATAACTATTACATCTTGACGTACTGATGCTTTCATCATTATGAAATTACTCTCTTTGTTTCTAGTAATATCTTTCGTCTTAAAGTCTATTTTTTTCTGATATTAATAAAGCCACTCCAACTCTGGATGCGTGGTTTGTCTTTTTCTTTAAAAAAAAAATCAACTTATTTCTGTCTTTAAATCCAAGGTTTAAAAACTGATCTTACTTTATTCAGTTTGACAATGTATGCCTTTTAATTTAAGTAATTTATTTTACTTTTTGAACTCATTGATATGGATAGCTTTATGTCTTCCACTTTGCTATTTGTTTTACATGTGTCTTGTGACTTTTTGTTCCTCTTTATCATCTTTATTGCCTTCTGTTTTGTTACACAAATATTTTGATGTATGATTTAAATTACTCTGATAGTTTAACCATTTTTGAGGTATTTTTAGGGCTTGTTCTAGAGATTACATATATGTATGTAATTTATCACAACCTACTTTAAGTTAATTCTGACTTTCTTTCCACAAAATATAGCTATTTTATACTAGTATGGTTCTAATTCCTTTCCCCTTCTCTGTGCTAATGTTGTCATATGTATTACAATTATATAGATTATGAATCCAATAATACTGAATTATAGTTATCACTTATGTTTTTTTAAAAAATTAAGAAATGAAAAAGCAAACTTATATGTATTACAGTGCTCTTAATTTCTTCCAGTGGATTCAAGTTTTCACACAGAGTCATCGCTTTTCAACCTGAGGAGTTGTCTTTATTATTTCTTGTAGAAAAAATATCTGGCAATAAATTTCCCCAGTCCTTGTTTTTGAAATGTCTTCATTTCACTTTGAATTTTTAAAGATAATTTTGCTGGATACAGAATTCTTGATTGACATTTTTTTTTTCTTTCAGCACTTCGAATATGTCATTCCACTGCCATCTGGACTCTTTTGCTACCATAAATTGTATTGTTGTTTCCCTGTATGTAATGAAATTTTTCTCTTTGCCTTGGCTTTCAGCAATTTAACTATGTTTTTAACTAATGTATGATTATCTTTGTGTTTTTTTTTTTTTTTAACTTGGGGTTTATCAAACTTCTAGGATCTGTAAATTAATGGTTTTCATCAAGTTTGGGAAGCTGGATCATTACATCTCTAAATACTTTTTCTGTCTCTTTCTATCTCTACCCTCCTTGGAGTCTCCATTAGACATATATTACAAGTGTCTGATACTAAGCTAATTTTTTTCAATATTTGTCTTGTTATCCCATTTGAAAATTTCTATTCATATTTATGTTCGATTGTTTCATCTGCTTTGCTCAACTATTCTGTTGAGCATATGTAGTGAATTTTTTCATTTCAATTTTAAAAATTTTCTAGTTAGTTTCCATTTGATTCTCTTTAAAATATATTTTCTATTTCTTAGACTTTTTATTTATTGTTAGGATGTTTTCCTTTAATTCGTAGAACATAGCTTACTTTAAATCTTTACGCATATTTAATGGCCACTTTGAAATTTTTATCTGAGAAATCTAGCATCTGGATTTTTTCACCCACTCTCAGTTGTTCTGCATGTGTTGGGGAATGCATTTAAAGCTTCAGGCAATTTTTAAATGTGTGTTTTGGCTTTCAATTTTTGCCAGGCTCTTGGGTCTCCCCTATGCATAGGTAGTTTCCCAGACAACAGAAAAGTGTGAAAAAGCTTATCTCAGGCTTTCCATAACTGTCTCCTTTCCTTAATATCTCCATAAACATTCTTTGGTCTGTCACTCATTGGAATGGTAACCTTGGTCTTGCACAGCTATGGGTTTCCCTCGTCCATTTCCAATTAAGTCTACCATTTTATTTGGCAAAGCTTAAAGTTTTCGTTTCCTGTCCCTCTTTGAATTAATTGCTTCCGGCAGTAAAGCTGCTGGTATTTTGCAGCCAGTCCCAGCTTGACAAAGTTACTGTTTATCTTAATCTGGTGGAGGGAGGTAAGGCACAGATCTAGGAAAGAGGACCAGAGTCTTGTCATTCTTACCCAAAACTCTAGTAGCTTTATCATCAGAAATATTATTTTCAAAATTAAACATTTCTCAATGTTTTTGTCTGCTGTTAGTCAATTATTTTTGCCCTGAAATAGTTGCTTTTGACAATTTTGTCCAATTTTACTTTCTTTTTTGTTATAGAAGAGAATCAACTTTTTCAGCCATCATTATTGAAAGTCCTAACTCAGGTTTCTGAATGTGAAATGTGATCATCTATGCCGGTTAAGTAGTATTTCATGATTACTCTTACTACACTGAGGATGAAGGCATAACACTCGTACTAAAAGGGAATATTGTATGTCTTCTTCCTGACAAGTTAATGACAAGTTTCTGCTAAAGAAAGAAGACTAAAGAAAAGTTGCCTATGAAGATTTCCAATACCAAACTTTACTAAACATTGAGTAGAAGAATCTTTGTTCAGTATGTGAGAGGTTGGATACATGGCTATGAAAAAATTTCCAAAATGAATGTAAAAGAAGTGTTGTTTTGAAGTCTTAGAAAAACTTGATCGTAGATAATTTAATAATGATAATTTAATAATTTAATAGCTACACCTATTTTTATATTTTGTAAAAATTATTTTTGAGATAAAAATTTCAACTTGTTTACTAGCTGAACAGACATTACAGAAATGGAAATGGAACAAAATAGAACAAAATGAAATTATCAAATAAATTTTCTGAATTTTATATTTTTAATAAAAATGTTCATGATATATAGTTAGGTAAAATTTTTAAGTAAAGTATTATATTTTGAACAAAATAACTCCATAAAATTGATAGGCAATGATTAAAAAGACTTGTTGAAAGGTATAAAAGCAATGAATTTGTGCAGCATTGAAAGTTTTATGTTTTATAGAAACCTTTATTATCAACTCTGATAAAGTTATTATTCACAGTTTTAAAAGTTAGAATGTAATTAAATAGAAATAAAAATTCCCTGTCTTTGCCATCCAGTTTTATCAGTTTTAACTAATAGGACCAAAGCTGTTGGTAGCTTCCTTGAATTGCAGGAAAAAGTTCAAATGTAGAAACATTGAAAACACAGCCTGCTTCTATGAACTTCATATTCATTTGGGGGCATAACACATATGCTAGTTCCATTCCTTCAGAATTTCAATCTCTCAGAGAAAAAAAATTAACACAAAATGATTTGTGTAAAACCAGCCCCCTCCAAATATCACAAATGGAAGGGGGAAAAAACTTATTACATTCTAGGACCTAGGATCTAGGCTTCTATCTACATTCTTAAGAAGTTTCTTTCTCTCATTTTACCTTCTTTCTCTATTATAGCATTTATCCTGTATTATAATAATTTTTTGTCTTTTTTTTCTACTTGACTAGGAGCAATTAAAGAGTAGAGATCATTCCATGTATATATGAATTTATAGAACATTTGCATAACTTGGTAAAGAAGTGCTTAATAATTTATAACTGTTTAAATGATCTATTACTTCTTTTAGAAGCTCTATAATGATTCTGGCAATGTTATGAACTACAATAACATACACATACAAACTCTCATTGAAATTCTCAGAAACTGTTGATTAAAATGACAATTAGTTTTATTGTTTTATAAGAAGTAAAGGGAAAAATCATATGTCAGAAACGAAGATAAATTATAAAATCAGCACTTATTATATGCTTTAGGTCATTCAACACCAAGGGATTGGGTATAATTGTCACAGGCAGAAAGGTAAAGAGTTGGAAACGAGACATCTGCATAAAACTGAGACTCTTAAAATGATGCAAAATCAGTAAAACGTTGCTGTTAAAAAAAAAAAAGTAGTATGCCTACTAGGACAGAAAGATGGCATGGAAGCTTGCTTATCTCTAACTGAACTCTAAATAGGAAAAAATTCTTTCTGAAAATTGTAAAACACCAAGCTTGTCTATTTCTTGTATTTTAATGGGGGTTCAAAAATCCGTATACCAATCAAGTAACAAAAGTGATCCTTGGCCAGTAATATTCTTGACATATACTGCAGAAGGAAGCAAATAAAAACAAAAGAAATATTCTGGGGATATATTACAAAAACAAAACCAAGCAGAAGTCCCTCAAGTAAGGAAAAACAACTGAAGATGAGCTTACAGTAAAAAGTTTAAAACCATGAAGAAATAAATGATTGTGGAACAAGAGTTAGGCAAAAAAAAAGAGAGAGAAAGAGATCAGATAACTCCTCCTGAATTAGACATATGAGATATTTTTAAAATTTGAAAGAGTAAATAAAAAATATTTTTAAAATATATAAACTGTAAACACAGAAATCACAAGAAGAATAAAGCGTGCAGAAGACTAATTATGCAAAAGAATATATATCCTAGCCACGTTATAAGTGACTGGGAAAATGTGACTTGTTCTGGTCAATTGTCTGTTATGAGAAGCAACGTGTGTCGTTTCTGGGCCAAAGTACTTAAAAGCTGACATACTACTTTCCATGCAGCACTAGTCACCTTGGGCTGCCATAAGGAAATACCATAGACTCGTGGTTTAAACAAATTCCATTTTCTAAAACTGTGACAAAATAAAAGTCCAAGATCAGGGTACTAGCTAATTCATTTCCCTGGCGTGGTCCCATTTCCTGGCTTGTAGATCGCTGCCTTCTTGTTGTGTTCGTGGCAAAGAGAGAGAGCAAGCTCTCTGATGTCTCTTATAAGGGCACCAATCCCATCATGAGGGCCCCACCCTATGACATCATCTAAGCCTAATTACCTCCTCATCTCGAAATACCATCACATTGGCAGTTAGAGCTTTGACATATGAATTTGAGGGAGACAAAACCTTCAATCTATAACACATGTTCTGTTCTCCTGCCATGGTGACTGAGAACCCTCATGTTTCAGATGATGCAAAAACAAAGTATTGGTGCTTCAATGAGCCTGGACTTACAAGGAGCTGTGTGGAGCAGAGTGTCCCACCAATTTTTTCAGGACATATAGCAAAAACAATAAGATTGTGCTGTTTTAAGCCATCAAGAGTTTGGAATTGTTTGTTACTGCGGCATAACCTAGCATAATCTAATCTAAAATGCTATGAAAGGAAAGGCCAATGTGAAAGAGAATCGAGAGAATAGAAGAAGAAATATGAGATTATAAACACGATGAACAAAATAGAAAAGATAAAATGCAAATTAAAAATTAGTAAACTAGATATTAGTCTGACAAATTACTTCACACACAGCACAGATATTGTACTAGAGGTCCTAGCCACAGTAATAAGTTAATAAAAACAAATATAAAATATCAAGATTGGGATAATAATAAAGAAAACTGTACTATATGAAGAGATAAAATTATCTACTTAAAAATTAAAAAGAAGCTACAGAAAAACTAAGAGTTCGTCAGTTTCAGGTTGCTAAATCAATAAACAAAATTCAGTTGTCACTATAAACCTGTAAATCTATAACAATTTAAAAACTGTAAACACCATTTACAATAACAAAATGCAAGGCACTTGGACATAAATCATTTAAAACATATGTAGGCATCTGTTAACATCTTTATAGAGGAAATTATAAAACTTTATTGAACATTAAAAAAATCTAAATGAAGATTTAAATCACATTCATATTTGGGAAGGCAATCATATTGATGACATTTTCCATAAATTAATTTAAAATTTATATAATCCAAATTTCAAGTCTCCACAATGGATTTTTATGCAAATCAATATGTTGATCCCAAAATTTTCCAAGGAAAAATAAAGGGTCAGGAATAACTAGTGTAATGGAGGGGTTGGGAAGCGATTTGCTTTTTCGGATATGAATATTTATAAAAAAGATATAACTGAAACAGTATGGTATTGACATAGAAATAGACAAATTATCAAAAATTTGTGTTTAGAAATGGATCTGCACATATAAGAGAACCATGAATATGAGAAAGGGCATCAGTTGGAAATAGGACTAATCACTAAATGATGCTGGGGTGATTGGTTATCTAGGTGGAGGGAAAGAAGATAGAATTAGATCTTTTATTCCAAATTCATGAAAAAAATTCAGAAGCTTTGAAGCCATAAAGGTAAAAGCAAAACTCAAACTATCAGAAAGCAGCAGAGAAATATTTTGACTTCAGGGTAAGAAAAGATTTTCTTAATCAAAAAACAAAAAGTACATCTAAAAGAAGAGATTAACAAAATTAAATACTCTAAAAATTAAAACATATTCAGCGAAAGCCATCATATTTGAGGTGGCAAGGCAAGCTATAGACAGGGAGAGGACATTCGTCATGCAAATGAAGTAACTGTTTTAAAAATGTTTGGAATGATATCAACTTCAGGAGAGCTCTGATCTCTGAGAAGGGCTGGCTGGATCTAAGAGTCATTAGTTGTGTAGATGTTATAATTGAGAGAGATGCAGTAAATTTTGCAACGTGAAGACTACTACATCTGGATGATGGATATGCCTGGGCATCTATTTTCTCATTTTCATACATTTGGAATATTTCATAATTCAAAGGAAAACCTCTTGAATCTATAATAATCACTCTTTCTTTGCTCCCCTGTACCTGGACACCCTCTCTTCTGCATTTTGTTCCTGTGGACATAAGAAGAAACTGAAACTCAGTCTTTAAGTTGTTCATAGTAGTGGGCAGAGTTTCCCATACCTTGTGAGTACCTGCTATATATCAGGTGCTCAATAAATGCTTATTGAATCGAAATAATAGATTTCTACAGTTCCCAGGATTTTCCATGTTTTCCCTCAGACCCAGGGCTCCCAAAGCTCCCTGTACTTTCCTATTCCACCCAGCATTCATCAGACTGGACTAGAACTATCCAGTTAGTATCTACTTGGCTCTGAGGACAAAAAGAGTATCTATGGGCTATGACATTCCTAGGTGACAGCACAGTGCCTGACACTTATTAACCAAAAGAAGTCATTAATAATCCCACAGCATAAAGGTCCCACTATTCATTCTTTGCTATTGGCAACCACCCAGGATTAGCCCATTGCCACCACACCAGAGACTAAATACTTCCCTCACTTGCCTTCTGTCACCATTTGCCTTCTAGAGCAATATTCCAGGGCTGCTCTTCCCCTGCTCCCTCTCACTGAATGCCCACTGAGGACCACCTTTGCAAACTGGTTATACTCAGGTTACACTTCAATTTTGGTGACCCAGTTCTGTACCTAACTACTCAGCCCTTGCAGTCAGGTCCACCTGGAATCTTTGTCATCTTCCTCTTGACTTTGGCCACCCAGGCAGAGTAAGTTTGTGCTTGGGTTGATTCTAGTATTGGGCCACCTACATTTGGCATCCTGCCTATAAAAAAATGATCACAGGTCGTACAGTAGGGCACTGAAAAAGAACTCAGAGTTCCTCAAACCTGAATCAATTCTAAATGGCTAGATTCTAACCAACATAGAAACTGCCTGGTGGCCAGAAATGACTCTGGGACTGCCTGATCTGGTCCCAGGAGCTGGCCCTACCTTGGGCGGTAACAGTCTTGCAGTAGTCACACAGTAACTGCAAGTCAGGACTTAATAGTAATTGCCAAAACCCTATACTGGGCTAGCCAAGCTGGGATATGCCCTGATGGCCCTCTCTTTTGACATGGACTGGATTGGGTGCTTGTTTTTTCTTTCCAGTAGCTGTGGTTCAGACACTGCCATCTCCTAGCACTTAACATTCCTACCCTGGGCAGCACTACTGCTATTTATCACTTACACTCTCTGCTGACATTTTATGGGGATTTTAAAGCAGCAGGTGTGTGAGATGGAAGCCATTGTCAATCATCGTGTTAAAAACTCCACCCTTTCAAACCTCTAATCAGCAGGTTTGATGGGTTGCAGATGGCAGGTTTTGAAGCTTTCAGGGCAAATAGCCCTGCTCCATTTTGGGAAGGGTGAGGGTGAAAGGCTAGGAAAAAGGACAGCTGAGAAGCCCAGTTAAGGCCAAGGCACTACAGCCTCATGGTGAAAGTAGTAGGAGTGCTTATCAACCAAAAGGAAGTCAGCATAATATAGATGGTCTTGCCTCGGTACTGTTGCCATTTACATGGTGTTCATCATTTGAAAGACTCCATTCAGAGGAAAGTAGCCTTGTGCAGCGATTGGTTTTGTATTTAGATAACCTGAGAGAGGCCCTTCTGAGGGTCTTGCTGAGGTTCTGGGCTCCTCCTTAGGGTATATTAAATGAAAGAGGAGTAGATGACCCACTTCATATTAGGGTCACCTCATAGACTATGAGATTGCTTATAAGATTGCTTGTTGACTAAACTGAGTTCATTCAGCTTGTGTCAGGTGCTCTCTCTCTTTCTCTTACTCCCACCCCCACCTTCACAAAGCTTTTGGGGACAGTACCATAGGCAATGCCTATGATAGCAAGTCCTTGGCTGTTCATCAACTGCAAGAGCCCACTCAATGCTCACTTTTTAATTTCAATGATTTGAATAACCTTAATCTTTTATCAAAAAAAAAAGCTCTCCAAACATAATCAAAGTGTCCCCTTTGATCCAGACTGCAGTCTCAAATTCTGCCTGTTTGTAAATACCACCGTTGTACCACAATCAGGGTACCATGCCTTTAAGTCAAACTAAGGAACACTGTGTGGCTTGGGGCCTTTGTAACTATCACAGGATGTTTGCATGACACTTCATGAAGACCCACTGAATAAATTCAAGCCCTTTTCAATCTTGGTTTTGGATTAGCCTCTCAGACACTGACTTTTCATTGTATCTCTTCTTGGATGTGCTGTCTCCTTCTGTCAACTTCACTCCTGACCTCAGTTTGTCCACTCAGCGGGTTCTGTATATGCTGACTGGTGACCCGCCTGTGACCCTAGCATCTAACCTCAAGTGAAAACCCTGTTTCCATCTTTGAGCAGGCTCTGGCAGCTTAGGGAATTTTTGTTTATGAATCTTTTATCTCCACTCAATTAGTAACCTCTGGAAGGTAAGTCTTTCAGCCATATTTTATCAGTATTAACTCAAATACATAATGAATTGTTTGATTGATCTTTGCATTATCAGTCACCAGACCTCTATTATTGCACTTATGATGTAGGATCCAACTTCAGTGCACTCACAACCTTCTATGAGAGCAAGACAAGTAAATTTGTCTTAAGGAACTATATAAAAAATACCGCAAAGGGATTGTATACAAAGGGAAAGTAGAAGGGACAGCCAAGATACAAAGAGCCAGAATGTTATGGGATAGGAAGTTAATTCTCACATGGGGATCTAAGAGACTTTGCTTAGAAGTCTTTGCTTAGAGGTGCTACTTACAAAATACTGCAAAGACTAGAACTCCCACCAACAAGAGAAGAGCTGATGCTGAAAAGACTAGCTAAGCTATGGAGGACTTTGAATGCCAAAGTGGAGGAGGTTGAAAGGAGACAACTCCACAGGACACACAAGTTTAATCTTTTCTCTGGCAGATTGGTCAAATCCACTCTGGTGACTACTTCCTTGCCCATTGGGTGAAATCTAGGACAGTTCCCTTTGACCCTCCTGCTCCATCCTTTTCACTTCAGTAATGAAAAAAACAAACAAAAAGACAAAACAAAAAAACAAAACACATGTAATAGCCAAAAATTCCAAATTTTGCTGAAAGTTAAAACATCTTTTCTTTCACAAATTTGAGGAGTTAACATCTCTTCTGTCTGGTCTCCTACTTCCCTTTTTCTCCCCAGCTTGCTAGTCCAGGGTGTAGGGAGGTGTGTGCAGTCACAAGAGGGAGGGGTGAGAAGAAAAAGTCTTCCTAGATTGGGAATGCTGCAATCTTCCATTGGTATCCTGTGGGACTAAGAAATGTTCAAAGCTGACTTTCCTCGAATGGCCTACTTTTATGGACCCTTCAGTGATCTCCCTTGGGGAACATTTGACTACGGCTCTCTTAAGAAGTATTAGTTATCTATTACCACATATGTATGTATAAAATACCCTAAAATGTAGCAGCTTAAAAGAATAAACATGTGTTGTCTCACATGGTTCTTATGCTCAGGAATACAGAATCAGCTTAGCTGGGTGGTTTTGGTTCAGGAGCTCTCAGAAGACTACAATTGTTGGCCAAGGAACAGATCATTTGCAGGCTTAACTACAGCTGAAAGATATTTCCAAATGGCTTAATTCAACTGCCTGTTGTCTTGAGGCCTCTGTGCCTAGGTATGAAAATCTCCCCTTAGAGATGCTCAAGTGTTCTCATGACACAGCAAGTGGTCTCCTACAACTCCCTCTTCCAACCCCATCATGATGTCCTCTTGGGTAAGGTCCCTTTTAAAACAACCCTCAATCTAATCACTCTGAAAGGCCTACCTGGTTTCTGACACTAGGGAAGTGAAGCTCGCTCCCAAAGCAACCACTTCTTTCCGTGCCACCACTGGGGACATAGTAAAATCTCTTGCTCTTAGGACTTACCAGGTTGGGTCAGACACAATGTCCAGGAATACATACATCCCTCTCAATGGACTCTTTGTAGCCCTTCTCACTAGTCTTGGGATGGACAACTATCTGCAGAGGAGGTAAAGCAAGGGAAATGCTACAGCATTATAAAAATGTTCTTCTCATTTCAATACACATCTCAAGGGTATAGAAACAGTTAATATTGGATGGACCAAGAGTCAAAAAACCTCCCTAGATCACCCCCTTTGCAAGCCCTGCATAAAGTTTTGGCTACCTGTAGTTGTACCCGGCTGTTGAAAGCTTTATCCAAAACTGGGAGGACTTGGATGTGAGGGCAATCTGGCTGCAACATCTGTCACCCCACTGATCTCCAGGGTTGATTGTACTGATCTGGCTGTCTAGGCAAGTGTCCCCTTCCTCCTTCACTGCTCCACGTCTGTCCCTCCTGAAGCTGCACGCTCAGTCCAAGAGGACGACCTTCCCCGATAGAGGAGAGGACTGTTCTTTGGTCAAGAGTATATGAGTAACCGTGCTCCTCTGCTAGAACCTCCAAACAAAACTGAGAGAACCGAATCCATTTTAACATTTTCTTATATCAGGATGAGGATTTCATTCATGCAAGTGTCAGCCCGCTCTGCATTTTAAAAGTCATTTGTCTTTGGGTTTCCCTAGAAGCAGATCCTAAGACAAGAATTTTGTGCAAGCAGTTTACTTAGGATATAATGTCAGGAAATACATGTAGGAAAATGGGAGAAAGAGGAAAAATAAGGGAGCAGTATGTTATATTTTCGAATCTGTTGCTACTGTGGAGCTTAATCCTGATGAGGAACTCCTGGAAACAGCAGAAAACATACCTATAGTTGTCCTCTACCAATGGACAAAAACCCTGGGTATTTACCAACTCCTAGTTCCTTATTGCTTGAGGGCTGTTTCCTAGGCATTAATTGATGAAACTTCTGGCTTTCCCTGCTTGGAGGGAGAAGATCAGCAAAAAAGAGAGAGTAATAAAAGGACTTGTCCAAGTAACAATTATCGAGTACTCTATTTGGACTTAAAATATAATCTCCTGGAATGATGCTTACAAACTACTAATGATTTTACAAACTTAAAGACCTTAGCTCTTTGGACCTCAGTTTCTTCATCTGTAATATATAAAGTGAGCCTTGCTTACCTGGCAGGGCAGCTACATGACTCAGTGATTGTAAAATGCTTTGCAAATTGTGAAGCAATCCCTAAGTGTGTATACTTATGCAAATATAAGGGATTGTCATTAGTATTCAGAAACTTCCTAGCTGATTTGCTTTTGCAAGAGTTTGGCTAGAAACATGATTAAGATATGTCCCTGCTGAGTAGCTTCTTCCACCGCAGCTTCACCCAATAGCCACAAAGAACAGGCCTTTTGTGATTGTTTTTTACATAGCTGGAAGCCTTTCAAAGCATCAGATTTTTTTTAAGTGAACTCTATTTTATTTGCATTAATCTAGTTCCATTATTGCCAAAGAAGGAACACTGTAAACCCATGGTTCCAAACATAATAGCTTAAAATAAAAGATACGCATCCCAGCATTTAAAAAAAGAAGTTTCAGGATTTATAAAGAATTCATATATCACTGACAATACTGATATATCACATTCGAAAGGAGAATCTAGGAAGCAATTTTGGTTAAACAGGAAGTTTTTCTAGGCTGATAATGAAGTGTAAAGCTTTCTCCTTGACTGTTGGAAAAATATAACTTAGATCTGGTTAATCAACCAATCAATAAATCTTCATGAGCAAACAAACTAGAAAGAAAAAGTGAAATAACCCAAAATTTTAAGAACATTCCTAAGTGAAGGACACTTGAGAAGGAGCAGGTTTGGGGAGAGTTTTGTGAAATCACTTTGGAACATTGCTTCTAAAGTGCCTTTTAGAAAAGCCATGTTGGAGCTGGGTATGCAAAATCAAAATGCAAAAGTGGTGAGAAGAGTTGAGATACAAATATGGCAGATATTGCCAGGTAGACGGATTGTAACTCTGGGAGTAGAGGTGACGAATGAAGGGAAAGAGTACCAGTATTTAAAAGTCAGGACAAAGATGAGTACTCAGCAAAGAAGGCTCAGAGGGGTAGCCATAAAGGTGGTAAGAAAATCAAATGAATGTGATGTAAGAGTAAGAGTAAGTCAAGACAGAGGGTCAGGGGTCAGCAGCAATAAATGCTAAGTTTAGTACAATCAGTACTATTGAAAGTGGTACAAAGGATTTAGCAACATAAAGGTAACTCTAGTGAGACCCATTTGATGCAATTACAGGGCAGAATCAGATTGGAATAGGTTGAAGAGAGAATAAAAAATGAAGCAGGGACAAAGCATAGACAATTTTTTTCAAAAGAACAATACCTACCTGAGAGGGCTCCTGAGAGTACTTTTATAAATTGGAGGAGACTGAGGCATGCTTGATTATTGATAGAAGGGTTCCAGTGTAGAGGGAGAAACTAAAGAAGAGGGTAAAGAGGTATAAGATTTCTAAAAAGACAGAAGAACGTATTTATCAAAAAGCATAGATCAGGATCACCTATCCCATCTGATCGTTAAGAGAAGCTTCCAAAAAAGAGATGACACTTGAGTCAAACTACTTAAAGAATGAGAAAATAAATGCAGGCAAGAAAAGTGGATTAAAAAAAAATAGGACATTCTTCATCCAGTGCTCTTTTTCATTTCAGCACTGAGGCCTCTCAAACTTGCCTGGATTGAGTAGAGGAAAGTGCTCTTGAGTAACATTGTGTGGAGCTGTAATTTTTCTAAACTCATTTTTATAAATAAAATGTGGGTTTGCTTACACAAGGATTATATTGTGTGTCTCCACCCAAGGTATATTTCTCATCTGGGTTATTTCCTTTGGAAAATGTGCAGCCAGTGGTAGTGAGTCTTAACTCCCAAGCGCCTGCAACTATTTATATAATGCAATGGATTGCCTTACTCCCGATCACATTTCCTCTGTATTTCATAGAATGAATAATTATAATCATGATGCTGCCTAATTAGAACCTGTCTATCTCAGCTGAAAAAGAGAACTTTGCCTTTTAGGTGGTGGATTCTGAATTCACTGATGAAAGACATATTTTTCAGTGGTGAGAGGCTGGGAGTTGGAAAAGAGACTTCAGATACAGAATATTCTTTGAGGGGCAAAATCCGTAAGGAAATACAAGCTATTAAAGATAAAAATGATTTATTTTTTCAAAGTTAATTATTATACACTAACTAAAACTTTATACATGAGAAGAAATTCAATTCACAAATAAATACATGGGATATGTTCAAACTCTCTAGTAATGTAAGAAATGCTCATTAAATTGAAATAACAGTTTCACTATTTAATCAGCAATTTTTTTCAAAATACTAACAGCTAAAGCTATTAGTATACACCTTCAATCATTCTTAGTATCAGGTAAATGACAATAATTCTATTGATAAATGATCTAGAACCATGAAACAAGAAATATAAAAGTGTTCATATATCTTGACCCATAAATTCTTCAAGAAATATGTCTTTAAAAATAACCTAAAGATAGGTATAAATTTTAGTTCACACTCGAGGTGAAAGAAGTATCCTAATTTTTTATAATGACTCAATTTTTTACTCTGAAACCCATTTTTTTTTTTTTTTGGTGGTGGTGGTGGTCCTGGAAAGTTTAATCTTAGTTATAGGGGTCATCCTGGATACAGGGTCATATCAAGATTCCAGGATTATATGTAATGCTGAAGCTTCTCAGGATTGGAAGGGGTTGGAGTTCAGTTATCCACCACTCCACCCTGAAGGTGATTAGAGCTCAGTCTCTCTGTTGCCTCTGCATTATATGTAAGACAAAGGGAACATTGCTAAAGCTAAATCTTTTTCCACAGTTACACATCATGTATAACTCCTCCAATAGGGTCTTGCTACCTTCTCAATTGTTCTGCCAGGATGAAAACTTTGGATTTTTGCTTTATCGTTCTTCTTGATTACATAGTTTCTCTTTTCCCATTTCCCCTCAGCCCAGGGGGGTTGAGAGATAATGTCCTCCCCACCAAAATAAGCAAAACAAAACAAACAACAACAACAACAACAACAACAAAAAGAGAGGAGAAGGAATTATGTTCTTACTCTATTTTCCAAGACTCTGCTTCTTCCCAGGTCCCCTGGCTGCCCTCTCCTTTCATCCCACCAACACTCACACTTCTACCTCAAGTCTTTGAAAACAAAAGTCAAGAAGAGAAGAATTTTATAGAAGGCTGTGATTTTAGTCCAATCCCAGTTCTCTCTAGGTTGGAGTACGAACAGTCTACTTGTATTTGGATGGGGAGTCATGGACACAGAGAAAAAAATATCTTAAAGTATCATCTTAACAATGTGTGCAAAGTTTGCTATGAAAGAAAAAAAAAGATGAAGGACTTGGAAGCAACAAGAAAAAAAATACTCAGCAGTGGGAACTCGATCATGAAACCAGTCACCAGAGTATACTTTTTCCCCATAAAATTTAATACTCATAAAAATCTTTGATTGACTATCACATAATCATTAGAAATAATTTTGAATACAAAGCATCAACCTGGAGTAATATTTAATATTATGTTTAGTAATCTCTGATTGTATACAAAAATATTTCATATTATTGAAAAAAAAGTCACCAGTAAAAATGAAAATATCTGATGTGTTCGGGTGGTGGGATTTTGTGTGAATTGTTACATAACCCTTACTATGAAAATATTTTTTAAAAAAATAGAAACTAGAAGAGAAAATACTTCTTTCTAGATCTAGACTGAGAAGTAAAATCCTTGTGGATTTTGCCTCAAAGGGTATTGTTAAGATTCAGTTCCAAGAATTCAAAGCTATTCTAGCTGATGGCATTGTTAATGAGTCGTGATTGCAAAGACAGTTTATATCTCTGTTGATTTAACTTATTCTGATTCACTGAGAAAGTTAGATCTATTCTCTGCCTCTCCAGATTCTATCTTTCCTTTAAATGCTGAAAAAGTTCAGAATGAGAAAGAATATGGAAATAGTCAATGAAGCTTCTGATAAGAGGTGAGCAATGTCTGGGCCAGGTGATAGAACACTAGTTTCTAAAGAAGGTTAAGTACCTTCTATGTCCCAGAAACAGGGATAGAAATTTTATTGTCATATTTAATAAAATCTATTGGTTCTACTATCCTAAGGTGGAAACTGAGGCCCAGAAAGTTTAAGTAATTTGCCAAATGCCACTTAAAGATCACGTCAGAGTTCAGATTCAAGTCTGGCTGAGCCCAAAGCCCCAGTTCTTTTCCATTACATGGCGTTGCCTCTCCTCTCTGTGGCCTCTCATTGGCAAGTTCATTCTGTTTGTCTTAGGTAAAAATTTAAAAACATGAAAAGTTTCATTACCATAAATTAGTGGAAATACTAAGTAATGTACTATTGTTACCAAAAAGCAGTAATAGCATAGGTCAGCATTTCCTAAAAGTGCAGTCCCTGCAATTCTCCTTGATAGAAGTGTTTCCTAACCAAATAATATGGGAAGATGCTATACCCAATTGGCCCCTTTTAGAGATTCACAGTCCACTGAAAGGCTCTGAGTAGTTGCAAAAACTACCTTTTTATCTTTTTTAATTCAATGCTGCCCAGACTTACTTAGTCACAGAATCCTTTTCATCCTAATACTCTTCCAGCTCCTGGCCCAGTTATACAAACTGTGTCAGAGACCATGGAAGAGGTCTTCAGGTGCAAACTAATGGGTGCTATTTTTCTGGGGAATGAAGATATTCTGTAATACACTGGGACAGCTGTGCTTAGTGAGATGGTCACAGTAGGAGAGAGGATGTTCTCAATGCTGAGCAGAACGAGAAAGCAGCACACTGAAGACTCTAGGAAAATGTGACTCCACATAGGCACAGCAAGAGCCTACAGCCTTGGAGACATCAGGAGACAAAGAGCACCATGACATGGCCAAGTGGGACCCGGCCTTAATAAGAGGTCCTCCAGTGGCTTCCCAGTCACAGGCCTCAATGAGAGCAGTTAGAAGAAAGGAAGAAGCCTTGTGTGAGGCACAGAAGGCACACAATCAATGCTAAATGTTTGCTTGAATGTACTCAAGTTCCCCTGGGAAGCCAAGAAGTACCTGAGTATATCGTTTTGGCCTTGGGAGGAGAGAGATAACAAACTCAGCAGGGCTTAACTGAACGAGAATTTATAAAGGGGCTTTTGACAGACACACAGAAGGTTAAAGGAATAAACAAAGAATAAGGAGGCACCTAAGTGCCAAGAACTACATGAAGCTTTTTCAACCCCTGGGTCTAAAGGGAGAGGAAGAGAAAGCTGTGTTATTGGAACCTGGTGGCAACCAGAGCCATGAAAGAGACCTCATCCTATAGGGGTTTTGGGGAAACAGCAGAGCCAGCCCAGCAGTAAGACATTTGGGATGGACTAAAGAGCCTACAGAAGCAAATGAGGAAAATAGCCAGCAAAATGTGGGTAATTACTATTAAGAGGTCACAACCTATGTCCATAGACTAGAAAGGCCTAGAGATACAAAAGTTATACCAAAAAACCCTCAAAATCTAAGAAGCTCCAAATCTTAAAATTTTATAATACAGAAACTCATGGAAAAAATTGTATTGGGGTGATATTGAGGCTCCCCTTCTCATTTCTGTGGCCCATTGAATTTGCCTCCCACTCATTTATGCAAAGCATGCTGACTTAATTTATATGTGTTGTCTTCTTTTAAGCTTTCCTCAGATGAGACACTTAGAAACTGTGGCAGCAGGGTTGTTTAAACCTTTCCCGTAGACTAGCCCACCCACCCACAATGAAGGGTTTTTTACCTTGGAAGGAGGTAAATGGAAAGAGGCTGTCAACCACCCCATGAGCCATTCTAGAAACACCCAAAGAACTATTGTTCTTGGGATTTGGGTCCCCACGTCCTTCTCAAAAATGTGCTTGGAAACCACAGGGATGCCTAGATAACGGTCCAGAATTTGTGGAACATAAGGCCCAGAATTCTGCTGACCAAAAAAGGATGACTACAATCAGACTTGTCTGGAAGTGGGCTCTGCATAGAGAAGAGATGAAAGATGGACCAGGGCAAGGTGAGGCAACTTTGATGTTAGCCATGGCTAACACCTACAGTACTAGAGAGACAGGAACTCCATGGAAGCTGGAACCTCAGTAGGCCTGCCCAGTAGGAACTTGGACCACACAGAGAAAATTATCCAGCAGTAGCCAGATCCACTGGAAGAGATGCAGGGAGAATGGGGGTGCAATTCTCTGGCTTGTCTTCTCTTCTGCCCTCTAGTCTCCTGGCAGGATCTCCTGTAAACTCAGTCTGGCCTAAAGCTAGTTGGTGATGAATATTGGAAACTGTATTTCCCTAAAATGTAGAACAGAGCGAGAAAAAAGGGATGGGATGGGTGGAAGGTCAAATAGGCAAATGATTGCTCACCATTTCCCACAGATGTTCACCCACCATATCTTTTAACTGCTCTCATCAATATTACCAATGACCTTCTCATTGCCAAATACCAGGAAAGATTCTTATTTCTGAAACTCTCAACAGCATTTGAACCAGCTGATCACTTCCTTCTTAAAGTATTGTCTTCATTGGCTTCTGGTTTTTCTCCTATATCATTTGCTACAATTTTTTAGTCTCCTTCGTTGGTTTCTGTCCATCTTCCCATTTGCTATATTGGAGTGATACAGGATTCCTTTCTTGGTTATTTCCTATTTTCCATTTACTTCTTAGATGGTCTCCTCTGGTCCCATAGAATTAAATGTCACCTATCTAGACACTATCACTCTGGAATTTCTAAATTCAGCCCCCCTCTTCCTCTAATACGCTCTGTATTTGGTATATTCAGATGCCCGTTAGAGAGCTCCAGTTGGATGCTAGTGAGCACTTCAGATACAATGTCCTAAATTTAAATTTTTTTCTTCCACGAGTCTGTTCTTTTCCTATTTTATGAACTCAGTTCTGTACTCATGGAATGTACATATACTGTACTAAATATTATGAATACATTTTCCATAATCATTATGAAGTATTTCATAAACATTCATTCAACTGGCAGAGCATCTAAGAGGTGCCTGACCCTAGGCTAGGCACTGAGCAAACAAAAGTGAATCAGACATGATCCACCTAACCTCAAGGGAGAGACAGACACATCTTTTGTGCCCATTATGTATATAATCAGTTCCTCTCTAAGTTCCTTGAGAATAAGTGTATCGTTATGGTTCTTTGAGTTAAAATACAGACTAATTTGAGCAAGAAGTGGGATCCTGGGGTCTCTTACAGAACCCAGAGAAGATAGAATAGTCAAACCACAGAAAGGTGAGACCTCGATAGCAGTCTGTGGACCTTTTCTCTAGAATGCTATAATAACAAAACTCAGCTTCAACTCTCATTGGCATTAAAACTATAGAATCACAAAGTGTAAGAATGATAAAAGATCATCTCTGTGAACCTCAGACTTATCATTTATAAAATAAAGAAAATAATACAGTGCCAGTTGTGAGGATTTATATATGCGATGTTCTTTAAACACAGCCTGATGCCTGGCCGCAATAAGAGCAGCTACTCTTCACTGGGTGCTTACTATTTTAGTTTTTATCATTATTATTTACTCTAACTCCTCATCTTTTATGTAAATGGGTATTAGAGCCCAGTACAGAAGCAACTTAATATCACCATGTAAGTTAGGCAGGCACAGAACTGGGTCCAGAATATTTGTCGCCAAGTTGCCCAGCACTGTACTGCTGATATCTTTGTGCCTCTTCATAAGATTGATCCTCTGGGACTCAGAGAATCCCAGAATCATCATCTTTGAAGTAGTCTTCATGTTCATCAATGATTCACCTTTTATTATGCAACTAGGAGTTGAACCTGTGAACCAATGAACTCCGAATCTGGGGCAACCTCTTAGAAAGCTCTATTTATACTATACCTAAGTCTACTTCTCCCAACTTCAGTCTTTTTGTTTCACTTTCAGAAGATATTCAGAACTTGAATCAATCAACATTTTTTTTCTATGACAGCTTGATATATTTGAATTAAGATCTCATCTCATTGAGTTTTTTCTTTTCCAATGTAAATGTTTTCATCTATTCTAACACAAAAAAAGCTTGTCATTATCCTAGGTTCTGGTCTCCCTTATCCCCTAGACTCTATTAAGTACCAAACCTTTTAGTTCTACCACATTACTACTTCTCAAACCATTACCTCTGCTCCATTTCTACTGTCACCACTTTACTTAAGATTCTGGTCACCTTTCAACTAGATTTAACAATCACCTCTTTAGCCTCCTTCTGCCTTCTATGCTTATACCATTTAATTCTCCATCCATAATTGCAGTCAGAATTTTTCTAAAATGCAAATTTAATACCATCACTTACTTCCCCATTACTTACCAAATAAATTCTTAACTCCTTAGGATAACATATGAAGATGTTAATGGTAAGATCTGTGGAATGTCTCACCATTACTATCCAATAATATTGACCTTTGGCTTATAGAGGCAGGCTGGGAAAGTCTTTTAACAGTCGAGATGGGAAATGGAAGTGGCCATAATGAGAATAGTGGGATTCGAATTTAAAAACACAGCCTGCATTTGGAAGGCACTTCAAAGTAAACTCAGAAGAACATGGTTGTCTCTTATCTCTGCCATTCAAAGATAACTGCCGGATTTCTGTTTTGATTGACAAAAGAAATCCTGGTAATTCACTGAGAATGAGACACAGAGGAGCAGGCTATGGAAGCTTGGGGAACATAAAAGTAGTAAGTGCAGTTTTCAGTGAGACTGAAGGAATCTGCAGAGGTGAGAAACTATGGGAGATATTCCACTGGAAGCTGCACATCAGTAATGCCACTTGGTATAGAATCAGCTTTTTTGGTGGCCACAGGGCAGAGTGAATTCTTATTGACCTAGAAATGGAGTAAATTCTATAGATGAAAGAGTAACGAAGTCTCAGCCCCTGTCTGACCTTGGAGTGGGAAAACAGCTTCAAAACAGCCATTGTACATGACTGTAAAAGATTGTTTTTATTGTTATAAAGAAACATTCTACTTTGCTCAAAAGATTTGTTTGTTTATCCTTTAATCATGAAGGATGCCTCCGGCTGTAGTAACTCTTCATAACTTACGTTTTACTTTTCCTTGCCCATGACAAGGAGGTCATCCATTAAGGGAGAGGGATGGGTCTTTATCTGACAAAGGAATGAGATCTAAACTAGAATGATACCTTATGTCTCCAAGAGCAGCAGACAACCATTTAGAAGCTTCATTGGTGGGAAGTTAATATCAAAAATCATAGTAATCCATTTTAATAACCACTACTTTATTATAATAAGTATTAATAGATGATCAGTAATTATACAAAAATCTGTTTTTCAGATAGAAATACTGAGGTCTAGACAAGTTAAACAATTTATCCAAGTTTATACTTCTACTAGGGGTAGAAACAGACCTTGCATCCAAATCTGTCTGACTTCTTGAACTTGGCCTCATTATGCTCTTCGGAGCAATAAACAAAGTTAGGAAATTGAGCAATTCACTTTATCTGAGTCTATTTCTTACCTGAAACATGAGAATATTCTCTGTTCTGTTTGCGTGATAACATGTTGCTATAGTGTTCAAACAAGATCAGTTTAATAAAAATAATTTATAAACTTTAAAGCTTTATACACATATACAGAAGTATTAGTCATAATCATAATGCTTGCTTATTATGCTTGTGATTATTATAATAGCAAAGTCATTTTCTTTTCCTCTGAGCCTCAATTTCCACATTCATAAAATGTTTGGGTTACACCAAATAGTTTCTATGGCCCTCCAAGCTCTATTAGCAAAGAATCATGAGAATTTTAAACACAGAAAATAAGGGACTGGAGTGTAAGGGACATCAGGGAGAGTTTCTTTGGCTGAGACCATCACAGTGTAAATGAAAAACTGAGAAGGAGTTGTCAAATCAAACACTAATTGTCAACTTAAGAACCTTAAAACTCAAAGAGTAAAACAATAAAAAACCTACTCTAGAAAACCAATTAGCACTTGATTTGGGGCCACCTAAATAGTATCACATCTATGCATGTCAACCATAAACATAAAGCCACAGATGGTTACGTGCATGGGGTTCCAAGGGGTGTTGCCTGAAGATACCTCCCTGTGGCCTTTATCCATTAACACTTAGCATTAAGTACATTCTGGATATGTGCGCATTTAAAAGGCTTTAAGTCATTCCTCTTTCTCAAAAAGCTCACGTGGCATATTTATCTCTCATGTTCCTACATCACTGGTCCTCTTTCTAAGCACTTTCACTCAAATATTCTTATGTGAACATTACATGACCGTGCAAAGGGTCCTGGCTGAGGAGTGTGGAAGGCAGGTTGGGGCCCAGACCCTGTCATCTACTTACCATGTGGAACCTTGAACACGGCTGACTTTAGCTCAGGATTTCTTTCAGGAGAACTTCTCTATGACTTTTAGGACTTGCTCTACCTTCAGAGCTGTCTACTGCTTCTAGAAACTTCCCAGCCCTCAGCGAAGAGGGGATAAATCTGAAACCATTCCTTCATTTATACCTGTTCATCTGTGGACTGTGCAACTCAGAGACCATCTCTTCACAGGACAGCCTCTTCACTTCTGTAATTCTTGGGCATTCTATTAGGTGCTCTCAGTGCTATAGACTCAATTTCTGTGTTCCCCACACACACAAAAAATCATATGTTAAATCTTAACCCCCAATGTGATGGTATTTGGAGATAGGGGCCTTTGGGAAGTCATACATCATAATTGTGGAACCCTCATGAATGAAATTTATGCCATTATAAAAGAAACCCCAGAGAGCACCCTCATCCCTTCTGCCATGTGAGGACACAGTGAAAAGACAGCTGTCCATGAGCCAGGAGTTGGATCTCACCAGATACCAAATATTCTGGCATTCTGACATTGGACTCCCAGCCTCCAGAACCATGAGAAATAAATCTGTATTTTATAAGCTACCCAGTCTGTGGTATTCCATTATAGCAGCATGAACAGACTAAGACAGTAAGAACCCCAGTGAACTGAGCACCCTACTCTGGTCAGGAATACTGAACTCAGTCCCTGGATTCAAGTTCCTACAATCACCACTCCCTAGTGTCATCTTGGGAGAAGTGACCTAACCAATTCGTGCTTCAGATTCCTTGTGTCTTAAAGGGACAATAATTATTCCTATCTAGTTGAAGACTAAAAGATATAATCCATTTAAATAATTTATATTATGATTTCTCAACCCCTATACTACTGGCATTTTTGAACCAGATAATTCTTTGTTGTGTGTGTTTGAGTGGGCAGGCTGTCCCGTGTACCATAGGATGTTTAGCAGCATCCCTGGCCTATACCACTAGATGCCATAGCACTCTAAAAACATCTCCAAGCATTATCAAATATCCTCCGAGGGTCATAATTGCTCCCTGTTGAGAACCACTGCCTTATGCAACGTCTAGCAAAAACTTGATAGAGATTATAACTATTACTGTGTTTTTTTATTATTGTGTTGTGATTATCAATGTCTTACTCTGAAGATGAGGTATAGATTTCTCTACATTCTGGGTATCATAGATAAAGCTCAGAGAAATAAAATAATTCTAGAATCACAGATTTGCTAGCTCCAGTTTCCCCATGTGTTAAACAGGAACAATGTTACTGTTTATGAAAATCCAGTGAGCAAACACAGATCAAACAGCCTAGTGTTGAGCAGTTCAGTGATCGTCATCTGAATCACATTGTATGGAGAAGGGTACTCAGAAGATTCGTGGTAAGCATCAGGAGAAGGGGACACGGCGGGTGGTAGGTCATATGCAGTGCTTGTCCTAGCAAAACAAAGTCACATTTGGTGAGCACAGCTTGGGACAGCATGTCCTATGGTTTTCCTAGGGGTGAAGCTCTGCTCTGTGGATGAGCTTTTGGGTATCCAAATGAGTACACAGTGAAGCCCACCTGCTTGTCTGCCAGGCACAGAGCAGGCCTGGCTTTACCCACCCATCTGCAATCCTTTTCTGCTATAGTCTGATTAGGAAGGAAGTAAATTCACCTCTGGACCCTCTACTTGGGAAAAAACTCCACTTTCTCTGACTTTCCAAATAACTTTCAGGGAAGCCCCTTGAGTATTGGTGTCAAACTGGCACATAGCAGGTGTTCAGCTTATACTTTCTAAAAACTTTGTGCTGGTTTTATGAATACTGCTTGACTTAATCCTCACAATAACACTTTTGAATCAGTAATATTATTAGATTTTGTAGACGAAGAAATAAAGGCTCAGGCCAGGTTAAGTGGATATTCTAAGAAAACATAGCAAGCAAGTGGTAGACCTTGAGTTTGAACCCATGACTGTCTAATTCTGAGTTCTGTTCTCTTAATAATATTGCCCTTGTAATATAAAGGGCTAGGGGAGAAAAGTAAATCAGGAGTTTGATTTCTGGAATAACTAGAAGCCCAAGTCTCATGGTAAACATATGTTGAATTTCAGGCAAATAAAAATGAGCTCCTATAGCCCATAATGCACGGACCAAGAAACAGACAAGTCTCTCCAACTTTATTAACAGCAATTTCATATCTGAGAATTTAGTGTCTTACTTACTCACCCTTTTGCCGGGCAGGCCCAGTGTTTAAGACTAAGAATTCTGATCTGAAAAGCCTAATTCAAAGACTTGCCTATATTTAAAATGCCCATAGGGCAAAGAAAAAAGATGACCCTTTTAACATTTTCTTGCAAGATTCTAATTGTGACGTATTCCTAAGTGCAGTAAGAATACAAGACAGCAGTGACCAGCTCTGTCTGTGGGAGTTAGAGCTTCCTAGTGAAGAAGACAGCTAACCGGATCTTAAAGGATGAGCAGGGAATATGTGGGAAATAACTTGTCTCTAAGTTTGAGTCGGTATATGATTGGATTTTAGAAACTGTCATTAAGACACAGCCCAACTAATGGGTCATATACTTTCTGGTAATTCATGGCCTTCTAGAATATCAGATTAACACACTAATGAGGAAACTAAAGCCCAGAGAATGAGCCTGATTTATTTAGGGCAACTGGAGTAAGAACCCCTCTTATAATTCCCAGAACAACACTCTTCACCACTTTGGGCTGCCACTTGCTTAATCTCCCTCACTTGGAGCCAGTGCCTGTTTGTCTCCTGCCTGCCCCATATTCTTGGGGTCACAAACCACATGAGACTTAAGAGGGTGCATTAGTCATTTGCATTACTATCCGACCAGCATAATTTCCTGGCCATGAAGTCTTCTAGCTTTGGAGATGTGTAACATGTGTTCATTTCCCTGCAGGGTTCGGCTTCATTTAAGCTCAAACAAATGAGAAATGCTACAAAAAATGTACAGTCCTTGACCTTTGAGCTCTTCCACTTGGCTGATGGCCTTGGGTGAATTCCTGCTCCGTGAATCAAAGTCAAGAGCCAAGTTATATTATTTTAAGGACTTCAGGCTCAATGCCTTTTTCCTGTCTGGAATGTTCTTCCATTCCCTCAAAGTCCTACCAAGTCTTTGAGGTTCAGGCCAAATGCCATCTCCTTTACAAGCTTCTCTGATCCCCACCTTTACCACATCCAGCCCATAGCTATTGTTCCCTTCTCTGAACTCTTAACATACTATCTGTCATACTCATTCCACACCCAGAATATTTTGATTAAATATGAAAAAGGAAAACACAAATTATGCCTTGCAACCTCCCAAAGGTTGTACGCCTGGATTTCACCCATCACTTTTAGTATTGTCTGTTTCAGACAAATGGCATATTGGCTTACTTCTGCCTCAGGATATCATTCCTACCTCCCTTCACATTGTCCTCACATTGTTTCCTTCTGTCTATCCCTATACCAGTACCCACCGGGCCCTTAGTAGAGGCTGAATACTTAGCCATGGGCCTCTAAGTTACAATATGACCTGAACTGCCCATAACGAACTGGATGTTGTCTAACCCACCAAGCCATAAATTAGAACAGGAAAAACTGTACTCCATCATCAAATGGGCGATATATACAAGATTTGAGCTTGAATAGGTCTTGAAGGCACAAGTAGGTCACATGAAGAAGTGGCCCAATTACCCATGGTCCCCATTCCTGCCACATTAACTTCTTTTCTCAGCCTGTTCCTATAGCCCATGAAGAGTATCCTACCATCAGTGACAACTTCACCTCCCTCCTAGATGACTACAGAAGCCTCTGAACTAGTCCCACTGCCTCTAGTCTTTTTCACCTCCTATTAATAGCTACGTGCTATCACCACGATCTTAAAAAAAATAAAGCCATTCTGATCATTGTTTTTCTCTTTAGAAATGGTGACCCACAACTGTTGCCTGCAGAACAGCTTACTTTTTAATGCCGTGCTCACACCTTCCTGTCTTCTCTAATCACTTTCCCAGAGTGTGCAGCTAGACAGCCCTTCTCAAACGTTAACTCCAAAGACACCTAAAGGGAAGAGAAAAGTCACCAGTTGCCCCTGAGTGTCCTGAAGGAGAGCCCAATGCAGACCTGCACCAGAGTCCTCCAAAGACTAATGGCTTACCTAAGAGTTTTGTCAACTTGGCCTTCTAGTTTATAATGTTTCTGGATATTGAAATATTACTTAAAACTTAGGTTACTTACAGTTCTCTAGTAAATTTGATATTCCATGAAAAGGTATTATCTGTATCCCGTAGCTCTTTATATACTGCACTGACATGTCACTCTTTCTCGTGCCATGTAAGTATTCCCAAATTTGAGAAGCATGGATTCTCCAACATTTTTTTCATTCTTCTGCTACATGTTGAGCCTGATCTGAGCCTGAGAGATTCAGAGTCTGGTGAAAAAAATTTCACACTCTGCTATGATGATATGTACATCCTCATAAATTATAAATAGCAAAGAGTACTGGGCATTTGGAGGGTTAGTGATCTCAGTATTCCTTAGAAATTGAAGATATAAGTCAAGACTGCACATTAATAATAAAAACACAATACCAGTAGCTATAACTTGCATAGTGCTTACTCTGACCAAATACTGCTCTAAGCGCTTCATGTATGCTGATACATTTAAGTTGCAGAACCACACAGGGAAATGAGTACTGTAATATCCTCATTCCCATTAGAAGATGAGAAAACTGAGCTTGGCTTTAAAGCAATCAGTCTGGCTTCAATGATCACTCTTATACTTCTCAATTTTCTTTAGTAGTAGGTAATAGTAATAGTAGTAATAATAATAATAGTAGCAGTAATAGTAGCAATAGCAGCTGTAATCACAATAAATACACACATGCACCACTACTCACACAACCCTTAGAAATGAAATGAGATAAAGCATGCAAAATCATGTTGAAATCTTCTTAGCACAGACTACTCCATTATGAGACCTTCCCAAACAACCTCTCTCTGAGCTCCACCTCCCTTTCCTACCCACAGAGGTTCAGGCAGAGGTCTCCCAAGATCCCTGTGGTTAAAAGTTTCAGTGAGAACATGTTGAAATTGGTTGACTATGAATACAAATTAAGGATCTATGATTATAAGAGTTATAGACAATGAGAAGGTAGAAGTTCAAAGATCTGAACTCCTCTGACTGACATTCAAGGACCCACTTTGGTCTGGCTTCTATTAACCAATAGGCAGTCCTCAATCTTGAGAAGCCCTTTTCCAAAATGGAAAGTAAAGGAGCCAATGTGTGTAGAGCACTGACTATGTGTAGGCCCTGGGGTAGGCTTTCATATATAACTAACCCCATATATTCCCCATAATGTCTGGTGATGGAGGTAAGACCATCGCTGTTTTACAGACAAGGACACTGGAGCTCAGAGTGATTAAGTACCTTACCCAAGGTAATACAGAAATACCAGCAGCATTAGTATTTGGAGTCATGCACATCTGATCACAAAGCTTATTTTTTTAAAAAAATGCACATTCTACAAAGGAGCTATGCTTCTAACCAAGGATATGTTCTTGCAAAACTTTTAAAAGGAGATGGCTCAAAAAACACTAGAATGTTTACACGTGAAGACTGGTCCTTCATATAAGACTGCTCTTATAGGACATGGCTACCTAAAGTCTAAAAAACTCAGACTTCCCTTCATTATTGCATTCCATTAGGTGAGGTGGTTGCTGGCCTCAGCTAGACATGGCGGCAGCAGTCAATGTGTCCTTTCTAGGATCCAGTCATTTCCTCAAAGGAAAAGGCAAATGACAGAGGGAGGAAGCAGTAAATGGCAACAGGAGAATGACTGAGTAGAAGGGAACCACCTCTGAAGGCCGAGCAGTAGGAAAAGGGAGCCCAGGTAGACTGCTAGTTGGCTTTAGTTAATTCTCTCAGTTAGTTGGAGGAAGATTGGTTAAATGGTTGGGAGTGGGAAGGGGTTAGGTTACTATTCTAAGATTGGAGGAAAGAGCAAGCAAGGACTTGACCATGAGTTGCCCTTGGCTCACTGTATTCTCAAAAAAAAAGTTACCAAAATATGGTATCAGGACTAAAATCTGAGGCTAATTATAGGAACGTGCACAGAGTCCAAATATCCAAACCAGGGGACAATGCAGGAGAAGACAAGCAGAACAGGTAACTTGATGCAGAATCCTACGATATACTAAACAAAGACTCCTATGGTTCTGTGTCTGAGGGCAACAAGTGTAGACTTTTACTAAATGCTGACATCGGAAAGGACACTAGAGACATGTGCCAAAATATAAACGCTGAATGCATGTGGCATCTGAGGGTAATAGCAAATACTTACTGAGCCTGGAATTGAGGGAAATAATACTCAGAAAATGTTAGTTGGGGGCAAGTTACCAACTAAGACCTTGAATGTCAAACTAAAGACCCTAAGAAGAGTCAATGAGTCAGTGATGCTAACTGGTGGATAATAGAGAAGACACAAAGCCCATAGTTGGTGCTTAGTAGAAAAAAAATGGATTATACATTGACTACTGCTATAGGATGACACACACAGCAAATGAATGAATGGAACTATTCAAACTAAAAGAGATCTTGGAGATTCTGTAATTTCCTCGGTTTATAGTAGGGGAGACAAGTCTAGAGAGTGGAAACTCACGGTAATCTGTGGGGAACTGAAAACCAGTACTCTTTCCAGACCATTGTACTTTGAGATTGCAAGATTAATAGAAAAACAATAGAGTTCTCCAAATTTTTACATTTTTTATTATAAAAAATAAATGGAAAAAAATCAGAAAACTGTGTCCTGGTAGTGGGCAGAAAAATAAAATTCAAAGCCAATTTTCTGACCTAAATTCACAGAATCCAAGGACTTGACCATGAGTTGCCCTTGGCTCATTTCCCCAGCTTCCGCAGGTTGGCCTAATATGTATTTGATCCCTTGGTCTGCAAGACTTTTAACCCATAATTACATAAAACATTGCAAAGCCAGGCAAATACTTCCAAGAGACTTTCTGTTTTACTGACTTAGCTTGGAAATGGGATCTGATTCCAGGAAAGAGCTAGACACTAAATCCCAGCAAAGGCAAGATCAGTATGACAATAAACCCAATCTAGTTACCAGTCTTTGGCTGACACATCCCCTTTCCCTTAACAGGAGATAAACAGGGGAATAAAAAACAATTTCTAATACGTGGATCTCTCAAGGTGGCAAAGACCCATTTCCTATTTCTGTTTTGTTACACTCAGTGAGAGAGCGAGAGAGAGAGAGAAAGCGAGAGAGCGAGAGAGAGAAAGAGAGAGACTCAAAGGTGTAAATGGAGCCCAGAGAAGGAAGCCATTGTTATTGTGGGGACCAGAAGGCTCACCAGGAGACATTATTTGATTGTTTTTGAAAGAGTGGAAGGTACTTCTCCAGACAAAAGACAATAGGAAGATTATTCTAATAGAGGAAATAATTTGTACAACAGAGGAAATAATTTGTGTACAGATGTAAAAGAGACTTTTGGGTAGACAGCAAACAGCTCAGTGTGTCACGAAAATAAGGAGATTAAGGACATGAAGAAAGAACAGCATTTCAAGCTTGTGTAAGGGCATTCAGATGTGAGAGAGCCTGGAGTGTAGCTCAGAGTCAAATAGTTCCATGTGGGGTAAGCCTAAGTACCCAGAGGAAAGTAGAGGAAGATGAGATGAGGCTGGAAAGGGGGATGGCTCAAACCAAGAAGAGTGTGGGTACCTGTCAAAGGAATTTGGTTTTTACTCTGCAGGCAGTAATGGAGGAAGGGGGCACTAAAAGTGTCTGAGCAAAGGATTGACACCATTAGAGCCATGCTTTGGGGAAAATGGATTGGAAAATGAGAGACTGGAAATAGAATGGTGAAGACATTGTACCCAGGTAAGAAACTGAAAGGACGCACACTAGGGTCTTAGTAGTGATCTAGACCCAGTTCTATCAAGAACATTTCCCCAAGCTTTCCCACCTGCACCAACATTGCCCTTCTCCAAACACCTCACCAATTATGTGAGTCCCAGTCATTGGACAGCACGACTAACTGTAGATTTGCCTCCCTGTGCAGTGAACAGCTCGAAAGCAAGGAGGGGGCTGAACAACCTTTGTACCCTGGTCACCCAGTGGAGTCAGCCCCATGGGAATGTTTGTTGAATGAATGCAGACTGGCATATTTGAATAAATCAATGAATGGAAATAGGTTATATTTGTATGCCACACCCACCTAGTCCCCTTCCCTTATCCCACTACCCTAGGTCCTAAACTGGGTGGATAAATAGTGTAATGTTGTTTCTTCATTCATTGGTAGTACAATATTAATTACTTTTAAGTGCCACTTGGTTACCACTCAAGCAGGAAATGTGAGAGCAAAAGTAACCAGTTTGCTGGTTACTTGTGGGATGTACTACTTCCTGTGACCAGGACACCATAAATGTGTCCCACACCATTCCTCAGGTTCTCGTCATTTCTGCCCACAGAGAGCAATATCCTGCAGAGCCAGGACAGATCCCTGATACTGAATGTGGCTGATTAAAGAAGGGACACAGTGTCCTCAAGACCTTCATATATCTGGTTCAAGGCCCTAGGCATAGAATCCTTCCAGACAAGAAAATGACAGATAGTAATCATTGCCTTTATGCATCTATTATTTATCTTTACTGAATCCCACAACAATACTGCAAAGTAGGTTCTACCATCCCCATTTGACGGACCAAAGCCTAAAATGGTTAAATCAGTAGTTCTCAACGCTGGCTGCAGCAGAGAATCACTAGGGGAACTGTTAAGTGACTCTCGCCACCAGGCCAAGGCCAGGCTCCTCCAATCAGTTTCTAGGGTGAGACTCAGGCATCAGGGTCCAGGGTGACATGGCTGGTGGTTAGAAAATCCAGGACTGGAATTCAGCCTCCCCCAGGCTCAGTGTCCTTTCCAAATCTTCATTAGCAATAAGTAAAATTCTGCTCTAGAACTGTCCCCGGGAGCTTTATGTCTGGCTTAAGTGGTCAGAAGCTAGATGGGATGCAGGGGAGGCAATGGATAGGGGGGAAAGGCATCTCATCAATCTTTCATTTTCCTATGCTGCTTGCTTTTGATCTCAAACCACGGGATTTATGTGCGGCTTCAATGGTGCATTAACTGTTTAGGTTCTTTAGGCCCATCCCACTCGAAACAAAGTACAGCCTCTTTCCTGGCAAGCAGGGCCTTCCTGGCACAGAGGCCTTGCCTGTGCCTCCTCTTTGATTGGGCCAAAGCAAAGGGCAATTTTGGCAGCTTTATGGGCTGCTCTCAGGCTGCTGACACAGCCCCCTGACAGATGGCCTGCCACACTGTGCTGCTGCGGCCATGTCCCCAATTTCACCGAAGGAGTCTACTCTGGGCATGTGTATTGACTTCTTTTTATGAGATTTGTGTTAGCCCATGAATCACAGAGTAACCATGCTGGAAAGAACCTTAAAGATCATCTAGTCTACCACCTTCACTATCACCACTCCCCACGCACTGTGATATGGGAAAACGGAGGCTTATTTGATAATTAAGCATTAATTATTATAAAATTCAATACAGTAAAATATTTCAATACCAAAAAGTCATTATAAAATGGAAAATGTTTTAGTTTGTTTTACATCAATTATATGCCAGAGACTGTGCACACATTATCTTGATTAACTCTAAGCCCACAGCATTGCACAAATCTGGGGCCACCATTAGTTTCACAGAGTACACATTACATTGTCAGGATGTTCATGGGTCTCCTAGAATAGTGCTATTCATAACTTGTGTGGCCACACCTGGTATCCCTCTTAAGATTGATGACAACCTTTGGAGGAAGCTGTCATCCCTGTAGTGGTTCAGGGGATGGCATAACCCTTTCCTTCTCAAGTGTGAATAGCCTATCACACAAAGATTACCATCCAATTGAGAAACAAGTACCACTTTTTAAAATTTGTCACCATATGTATGCAGTAGCTTTTGCTATATAACAAATCACCCCCAAATTTAGAGGCTTAAAATGATAACCATTTATTATTGCTCACAAATCTGCAGGTCAGCTGGGCAATTCTGCTGATCTGGGCTGAGCTCGGCTGATCTTAATTAGACTCATTGATATATGAGCATCAATTGGTGGGTCAACTAGAGGATGGCGCGTCTCCAATGCCCTTGGCTAGGCTGGCTCAGATGACTGGGACTTCTCTCCACTGGTCTCCCTTCATTCAGAAAGTTAGCCTGGACCGTGCTTAGAAGTGACGGGGTTTCAAGAGAGAAAAGGGAACAGGTAAAACCTCTTAAGGCCCAGGCTCAGGACTCATACATCACTTCTGTCGCTCTGCTTTGTCCAAAGCAAGCCAAAAGGCCAACCTAGACTACAGGGGTAGAAAAATTGATTCCACTTCTCAAAGGTAGAAGGTTACAAAAATTGTGGCCATATTTATATTCTATCATACTCTGTAACTCCAAATTACAGAGTTGGGGGTGAATTTGGTTAGAGAACAATTTTTAGGATTCCATCTGGAAGAAGTCTAACCTACACTCTCCCTATGCTATGCCTAGTTATAGGTGGAGTAGCTGGAACGCAGAGCAGAAGACAGGGATTGTTGCCTAAGGCACTGATCCCACCAACTTGCATTGCAGCAAGTGGTTAGAGTTTGATCTCCATTGGTACCGAACACATTAGACACTCCTTTTCAGAGAAAAGTACATGAGAGGAAAGAGAATCGATTGATGTTCCGCTCAGCACTAACTGAGAGGGGAATGGAATGCACATTCTCCCCTCTATGCGTCTCCCCTCTGTGGGAAGAATAGAGAAGGAGTTCCCTTCTTGATCAACAATCCTTGAATCCAGGCAAGGACATGGAGGCTCAGGGATTAAGATACATGGCCAAGGACACATAGTCAAAAAGATTAGGACAGCTGCCCAAATTGTGATAACGAAGCCAGCTAAGATAGCCTTATTTGGGTTTCCATCCTTAATAGCTTCTAGTCCTTTCTGAGAGAGCCAAACAAGGTTCCCAAATATACCGAGTAGATATTTTGGTCCAAGCATCCTTCTACATACCTGCATATAAAATAGTGAATAAAATCGTTGCCACTCTGGAAGACTAGCATTATTATCCTCATAATGAATGAGTAGTACTAAACTCAGAGAAGTGTTAGAGATTATACAGTTAGTAAATGGGGTAACATGGACCGAAATTTGAATTAATGCTCTCACCAGGTCCAAATGCTCTTTGTTAAAAATAATTAATCAATTCCCTTGTCGTGCATTGTATGCAGCAGTCAAACTGAGTTATTTTTCTCCTCCAAAGATTCTTCTTTATTTTTGATTTCCTGTTTTCCCTCTACCTAGAATGTACCAGCAACCACTTTTTTGATGATGTAAGATTTCTTACCCCACCTGCATCAGCAGGCTATCCTAGCTCTACCCATAAGACACCTGCCATCTTTAAAGGACCAGCTCAAATATAACCCGTTCCAGGATCCAGAATTAATGTCTGCTCTTTCCTCATCCCTCCGGTAAAAAGTTATTTCCCCTTACTTTCTCTGTGCTCCTACATTTCGTTTTATACTTTTTACCTTATGCCATTACTATTTGTTTACTTGTTTATATCTTTTATGTCTTGAAAGCCTGTTGGATCATGGAGCTCATCACTGTAATGCCAATACCCAGAACACAGCCTTGCAAATGTTGGGGGCGGGGGGCCTACATGATTCCCAGGCTCAGGTGGCAGGTATTGAGTAAATCCTCATTTCCTCATTTGCTACTAGAAAACCTAGAAAGGCTACCTGGTGGAAGCTTTGGGTCTGGAATCCTGAGAAATTTCTGAGTTTCCTCCTTGGATTCAGTTTTTCTCATCCCTTTGGTCTCTGAGGTCGAAAAGGTGTTGAAAGCACTTTGGTAGAAATCAGTAGTTTGTCAAGCTTGGTTATGGCCATTCTTGGAAAAGAGGAGAAAAAAGTGTGCACAGACTGGTGTGGTAATAATTTAAGTTTTATCCAAATAAGATGTGGAGGCCTGCTTGAAGTGACGTATTTCTAGCAGCTGACTGTCCCTGAAAAAGATAAAAGAAGGAAAAGAAGAGAGTGTTTTGTAGGAGCTCTCTCCACTTCAGAACCAAGCCACTTTTGTTTCTGATTCTCAAAGGAAAAAGGGGATAGGAGTAGCGATTTTCTAAAGGTAAAAGAGTAAAAATCTTTACTCACTGTGCGTGTGTGTCAGGTATCTATTTGATGATTCCTAGTATGTGTACGTTGTTTTACAATCTATGAAGTGCTTTCCTCCGTTCTCCCAGTTCGCTCATAACAAGCCTATGGGGTAGACGAACCCACTGAAGAGTGAGAAGAGCTTGAAATTTAAACTCACAGTATAATTTAAATTTCTCATTGGCTCTTTTTAAGAGACTATTAGCATGACACATGTTTTCTTTTCGATGATCTTTGATTCTTCTTCTAAGATGTAAAGACTGACCCTTTGAAGACAACTCTCCTCCCACCAGACAATCTAATCTAGAGGAAGTGATCCAAGACAGAAGAATAAAAGGAGCAAGATAAAGGCCCTAATAGAAAGAAACATTTCTGGCTCCTTATGCTAGTGTGGGCTTGCCTGTGACCCATCTCATGATCTTGGGCAAGTTGCTTCAACTGTCTTCCATTTCCCAGGCAGAGAACTCATCATTTTTTTCTCCCTTCTGCTCCCAGAATGTCTTCAACACCATATTATAATTTAAATTTATAATATATGTATTGTTTGTCTACAGTTACCTCCTCAGAGATCCTCCCCCTGTCCCTTCTATGTAGGGTAGCTTCTCCCATCATATTCTGTCTCTGTTCCTTGTTGGTTACCTTCATAACACTTACCACAATTTGTGATTATTTTCTTTGTTTCTGCTTAGTAGAGTTTCTAGCTGTTTCCCCAATTGTAGCACCACCCTCCTGAGGACAGGGGCCAGGTCTGTTTTGTCTACCAGCCCTTTGCCTCAGTGAAGTCAGCTCTCAACTATTGATGGAGTGGATGAGACCTCCTGGGAGACAGGCCCCTCTTTTAGTCCAAGGTCTAGCACAGAGTTGATTAAGGATTGTGTGACCAAAAGGAACATGTTTCCACTCCTCACCTCACACTGCAGCCTTGACCAATGAAACAGAGAACGTCTACTTTCTTTGTACTCAGCTCTCCACCTCTCACCTGTTTCTCCCCAGAAGAGAAAGGATTGTCCATGTGGTTGGAGAGACCATGACGTCCCGGTTCCTGAATTGTGAATGGGCAATGGCACTCCATGGAAAGGCACCACATAGCTATAAATATACCCTATTTTTCTTCCTGAGGCATGTGGAAGGCCAGTATTCTCCTGCTTCCTCTTTCAGCCTCTGGGCTCAAGTATGATGAACTGTGTGCCTACTTCTGTCTGCCTGAAATAAGCACCTTCTGGATAGACATCCACCAATCATTCTTCTGTGTGACTTGGAATCAGAGAGTCAGGCAAGCCAACCTCATTTGTGTGGTTGTTCGGACAAGTGAACTTGGCATTGGCTTCATTAACCAAGACATCTCATTTAGCAGACCTGAGGTTATAAATTCAAATCTAGATCCAGGCTGTAACTAGGGCATGCTTACGTCTAGGCCACTTTTTCCAACACAGTTTTCAGCAATGCTTTGCAGTGAAGTATTCTGTGCTTTTTCAGACATTAATAACATTGGTATTCTATTTTCTGTTTTGATACGCATTTGTATGTAGAGTACCCCTGGAGGCAGGAAGGATAGCTCTGGGAATTTGAATACCGAACTCCACCCAAATCCCTAATAGTGTTTTGCTTCTTGGCATAGAGTTCTAGACCAAACATCTGTATCCAAACATTCAGAATTCTTGAATGTAAGATAGGAGAATATAAATGCAAGAAGCACCCCAGGTGATTTCTCTATACTTTAAAATTTGAAAACCATGTCCTAGCAATCTGTTGAATAAATCTCCTATGAATTTGACATATGGACTTTGTAGGTTGATCAAGCCTGCTCTGAGATCATGAGTTTATTCCTTCACTTCTGACTGAGAATCCAATTCTGTATGAGGAGGTTACTAGAAAAGGCTTATGGCCCTCAGAATTAAACCCATCCGAATTAGGGTCACAGTTCAGTCATTTCCAAGCTGTACAACCTTAAGCTGTGTACTTAACCTCTTTGAACAGCAGTTTCTTCAATATGCAAAACTGGAAGAATGTTACGTACTACTTAAGGTAGTTGCAAGGATTACCAACAATTTATATGCAGCTTTTTTTATGCATAGAGGGAGTAAGTGAATGTATTACAAAAGAAAATCAGCAAAAAATAAGGAAAACTCCAACCTTGAAGGGCATAAAGTGGAATGATGGCATATGCCTTTTGCAGTGAACAGACTGTTAAAGGCTTTGAACTTCCATCTGGATTCTGGGATAAACATGTGCACACACTCACATGTGCACAGACATACTTGGACATGACCTCCAATCAGTCTCATTGTTGCAAAATAGAACACAGCCTATTCCAACCTCTGAGTATGTCTGAACCAGTTCTCTGTCTCCAGCTAACCTGCACCAAGTCCTTACAGCAGGAACACCTTGTTTCCATAATCTTAAGGATGCCAAGTGCACTGTCTTCTCCGCGAGGAAATAACACATGCAAGGCCACAATGTTTTGTCTCGGAACCTTCATTTATAGAGATCAGTAAAACTAATTGGAGCTCATTAGTTTGAGAGGAAAGCATTCTCATAGTAAAAATATTCCCAAACCAAATTCAGAGAATGCCTGTGCTGAAGATACTGGAGGGTGATTTAGTTCAACACCCTTCTTTACAGATGGAAAAGCAAGCACAGAAAAGGGAAGACTTGCCCCAGGTTGACCATGCAGCCAGCTCCTGGTTAGAACACAGCTGACCATAGCGAGCCATGATGCGGGGTCTGTGAAAGTTCTAGAAACCCATACGAAGAGTTTCAAAGAAAATGGTTTCCCTGGTATGATGAGTTCTTTGCTAGAGAGAAGACTCTGCTCCTTTACCACGTAGACTTGCTGCTTGAGCCCTCCCTTAAATTCTTGGTCCAGGAGATTAGTTAGTAGGAAGCCATTAGCCAGGCCTATATATTTAGCCCCAACAAATACTTATACAAATGGGCATCATCATCTCAACACTGCAGAGAAGGAAACTGAAAGGTGCCCGGCAGCTCCGAGGCTCTACGTCACACAGTGCAAAGCTGCCCTGCCCTGACGGGAGGCAGAGTTGCCTCGTGTCTGAAGACCTTCTCTCCCATCTGCACTCTGCTGCACCTGCTTCCTGTTTATCCCAGTCACTCATTAATACAAATCATCATGTTTATTTATTTGGTTGCTATATCTGTTTCTTTAATGGAAGATAAGTTTCATGGGGCAGGGAACCTTGTCTATCTGGTTCTTTAGTATTTCTTTATGCTTTGGATAATGCCAAACACCCAAGGAAGAAGAAAGGGAGATGGGAAGAGAAGAAGGGAGGAGAGAGAAGGGGAGGGGAGAGATGGGTTCTACTTCTACTTCTGCTTCAGTACATCTATTTTCTGTTCTAAAATCAGATCATCATGATAAACCCTCAAATGTGCACAGCCTCTACCTTGTATAAAGTGTTTTTTCATCCTTTGGATTCTCTCAATAGCCCATAAAGTAGAAAGAAGAGGGATTTTATCGCTATTTTATAACTTTATTTATAAATCGATCATCTCTGCAAAACTACTAAGCACTACGTACTATGACAGCCGTGGGGTGCAATGGTGACCACAAGCTGGTTCTCGTGGGTTTCTATTTTCACCTGCCTCTCCACATAGAGTATCGCAGGCAGTAGGGGGCTTGTAGTGGGCCTGTATACAAGAGGAAGGAATTTGCTCCTTGAGACCATCCTAAGGTCTGTCCTCCAGACAGAGCAGATGCTTGAGATGAGTTTTGGAATAGCACATATAAAGGCATGCATGCCTGAGAAGTGTGGTACCTTCTGGGGAAAATGTGGCTGTAATCTAAAGTACATGCAGAAGAGCACACACAGGTACTGGCACTGTGAGCAGGGACCAGACCTCCAGGAGACCTTGAATTCTTGGACTTCAGCTTGAGGCAGAGGGACTAGTGATGGTTATACACCAGAGAGTGGTCCTATCTGATCTTCCTGTTAAGAGATCAGTTTAGAGATGACAGTTCGAAGGCTGGAGCAGAGGCAGGAAAGGCTGAAGGGCTGGGAGAACGGTTTGGAGGCTAGGAGCATCATCCTAGTGAAAGATGTAGACGGCTTCAGGGAGATCAGCCAGCCTGTGGCATTGCAGCGGAGGGCAGCAAGCACAGGGAAACTTGGGCAGAGTCTACACCAGATGGTTGTGCTTCTGGGATGGCAGATTTTACCCTGGGTCTCCACAGAAAGCAGAGGCACACCTTGGTCTTCTATATCCTAGATCAGCATTCTTCCCTCACATGGGGCCTGGGTTGCTTCATACTGTCTGCATTCTGGCTGGCTCCATGCAGATGTTCTGCATTCCCCAGCCATCTACCCTCCACTCATCAGTTCCTGCCCCCAGGGCTGCCTGTCTCTGTTTATCACCATGACATTAGTCTCTTTACTCATTAGGGAGACTTAGAGGTTACAAAGCTGCAAGTTACACCTGTGGGTAAAGGTGGACCACCACCCCCTACTGAGTTCCCTCCTATTCACTCATTCACTCAACGAATATTTTTGTGCTGATCACTGGGCTTCTCCTCACTTGTATTTTTGAAGGCTTAGTTAATGTTAAAGCTTGGTTAATGTGACTTTTGAGTTCACACTCAAAAAGCAACCATGTGACTCATCCAAAGCCAATGGCCAGCAAGTTGGCCTGTCAGGCCCCTGTGCTGACTCCCAACCTTGAGAAATTTCCATGACCTCTTTAGTGGCCTAGGAAATTAGGACTTCAGCCTATGTTTGATCAAACCATAATGCTTTCCATTACAAGAACAGGGAGGGTATTGAGGCACAGAGGAGCCAGGAGTGACTGTCCCTGGTACCATGCAAGGCAAGTACAGAACGGGTTCCTTAGCACGATGCCACACAAGCCAGCACTCTGATACATGTGGTGTTTATCCTTTCCTCATTCTGCAGTGATGTGCTTGTTGATGAGCTGTGGAGCACATCCAGAATGTTTTTGGAGCTGTTAGCTATTATGTCCTGAAAAATAATAAGTTGCACACTATGGCTCTGTTTCTATCCCTCTTTCTCTCTCTCAAAGCATCTAGAGAGCTAAAAATATCAAGCTCCTTCCAGGGCCCATATCGTGTCAGAGTTACCACCAACGGGAGAGTCTCACCGGCCCTAGAGCCCCTGTTTACTTTGAAGAGCTCACTCAGCACCAGCTGAGAGCCCTCTTGGCCCCAGTGCCTCCCAGAGGACGCCTTCCCGGGCTCCTTTGTACAGACACAGACAGCAGGCTGCCCATTCTTGGCAGAGCGCAGAGCTGCACCCCGAGCCCGTGGCCTGCCTGCTCCTAGGGCCACCAGGTCTGCGTTTATTATTCCAGATGATAAAGCATACTGTCCCGAGGAGTTCAAAGCCTCTAATAACACTGCTGCCTCATGGGCAGGAAAGTTGCCATTGTTTATTTCATGAACAGCCGGCCAGCCTCTTGCTCTCTCTTCCCCCTCCTTCTCTCTTTCTCTCGCCCTCTCTCCCCCACTAGCCTCTTTTCTTCTTTCCTTTGCTTTCCTGCTCAGGCCCAATTCACCATTCTCCTGTTTTTCTTCCTTCTCGTTGTCTTCCCCTGTTCTTTCCTCTCTTGAACGCTTCAGGAAGCTCTGTAGAAACAGTTCGAAATCGCCGAGTAAAATATTAAGGGCCTCCTGTGCACTGACATTGGATGAGAGCCTTTCCTTTCCTTTCCTTTCCTTTGTGTTGCAGGCCACACATTTTGAGCAAGAGACGGCAAGGTGGGCACGAACTGATAAATGCCCAGCTTTCAGATCAGGGGATGGGCCCAGCCTGCCTGGGATATTAGCATATTAAAAAGCATGAGTGGTCGGTGTGCGCGCTGGCGCATGGGACTCGGCTGGCGTCGCAGCTGAAGCCCTGGCTGCGTCCTCGGTTGTTTTTGTACCTTCCCATGCAGGCGCTGCCAATTGAAAGCCGGCGGGCTGCATGCGAATAAATCGGCTTGGTCTCCACCACCATGAAGGTGAAGATCAAGTGCTGGAACGGTGTGGCCACTTGGCTCTGAGTGGCCAACGATGAGAACTGCAGCATCTGCCAGATGGCTTTCAGTGGCTGCTGCCCGGGCTGCAAGGTGCCTGGAGAAGACTGAGAGCTGGTATGGATGGGGCCAGTGCTCACGCTGCCTCCACATGCACTGCATCTTCAAGTGGCTCAATGCGCAGCAGGTGCAGCAGCACTGCCCCATGTGCCACTAGGAGTGGAAGTTCAAAGAGTGAGCCAGCATGCACCTGCTCGCCGCTCCCATGCAGAGGGACTGGGTGGCCACGGTCCCCAGTGGGTTGCCCTCATGGCTATGACAGGGCGAAACAAGGACCAGAGCTGTGTTGTTTTCTTCATCACAATGTTGACACTTTTATTGCATAAGTAAAACTCATGAAAGCACCTGGTTGGGGCAGGGGGAGAAGCATGAGTGGAAATGGGAATCTCTATATGCTGTGGAATTGACCAAAAAATTAGGACAACTCTACGACATTCCTAGATTTGTGATCTTGGGAAAGTTATTTCTCTGTGGGCCTGTTTCTAATATGTCTAAAGCAGTCAAGAATCCCTTTCTTCTCCCAGGAAGGATAAAAATTTACATAGGAAAAGTCTTTGGTGGTCACAAAATGCTATAGTAATATTATCATGGAGTACCTACTACTCATGGTTATTGTAAGAATAAAATGAGATTGCGTATAAACTCTCATGTGCTGTCAGGCACAAATAAATATCAGCTGCAATTATCATTTGCCGCTGGATAGGTCCCCAGAGCAGCAGGAGGCCGAGATGGAGATGTGCGTGCAGAAACCATGTCGGACTGCTCTCAGGCTCCCCACGTATGAAAGGAAAGGGAGGGTGCCAGGGTCAGGCAGAGGAAGAAGTGGACTGCAGTGAAGCCTCAACAGAAGTCTCAGCCAACATTACAGGGGAGCTCCAAAGTAGGGAGGGCCTTTCAGAGTTACCCCAAATTGGGGTTAGGAGGCCAGGCATTTATACCCCCACAGAGTTCAGTCATTGGATGGGGGCTGCCCCAGAAAGGCAGTGGGATTACAGGAGAGGTAGCTCTCTTCAACTGATGTAATCCTCAAAGGAGACTAAGAATTGAGGGCTGTCTGCTGGCAGCCCTCCCAGAAGCTAGAGAAATAATTCCTTAAGTACAGAGGCAAAATCTGGGCCATGAATCCCAGTGTCCCCTACATCGTCATTATTATTATATAAAAATAGTGATTTATTTTACTTATGTGGCTGAAAATTCTAACATTAGCCAAAGAGTCTATAATTATAAGAGAAATGTGGAAAATTTATTTCTATCTAACCAACCAGTAAGTACACACCGATCAGCAGCCTCTCAAATGGAAACTCATGGTGAATGTCAGACTGACCAATCTAATGGGTCCACAACAGTCACGATTTACAAGACAGCTTAGACCTACTTCTTGATAATCTCCTAGACTTGCACTCTCTGTCATCCCTACCGGCCAATTCTATATATTGTTTCTATAGTACTTTCTTATTCTCACCTTTGATTACATCACTCTGTTGATTAAACATAATCAAAAGTTTCCACCCTCTAAGGAAACAATCAAGACTTCTCTTCACAACAAGCCTCGCTCTCCCTTGGAAGCTGCATTCCCCTCCCCTCTTTCCAACCCTCCACCACTTGACACCAGCAGCCATTCTACATTCCAGGGGCAGCACCATGTCTATGCCTGGAATTATCTTCCCACATTTCTCTCATGATGAATTCCTACATATTCTTTGAAGTCCAGCCCAAATACCACCATCCTCTGTGTCTTGTATGCACTTCTATTATAATACTCAGAAAAATAAACAGCCAATCAGATTCAAAGTGATGCTTTTGATACCAACAACGACACTGTGATGAGAAACTGGCTTTGCTTTATAGCCAGTAGCCTCAGTTTGCATCTATTCTACTGTTTTCTGACATTAAGCAGTTTGGCAACATCTTCTAAGGACTCTGAGGCTGTTTCCTTACCTGTATGATCAGAATAATATCTCCTTCAAAGGACTGTTGTAAAGATGAAATGAGGTGACAGATGTAAAATACCTGGCTGAGGGACAAGCATGGAGTTAATGCTCAGCCAACTGCAATCACTGTTGGGGACACGAGAGCAGTGTCCATTTCTGCATTCTCTTCTCCAAGCACAGACTTGGCACGGCGTAGGTAGCTCCCCCACCAGACTGTAAGTTCCCTCTGGGCAGGGTCTATCTCTCCGTGCTCATGATTACATTCCTAACGCATAGCTCAATACCTCAATAAGTGTTTTTAAATAAATTAAAAATAAACATGCTGGAAATGTCGAAATAAATGGACTTGATTTGAATTCCTTAACGTTTTCCAGTGCAGAGGGCATCGGTGTCATTTTTGGAGAAGAGTAAAATGAAATCTCACAAGATGGTGACCAACTTGAAGCCTTGGCAGATAGACTGAGGGAGGGAGAACTGGCCTGCCATAATGAATAACACACCCATCTTTCTTCTCCTTTTGAGGCAGCTGCACTCCACAGCGATGCAGCCATGGTGGACAAATTCAGACTAAACACATATACATCATTGTCTCCATGTGCGTTTCTAACGTGTCCACATCAAACTCTGGAGAGGGCTCCTGGGGACAGGAAATGGGACTGAGACCACCTCGAAGTAATTTTGAATGTGTATACCTGTCATCTTTCTGTCACTCTTCCTGGAGCAGCCTCGGGGCAAGTCCACTGGGACGATGACTCCATGTTTCCATCCAACCACTAAACTCATCCTTTGTGACCCGGGGCCAGGCCAACTCACCAGAGCCTGCTTCTAAGAAGAGAGGAAATTGTGTGACTGGAAAATGAATCCACTAAGAATAGATGGTTGCCTCTTGGCTTCTTTAATTGTTCTTCACAAGGAATATTTATGAAATAATGATGGATATTTGGGGGAACTCATGTTCAGATAGTAATTTACTTGGGGGGAAAAACTTGACCACATAAACACTAAAAAGAAGACAGTGTCTTTGGTTGCATTCTGCTCTTTCACTTGATATTGAACAAATATTTACTAAATCTCCACCATGTGCCAGACATTACTCTGTGCACTGGAGGCCCAAGGAAATGATATCAACTTTGCCCACATGAAATGCACGGAGAGCCAGTCAGGCAGTGTGATAAGCACTACGGCCAGCTAAGGACACACACAGATCAGAGCCCCACTGCAGACGTGGGAAGGCTCCCAAGAAAAGGGTAATTAAGCTGAGATCTAAAGGATCATCTCAAAGTTACTCATGTGAGAATGGCAGTAGATAGAGGAGAAAAAAAACTGTGTTCCTGTCAGAGGAAATGGTGTGTGAGAAAGCGCGGAGGTAAAAATAAAGAGCATTGGTCATTAAAAATGACGAATTAAGTCCCTGTGGCTGGACCACTGAGTATAGAGAAGTGGTCATAAGGAGGCTGCAGAAGTAGGCAGAGATCCTACAGATTCAGAAGGGACTAGAAGCCACATTGGGACATGGCTTTTCCTAAGAGCACAAAAGAGCCAGTAAAGCCCTTTAAGTAAGATCCTAACCACAAATCCTAACCAAAATTCTCTGTGGAAGTAACACATCTGCCACATTCATTCGATGGGAGTGTCCCAAGTTCCAGATCCTATGCTGGCTCTGTGTGCACAATAGCTTATCAACTCACTCCAAGAGAACTTAAGAAATCTTTCTTTAAGAGCTCCCCTAAGACTAAGGAAGTATGAGAAGTAGAAAGAATAGTAGAATAGTGTGATGGTTAATTTTGTGTCAGTTGACTAGACTATGGTGCCCGGTTTTTGGTTAAACAGTAGTCTAGATTTTACCATGGAGATCTTTTGTAGATATGATTAACATTTATAATCAGTTGACTTTAATGCAGAATATCCTCCATAATGTGAGCGAGCTTCATCCAATCAGCAAAAGGCCTTAAGTGCAAATTGAACTGCTAAGGCCCACCACAAAGAAGGAGAAATTCTGCCTCAGGACTATAACATGGAAACCTTGCCTGAGTTTCCAATCTGCTGACCTGCCCTAAGGATTTGAAACTCAGGACTGCAGTGTCAACTCTTACCTGCATTTATAGCCTGCCAGCCTGCTCTGAGGATTTCTGACTTGCCAAGCCCTATAATCCCATGAGCCAATTCTTTAAAATTAATTTCTCAATAGATAATGAATAGATAGATAGATGATAGATAGATAGATAGATGATAAATAGATAGATAGATGATAGATAGATAGATAGATGATGATAGATGATGATAGATAGATAGATAGATAGATAGATAGATAGATAGATAGAAGAGAATACACACACACACACATACACACACCACACTCACTTACTCAATTGGTTCTATATCTCAGGAGAACCCTGAATGATACAACTAGGATTCAGAAAATCCACTCTAATCTCCTCTCACTATCATTTCACCTCTCTGAGCCCATTGTCTCATCAGCATAATGGAGACTAATCACCATCCTTTAATGCCATGACTGGCACCTAGTAGGTGCTTCAGATCATTTCTTTTTCCCGTTCCTTGATTGATAGGAAAAATATATACCCAATGCAGGGCATTTTTCTGCTGACACAAGCTGCCCTCGATGAAATCTGATCTAGAATGAGAAGTACTAAACAAATAAAAAAGAATTTACTCTCAGAGTATTATTGCCACTGTGATGGATGGCTGCTCCAAAGGCTATTTCTCAAGAGTTCATAGTAGAGAAAAATGTCCAAGCTTGATTTTATATGTGTGTGGAAAATAAATTGTATGACAAGGGTGGCGACATTTGGACGGGGAGAGGGCTTACTCAAGGAATTAAACATGTCAGGAGTCTCAGAATGAAAATAATGTTGAAATGGAAGGTGAAAGGGGCATATTTGGAAAGCTTGACAAGTGGCACAATGGGAGGAAAGGTAGCATTCTGGAACGAGATGTCAGCCATTCTCTGCCACTAAAGCCACGATCTGCCCTTAATAACTCAGCAAGGTGGAAAAGAAAAAATATGAGCCCAGGTTCTAATGCTCTATTATCACAACTGGCTTAAATTATTTTTCCTTGCTTAATTGACCACATAGCAAACACAGAGAGAGTAAAACCTGGCAGACCTTTTTTAATGGAATCTTTGCCTAAGTAATCTCTCAAATTTCTGTCAGCAAAACTCCCAACATGAGAGATATCCAAGACCCAGAGAGGGAAAGTGTCTGGGATAATGTCACAAGGAACACCAGCGGTAAATCCCAGTCTAAAACCCAGGCCTGTAAGCTCCCCAAAACAGGGCTTTGTAAGGAACTAAGGATTATCTAAGTAGGGATGCCAAATAGGTTGCATTTAGCATACCAACTTAAATTGATTGATAGTGCCGAGTTGAGGTATGTGGGAGCAAATGCAGATTCAGCCTGAAAGATGGGTTTGATTGATTAGTGACATTTGTCATAAGAGCCAGAGGTTCTGCAGGCAGGCCAAATTTTTGTCATTCCTTATCTGGTCCAACCTATTCTTTTTTTTTTTTTTTTTTTAATCCTATATCACAGGTCAGCAAAATACAGCCTGTGGGTCAAATTAGACCCACTGCTTATTTTTATAAACAAAGTTTTATTGGAACACAGCTCTGTTCATTTATTTGTATATTTTCTATAGCTACTTTTGCTCTACGACCACAGAACTGAACAATTGCAACAGGGACAACATGGTACACAAAGCAGAAAATATAAACAAATGATCTCTTTACAAAAAAAGTTTGTCAACCCTGTTCTAGAGTACACTGGAACCCAGACTGACCTGATTCCAGTCAAATAATGAGGTCATGCATTCATTCATAATTTATCTCATATGTATTACATGTCTCATATGATCCAGATACTATATATATAAAACACATAACATATATATATATATATATATATATATATATATATATATATATAATGTAGTAATATATACTGCGTAATATAGCAATCTACATGATGAAGGGAAATAGCCTTAGGATAAAGTGGAAATACATATATATGTATATATATGGGTTGGAAATTACTCTAAGACTATTTCCCTTTATAGTCACAGGATGGCTGCCAGGGGCCATTTGATCTATGTACTTTTTTGTTTATATCCAGCAGAGAAGAGGAAAACTCTACTCCCCATAGCAAGAATTATAAGTCCTTCTTTTCCTTCCCTTCAGTCTAATTAGGCCACTTAGATCACAAGCCTAATCCCAAACTAACACCATTTGCCAGGAGTATGCCATGCCCAGACTGGCTCTATTAGGACCCACCCCTACACTGGGGAGGGTGGCAGCATCCTCTGAACCATGTGGGAGAGAAATGAATGCTTGCACAAAATCAAGTTTCAAGGAAGAATAAGAAAAGGGACATGGGTGATGACTGGATAGCCACTAGGGCCCACGACAGTGGCTAATACAATAGCACAGGGAAAAGATAATGGTGACTTCCTACTTAGGAGAGATCAAAAGAGAAAGAACAAGACTGGAGGAAATATTGGAAGTAGGAGGACTTGTTAGACTAGATGGGACGGTGGTAAGGTGGAGAGAACAAAGTTGACCCTCAAGGTTCTGGCTTGTGCAATGAGTCAATGATTTTTACCAATAAGGTACAAGAGTGGAAGGGCCAAGTAAATAGGCTGGTAATTCTCAATCCTGCCTGCCCATTAGAGTCACTAGAAAGCTTTTAGAAAATACTTATGTCTGGGCCCCGCTCCAGACCAATTAAACCAAAAGTTCTAGAAGCAGCCTGGGCACTTGTGTTTTCAAAAAGCTCCCCAGGGAATTCAAATGTGTAGCCTGCGTTGAGAACCACTGCTCTAAACCATTCAAATAGGAGCAAAGCCAACAGATTATCTAACCAAACTCCTCATTTTATGAGTAAAAAAACCTGAGTCCTGCCCAACCACACACACCCTTCACCACATTTTCCTTTCATTTCAGGAAGTTGTGTTTGGGTGTCCGTGGTGTGTGAGGACCTGGGCTGTGTTACAAGACACCAAGGTTAGTAGCAGGCCTGACCACGTCTGACACACAGGAGTGCAGAAACCATGGAGTGGAAGAAGGACCACAGCTCTGGCCTTTGTGCTATAGCGGGACAAGCATAGATTCTGGAATTACATAGACCAGAGTTCAGGTCCTGGTTCTGCCATCGTGAGGTCTTAGGTGAATCATTTAAACAAGAATCTTTGTAAACTCCGAGAAGTGAGGACAATTGTGTGTACCCCATGGAGGAGTGGAGGGGGTTAACGGAAAATGCAGAGAACGCCCACAGGGGACCTGCGAGGCACTTGGAAGTTATTAGCGCCTTTTTAAGCAGGTTGGGATAATTAAACCCTTATTTGTGGACTGGAAGGAGCCATGGCTGGGAAATAATTCTGCAACTGAACTTGAGGCCTCTGCCAGATGATCTCTGTGGGCCGGGAGCATAAATGCTCAGCAAGATGGGTTATTATAATTCTAATTCAGGTTTTCATAACGAAATGACATCTCACTGAGATGGCTGATCCCAGAAGAGAGCCCAATCTAAATTTAGAGGGTTTCATAGCTCTCTCAAAAGCCCAAAAATGTGATTTGTCTTCAGGCTCCATAGCTTTCAAGATTGTCTGTGGTAGCCAAGCTGACCGTGGTGTTTTCTCTCGCATTTCGAGCAGTGAGTCACTGCATCCAGTTTGGGAGCCAAGAGATGCACTTGACTGGAAGCCCCTCCCTAGAGCCGTGCAACATTCTACGGTAATCAGCTGTCATTAGGAGAGGATGTGAGTCATGAGGAACTTGCACGTGTGCACATGTGTGTGTGTGCATGTGTGTGTCAGTACGAGGGACTCACTCGTTTCTTTTCCAGCAATCATCAAAGGCAATCGCAAAGCCACAAGCAGCCTGGAGTGATGGGGCCAAGTAAAAGTGGGCCCTGGGACCCCAGTCCTGACTTAGACCATTGACCATCTCTTCAAACAAGCACGAGTCTCACTTCCCTTGTGACTTTCCCCAGGGGAAACCTTTCCCGAAGTTTCCTAGTCAGGAAAAACAATCTTCATCCACAGACAGGATTCAAGGTCCTTAGGAGAAAAACAGTCACTACACATGTGAAAAAAGAAATGATCTTCAAAAGTGGGACCTGGATTGAAATTCAAAATTAAAGACATTTACCCAGACGGGGATAGGAAAAATATATATTGAGCACTAACTATGTGCCAGGCACTGAGATCACAAATTCAAAGCTTCACAATAAATTAATTAACTTTCCAAGCACTAATTTCTTCATCTCATAGCTCCATTTTTATTGTATCTCTCCTAAGTTTGTTTTGAGTATAAAAATATTCAATAATAACAGGAACATTGATTAATCACTTATTCTGAGACAGGCACTGTACTAAATATGTCACAAACACTACCTCCTTAAATACCAGAGCACCCCTGTCAAGGAGGTATAGCCCAGAGCCACTTCACGAATGAGGAAACTAAGGCCTCCAACTAAGGCTAATCTGTCAGATTTCGCACAGTAAGAGCAGAGTCAGCTGTATGTGCCTAAGCTGCCTGACTCCAAATCTCACTACACCTTGAATAAATGAGGACACTATAACTGTGTGGCACTTTAATTTTTTGAACCTCAAAGTAGCAAAGCACGTGCTTGAGTCTGGTGTTTCCTGGCTCCTGGCTCACTACTACTTCAAGCTTCTGCCTTAACATGTCCCATAAAGCAAGAAGCAGGAGTAAGGATCAAAGAGACAGGTTAAAATTCCCTGAAGTTTCAGGCTGTCAAGGAGTCTCCTCTGCTGAGTAGCTCCTGGAAAACTGAAAGCCAATAGGCCAGATCAGAGTTCACAGTGTAATAAGAGAATAAGAGATACTCAACAAATGGTAGCCATGTGCTGGACTTCTTATCACACACTATCTCATAGTCATCCAACATAATGCTATAAATGAAGTGGAATTATCTTTACCATATAGGAAACTGAGACCCACAAAAGTGAAATGACTTGTCCAAGGTCACTTCACGGGATGCGATAAAGGCATGTTTTGAGAGCTTTTTCTTAGTGCTTATCATGGTGCCTGAAACATAGTAGAGGCTCAATAATTGGAAGTTGATGTCTGTCTTGGACACTAATAATTCATTAAGAATGTGCCTAGAACTGTGCTAAATACTTTATTTTTTCAGTGTTCAAAATTAGCCTGTGAGATAGTTTTCAGATACTTTTAAGGTGAGGAAACATACTGAAAGAGACGAATATTATCTGATTAGTCCACGATGGACCCAGAAATTTATCTCGGCTCGTGCAACTCCAGTACTATGCATTGTCCAAATTTATTATTTTCTGCTTTTTGGAAGAAGAACGTTAAAGCCAAGAATCTGGTCCCTGGAACCCAGCGTCCACGTCCTTAGTGCCCTAAGTAGTCTGCTTCCATCTGTGCAGCTGTACCTTGCAAAGTGAGGAACTAGGGGCTCAAAGGTAGGAACTGAGTTTGCCAACATTTTCCAGGCCACCTCAGGGTTTTCTAGAGTCTAAAGTCAAAATTATTAAAGCTTGGTGCTCCTAATGAACTATTTTTATACCTGGAATGTGTTGGGAGCCAGCTGGCTACTGCCACAGCTCAGATATCACCTGGTGCTTTCTTCTGAATGCGGTCAATAAATCACATGAACAGCTAAACCAGACTGTGTCTGTCTGGGTCTGTATCTGATAAGAAGCTCTCAACAACAAGTGAGCTGTGTTACACTTTCTGCAGAGCTGGCTGTGTGGATAGAATCACCGGATTTCAAAATGGGAAGGCCCATTGAATTCCCTTGCTTTATAGGTAGAGAAACTGTGACCCAGAGCGTTGGTCTGGTATATTAGGTTGCAAGACATGGAAATCCATTCAACTTAATGGAGAGTGTTGTATTGTAAATATGGAAGAGTATTTTATAGAACCCATTTATATGGACAGAAAACCAGAACATGTGAGAACTGGAAACTCCGCCCCCTTGTGGTAGACACAGAGATGCAGCACACAGATCCCCTTTAAGGAAAAACTTACTGCCCTGCTGAGGAGAGTGTCAGCAGACAGCTTCCAGCTATCAGCTCCTTCATTCAGTGCCTTCAAGGTCTGCCTCAGCTATAGAGGCCAGCCTCTTCCAAGGTCATGCCCTTGCTGGAGTAGCCCACATTTCATAATTAAGCAGGCAGCATACAAAGGCCCAGTCATTTCAACCTGAAAAGGGGCAACTTTGATGGGCAAAATTTGCTCCAAAACACCCACTGGGTTGCCTGAAGATTTGTTGGATCTCTATCACACTTGAGTTTCTCCCTCTGCCAAGTGTTGCTTCTTCCCATTTCCTTTCATGGGTGTTGAACCCTAATAAACACTTTGCATGACAGACTCTAAGTATCCTTTGGAGAACACAACCTGTAGTATCCTGACTCTCTCAGGCCAAATGGTATTTTCTCTCTGTATTCCTTGTTTTATCTGCTTCATTCAACCGCCCCTTTCCTATAATTCATCTCTGACTTTTCCTCTTGAACATAACCTATCATGGCTGCCTCCCAAATGGCTGCCTCAGCACATGTGGTAGACTATATTTTCTAAATCAACTACTGCAACATTTTAAATCTTACATGTTCTTCCAGAAACTGTTCACTCTCCATTAAGAAGCAGAATCTATTTCTCTCCTCGTTGAAGTTGGGCTGGACTTTCTGACTACTTTAATGAATAGAATGAATGACATTGCATGACATCTGGGGCTAAGTCATAAAAGGTAATGTGGATTCTACCTAGCTCTCTCTTTCTCTGGGGATGCTCACTCTTGGAACCTAATCACCAGGCTGTGAGGGAGCCCAAACTAGCCCATGTGGTGAGATGACATAGAAAGGAACTGAGGCCCCTAACTGACACCAGCATCAATGGCCAGACATGTGAATGAATGAAGCTTGAGATAATTCCAGCCCTGCTCCCCAACACACACCTTTGAATCTTCTGAGACCACAGACATGGTAGAACACATATAAGTTGTTCCTGCTATGCCCTGTCTAAATTTCGGACCCTCAGAATCCATGAGCATAATAAATTGTCATTGTATACCACTTACATAATTTGTTCCATAGCCATAGTAACTGAAACAGCCCCAAAGTTCACAGCTAGACATGTCTCCCCTGGCCAACTGACTCCATCACTAAATCCCAATTTCAAATTCCTTGGAGAGAGATATTGGCTGGACCTGGTATGAATACCTGACTCACATTAGGCCAATCAGCTGTGATCATGTGGCTAAGAAGGTAGGCCTTCAAATTTAAAAGGCTTTTCCACTTGAAATTCTTTCATCTATTACACAATTATCATGTCTTGTACAAGTTATATGTTGCATAAGCTACTGTGTTTGCAGTAGTAAATAAGACATGGTCCAGCTAACATGAAGTTTATATGTAGAATATTCAGTTAATGGACAAGAAAAAAATACATTCTTTTCCTAAGGTAGCATATTGCAGTGATAGAGTTTACCAAGGGAACCTAATTTGTTGGAGAGTCAAAGTTTGACCAGGGAGAAAATAACTATCATAGATAATCTATCCAGATTCAGTTTAGTAATCATTTATTGAATATCTACTATGAGTCTCAGGGGCTATGCCAGAAGACATTTATCTACAGATGATATGGTATGATGAATATTTGAATCTCACACTATGCCTTGAACATAAATCCAGAGAGATGAAGTAATTACTTGAGTTTGAGCTCAGACCTGGACCACCATCTACCATTCTTATGATCTCTAACCACACCATGTTGAAAGATGCCTCATACAGCATCTTTCAACGTGGCTCAGATGAGGAAGTTCCGTTTGACTCAGGATAGAGTAATACTTAAGTGCATGGGCTCTAGAGATAGGCTGCCCAGGTTCTAATCCTACCTCTACCATTTATTAGACAAAGCTAATAAGAGTGCAATAAGAAATGAGTTTAGTCTTTCTGACCCTCAGTCTCCTTATCTGTAAAATTAGATAATAATCGTACTGACCTCATTGGGTTGTTGTGAGGATAAGAAGAGATAAACCGTGTGACGAGCTTAGAACGCTATCTGACACAATATAAGTGCTCAATAAATATTAGTTCTTATGATCCAGTTTGAGGCCCCAGAGGAGACTTCCTAGTAGAGATAAGCCCAAATGGAGTGTGGTCTTTGAGCACTTCAAGTTAGAAAGAAAGATTTTCTGGTGGAGGAAGGTACAGGAGGACACTAGAAAAATTGAAGTGTTTTCAGAAACAATAAGCAATCCTGTTTGATAGAGCTTTACGTAAATTTGCCTACTCATTTATTTTTTACCTTTCCCATTAGTGCGTAAGCTTTCCATGAGATAAAAATCTTCACTCCACCTAGAGCAGAGCCTGGTACGTGGCAGGTGTGCAATAAAATTTTACTGACTAAATTAATGAGGTATGCACTGTGTGGTCTTGGGCAAGCTTCCTCTCCTCTCTGAGACTTAGCACCTTGCCTTCAGAGAAAGGAATAATAACATCCTTTTCATGGGTGGTTGATAGACTCAAATGAGATAATCATGCAAATCCTGGCCTGACGCAGGTGTTCAAACATGCTAATTTCTTTTCCTTGGACTTATGTATCCAGTAGAAGGTCAAAGTGGAGTGGAATAGACAATAAAAATGTAAAGAAGTGAATGAAGAGAGGAATTGGTATATGTTGGAAAAGTTAGTGATTTCTTCCTAGAGGAAGCAGAACTAAAACTGAGCCTTGAAGTGGGGAGCTGAGCTGTGTTTGCACCTGAACCTTCACAATGTACTCCAAGTTTATAATGAGTTAGGGGCTTTGGTTATGGGCCAGGATCCCCATCAGAACAGAACCATCAGGGCAGAGACCCTGTGCCAGTGGGATGTGCCCTCCCCTCAAAGATTTTTAAGTTGTGCATTCCTGGCACCAGAAACTGACATAGACATCTCAGCTAAGCCACCAGCTTACTATGAGACCTCAACAAGTTACTAAGCAAGCTGGATTTCTGTGTCCCCATCTGTACAATAATGGATTCAATGGATGAGCCCCAAAGGCCCTACTTGTTCTCTGACACTCTTGAGTCTGTGGACAGACATCAGGCAACCATCTCATAAAGACATCAACAAATGCAGGTACAAAATTATTTTCACAAGGTGTTCTTTCGTATAAAACTTTCGAAACAAACCCTGAAGAAAGGCCTAAAGTGGTTCGATTGGAGATAGGGCTTGGGAATCAAGAAATAGCAGAAGTGGGAGTTAACTGGCTCTTGGCTACACACATTCTCTCCCCGTGTCTGGGCCGTGATCTTCCTACCTGCATGAAGGGGGAACTGGTTAAAAGATTGGAAAGCACCTCCAAGCCTTTCAAATCACCAACTTTTTATCATTGTCCTGGGCTGAGATTTTCCAGAAACAAATGCCAGGAATGCTAATGGGTCCCTCAGAAGCCTGCCCATTTGGACAACCTGCAGGGCTGTGGAATCTGGGTCTGTTTGTGGCCACATCAGGATGGCCTCACCACTGACTTCATTCTCTGGCACATCCTCTGTTATGACAAAGGCCTTGATGTGTCCAAATGGCCTGCCCCGGGTCAGGGGCGTAGCACATCAGAGCTAGCTTCAGCTGAATGGCCTGAATCTTAGGAATTATTTCCCTAGATCTCTGCCTTTGCCAGTTATCAGGGTGGATGGATAATAATGACTCCCCGGATCTGCGAAGGGCAGTGAAGGGATTGCAAAGAACCCTGATTTCAAAGTCATGAAACAATGGGCTGCACCCCAGGCTCTATCCCAACCAGCTGTTGCTATCCTTAAGCAGGTGCTTACCCTTTCTGAGCACCCCTTTCTACATCTCAGAAAGAGGATGGAATCCTGCACATCTCACAGTGTCCTCGTGAAGATCAAATGAGATCACAGAGGCCGGGCCTTGGAATAGTATCAACTCACAAAGTTACAACAATGTTGTTTTTGATGGCTTGTATCTACAGAGTGCTCGACAACTTACGAAGTCCGTTACTATTAACGCATACTCACATCTGTTGTTTCGTACTCTCCCATCAGCCCTACTGGGATACAGGGTGAGCCTTCTTATCCCCTCACCTCTTATCTGCTCCTCTCTTAGGGCACTTAGAACATTAAGCTTTCAACTTTGTATTTGTTATTTATGCACATGTCTAATCTCCCTACCTTGAACAGAAGCCAGAGCAGGCATGGGATCAGATCATCCTTGCTCCACCCACCCCAATCCACTCACTGCCTTCAATGCGTTGGGTCCTCAGCCAGTAATGAAAGTCAGAGAAAGGAGAGAGATGAGAGGGAGACAAAGAGAGATGAGGAAGTATATAATTGAATTCTTGCCTTAGGCAATTCAAATGGTGTAAGTTAAGCTGTTTGCTATGTTAACTCTGAGCCACATTTAGAACTTAAATTTAAGTTCATTAAAATGATATAAAATTAAAAATTCAGTTTCTCTGTTGCTTTGGCCACATTTCAAATGCCCAGTAGCCAGAGGTGGCTAGTGCCGACTGTATTCTCGACATTTCTATCACTGTAAAACTGTCTATTGGACAACACTGGCACCAAGGAGAAAACACAGGCTCTGAAGTCAAACAAAACCAGGTTCCAATGCTGCCTCTCTGAGTCATGCAAGGCCCCTCACCTCTCTAAGCTTCAGTATCCAGATTTATAACATAAGAATGCTCATAGAGATATCTATATCAATGTGCCTTTCATGGCATTGTTGAGAGAATTAAGCAAACTAATTGTTTTATCACATATATGTTAGCAGATGCTTCCATGTAATGGTAAAGAAAATGGTAGGCCCAGGAGCCAGTGTTCACACCAGGGGAAGTTATAAGGCAGAGAGGAAGGAACACAGGCAGATAGATGGGTAGACAGATGGAAGTCTGAATCTTGGTTCCACTTGCCAGCTGCATAACCTTAAGAAAACCTCTCCGGGTCTCATTGTCTTCCTTTTTCAGCTGGAAAAGAAGAAACATCTCTTATTTAATTCTGATAGCATTTCTGCAAGTTAAACATATGAAGAACCTTACTCAGTGCAGAGAATGAAGGCAGCGGGTTCCTCACTGCTGGAGCATACAGCCTCTATGAGGGTGTGGCACGTGGAGGGAGAGGCTGGCGAGGCCTCTGTAAGCAGTCAGAGAATTTGGCTTTGACCTGAAGAGAAGGGAAGAGCTATGAAAAGATTATAAGCTGGAAGGTAACTCTCTCAAATATGCACTTTAGGAAACTGTCTGACTGTAACATGAGGATGGGAGGGAGATGGCCAGACAGCAAGCAGGGCGGAAGGAAGCTATCACATAAATCCCACCCAAAAATGAGGAGAGTTATCAGTGGGGGAAAAAAGAGAAAGATCCTTGGGAAATAAAATTAACAGGCTTGGCCACTTTGTCAAGGCCTGGCAAAACACAAGAAGCACACCCAAGAAGATTTAGCCCAAGAGAACTTAAAAAAATAGCCTTTTTGAGAGATATGGGTAGAATTAAGGGAACCAGGACTCTCAAGAGAAGGAAGGCATTGCCACCCACAGTCCTGAAGAGAACTCAAAGAAATCGGGAGCCAAGAAAGATGCTGACCCAACAGGAGCTGTAGCCAAAATTAAGAATGCAGTTTCTACAGACCATGGCCAGAGGTGCAGGGAATAACAAATATTTCTCTCCTCTTCCACTCTAATCTCATGCCAGTGCCTCTCACTGGCCAAACCCACTAGAAGCCAGAGTCAGGAGGACTTGGGTCATGTGATCTGTAGCTGTCAACTTACCTGGGTCAACAGCAGGTCAGAGAAGGGTGAAATATGGGTCTGGGGATGGAATGCATTCGTGAAGAATAACTATCATAGTCACCAATTAGATGGGAGTGGAGAGTGGTTGGGGGTGTGAAGGGAGAAGAATTTTTTCTAACTCCTAAAATCCCTTGCTAAGGAGATTTGCCCAATTAAATATCCTTGAACTGGAGGATTGAAACACCTATCCAAATAAATCACATTTGAGTTCACATGTGCCCCTCAATACTTGCCCCAAACATCTAAATCTTCTCTTTTCCTTTCCTCACACAGATGTGGCCTATTGACGAGTACTTGGAAAAGTGAGCCATAAGAGGATTTGTAGTATATTTTATTAGTACTACAGCTAAAAAACAATCTAGCTTATAATATAATTTCAAAACCAGAGGTAAATATAAAAAAAAAGTACAAAATAACCTGTGCAAAAAAAAAAAAAAATTAAATTAAAAAGGTGGGAGGGGCCAAGGAGTGCCTCACTCTTCTGCAAAAAAATAAATAAATAAATCTTTTATTCCACAAACATGGCTGGGAGCAAAGAGCTACGTGGAAAATGTCTCAACCCTCCAGGTCAAGCCCTTCTCTGCCTGACACATTTAATTCCCTGTGTCTCTGATGGGTCCCAGGCCTGGATGGATCTGTACTCTGGATCTGTACACTGGAGCTCCAGGCCACATTGACGTGATACTCTGAGTGTGGCTGAGGCAGGCACATCCAGGAGATGGGGAAACTGCCTGGGGACCAGGAACTCTGTTACTAAGGGAGCCAGAGGGACTGTTGACAGTAACAGCAGTCCTATTTTTGCAAAGAGCTCCTGGGAAGCCTTCATAAGCCTGGGGAGCACAGTGGTTTTCATCATTAGTTAACTAACACATTTTCCACACTGGAGCCAGAAGTAGGACTAGGTAAGAGACATTGTAAGGCATAGAGGAGATGGATGGGCAGCTATGGGCGAACCTCAGCTTAGAACTCCACTCTGTAGGTCACAAGGAAAAGTCCCAGCTTCTTAGGAGGTTTTCCAAGGCCCTTCATGATCTGACACCTGCTTGTCCAGGTAGTTGCCCCAGCATTTCACACTAACCCTTCGCCCAACTAAGCTACTAGCGTTGGTCCAGATATACCCTGCAGGCTCTTTAGGCATCTGGGCTTCTTCACATGCCATTCCACTCTCTTCACCTAGAACTCTCCTATTTTTTCTATAAAACTCTTCTACAACTACATCTAGATTTCTCAAGGAAGGCTCTGCAGAGGAGTTGTCAGGCGCTCCCATTTCTATGCCTCCATAGTACCTTGGACTGTACTGTTAAGCAGTAAACAAGTAAATGACTAATTAGGGCACAATGTGCTGTTTCCACCTCAAGACAACAAGCTCCTAAAGACCAACGTGGCATCATAGTGACTTACGGCATTTATACCTCAGCACTGGGTCTGTCCCAGGATAATAACGAGTAGCTTGTAACATGAAAGCTGACCATTCTCCTGTTGGACAGTTACTCTCACCGAAAATTTCTTCCTATTTTTCCCTGAAATCTGGAGTTTCTAACTGACAGGTACTAGTTTTGTTTTCTAAAGCCATAAGTAAGAGTCCCTCCTGGTGACACATCCCAGCCATTCAGATCTTCCAAAGCAGTGACCATGCCCCACTAAACCTTCTCTCCACCATATTCCTTCTTTTAGCCAGAATTAGTTTTGGAGTTTTTTGTTTGTTCGTTTTTGTTTTATTTTATAAAATTTCACTTTGCATTCAAATAGATTTGAATTGGATTTGAGCTCTGCCACACCATAGCCCCAGTTTACTCATCTATGGGGATAATAATATCTACTTTATAGGGATGTCGAGAGAACTAAATGAAATATTGAATGGAAAAACACAGGTCCTGGCAATAGAATATCTTCAAATAGTTATTGAATGACTGAACAATAAATGAGTGAACTAGGGCTTTGAGTCACTTAAATGGAGTAACATTTTAAACATCTAACTCTTAAAACTAGTTACGAGTCAGTAACTGGTAGATCTACACCAAGTATTTGTTGGATGTTAAGATCAAGCATTGAACAAATAAGACATGCATAATCTATGATCTAATGGCTCTTGGGGAAGTCATTGAATGCATAATGACAAAACACAGGTGTAACAAATAGCATGAGAGTGAATTTGCAGGTCACTTAGCTGAGTTCATCTGAGCAGGTTAATGAAAGACTCCTTATAGAAGAGGTTCTACATCAGAGACTAGAATACTTAGAATGTAAAATTCTTTGCTTCTTATCCTGTTATCATCTGTACTTCTCTTGAGAACATTGTAGAGAAAGTAAGATGGACTGGCCAGACAAGAATGTTGAATGTTAAATTTAATATTATCAAAATTGAAAAACTGAAAAGGCTCACCCCAATCTCTGAAAGTTATACTGATCGGTAAATGTGATGGTAAATACACTAATTGGTAAATATACTAGGACAGTGGCTCTTCAAGTGACAATAGATATGTTGCATACCTTTCACAAGTTTGATGCCAAATTTTTACCAATGCATAAAATTTGTTTATTATAACTGAGATTATATATTATTCCTGAAATGTTTATTATATCTAAGATTATATATTATTCTTGAAATATTTCTTAGTTGAAAGATCAAGCTGAGAAAATCATGTGGCCAAGGCGTTCAGTGTAGTGAACTTTACTGTTTACGCTATCATCATTTCTATTTAGTATTGTATTGGAGGTCTTAGCCAGTGCAAAAAATCAAGAGGAAAAAAAAGCACAAGAATGGGAAAGGAATAAATAAGATTGCTATTTTACAGAGATGACATTAATAATATGTATATGTAGAAAATCTAAAAGAATCTATGGACAAATTATTAGAATTAACATATGAATTTAGTAAGACTACTAAATTCATAGTTATTATACAATTAAAAATCAATTTTAAAGATATTTGTAATAGATTAAAAAAACTACAAAATGTTGCTGAAAGAAATCAAAGAAAACCTACCTAAATTAAAGGGCATGCCATGTTCATGAACTAGAAGACTCAATATTGTCAGTTCTCCCCAATCTAATCTATACGTTCAGTGCAATCCCAATCAAAATCTCAGCAATTTTATTCTGAAATGTCTTAGTTTGGATCAACCAGAAGTAGGCCCTGAGATGAGGATTTGTGTGTAAGTGATTTATTAAAGAAATGGTCTCAGAAGAAACTGATCAGGAAATGGATAAGTAGAACATGGAATGGGAGGAAAGCAAGTAAAGGTCTGATTTCAGGCTGATCCTAAAAGGAAGCTCAAGATTATAATTTACACATCAAAGCTTTCCCACTTCAAGGCAGATAAACTGAACTTTCATACCACACACCAGTTAGTCATTGCTAAGACCCACCCCAAGAGGACAGAAACTCTCAGGCACTTCCAGATCTCCATATATTTGGGCAAAGTGGATCCAGTAGCTTTTAGAGAATCCTTCAAAGAGAATCACAGGTGTAGGCTGTAGGAAGTAAAACATACAGAAGCCGAGAGAGGAGAGCAGACACACAGAGTAAAAGGACTCTAAGGGGATTCGGGTAGAATGCAGACAACACTCACTGCATGGAAATCAATAAGCTGATTCTAAAATTTATATGGAAATGCAAAAGGCCAAGCCTAAGAAAAGATAATGTGGAAAAAAGGGGAATAAAATTGGTGTGCTTACACTACCAGATTTTAAGACTTACTATAAACCTACTTTAATTAAAACAAGTGTAGTATTGGTGCAGGAATAGGCAAACAACCAATGGAACAAAATAAAATTTCAGGAATGGTTGCACACATACACAGTCACCTGATTTATATCAAAGATGTCTGTAGTGCAGTAAAGAAAGGATAGTATTTTCAATAATTAGTGCTAAATTAATTGGATATTAATATGGATAAAACTGAATATTGAACTGTAACATATATAAACTTCAGTTCTGGGTGGATTATAGACCTAAATGTGACAGGCAAAAAGAAAAAAGCCTCTAGAAGATAACATAACGACATATGTTTGTGATCCTGCGATAGGCACAAAATTCACTAAATATAAAAGAAAATCAAATGTATTTGATTTCATTAAAGTTATGAACTTCTATTTAACAGAAGATATCATTGAGACAGTGAAAAGACAACAGAGTAGGAGAAAATATTTACACTACACATACCCAACAAAGAATTTACTACTGAAAAATTTAAAGAACTTTTATAAATCAATGAGAATTAGATAATTTTTTAAATAATCAAAAGACTTGAAAAGGCATTTCACAGAAGGGAACACCAGGGAAATGTATATCAAAATCACAATGAGCTACTACTATATATCTACAGGAATCACTAAAATTTAAAAAAAAAAAATTTTTTAACCTGACAATACCAAACATTTCCAAGAGTGTGGAGCAACTATAACTTTTAGGCATGGTTGGTAGTGGTGTAAACTGGCTCAATAACTTTGAAAACTGGAAGGATCTATAAAGACTAAAAATAATACACAGTCCATGATGGAGTAACTCAACACCTAGACATACACTTAAGAAAAGTTTTTTTAATTTATGCACCAAAAAGCATGTTCGAGGATGTCCACAGTGATTTTAGTCATAATAGCCAAAAGTCAGAAATGACTCAAATGCCAATATACACACAATGGAATATTGTAAAGCAATGTAAAACAGCAAACTACAGTTACATATGACATGCATCAATCTCACTGGCATAATAACAAGCGAAGGAAGATGATTGCAACTGAATAAAATAGTATTATCCCATTTTATGAAAGACAAAATGAATCAATGATAATAGAAGCCAGAATAGTTGTGACATGTATAGGACGTATTGACTGAGAGGGGACATGAGGGAACCTCCGGAGGTATTGGGAGAGCTTTATATCTTGAGCTAGGTGGTGGTTACTTAGGTATATTTAGATTTGGAAAAAAATTACTAAACTCTAAGTTTAACATTTGTGGTGATTTTTTTTAATGTAAGTTATACTTTAGTAATAAAAAGAGAGATTTTAAAAATCCAAAATGCCTCAAGTTTATTGTAGATATTTTAGAAAGTATAGAAATGCATCATGGGACATCTCAACATTCACACTTTTTTTAATTACAAAAATGGCAGTATGTTCTAAATTCCATTTTGTAGTCTATAAATAATTTTCCTATAAACAACATGTCCTGATCGTTTTCCTATTCGATAAGTATATTAGAATATAAAGAATATTTGCTGTGTAAAGGTAAGAGTATAGCATGACTCAGCCTGTTGAAGAGAACTCACCTCATGTCCATGGACATAGGAAAGTAAAAGAGGAGAAAATAGTTCTGGAAGAGTGGATAGCCTCAGGGGTGACCATGAAAATATGCAGTAACTGTTCAGACTATTGATGAGGGCTTCTCAACCTTTCTGTGTTTGCCACAAATACTGATATTTTTGCAAGCAATATTAAAGTACTAACATGATAATAAATCCATTCTTCCCTGTTTATAATTCTTCTTTAACTAATTAACATTAGTTAAAACATAGAATTCTTTTTAAAACTTGACAACTATGTATCTTATTTCAAAGCGCTTTTTTTTCTTTTTTTATGTCCTTTCTTCTGAATCTTCTCGAGCCTTATTTTTGTCATCCATAAGAAAGATATAATAATTCTCACCTAGCTTGTAGGTTGATGTGAAGATTAAATAATATACCTATTCAATATGTATTATGTGCTATAGATGTTGAATCAGGTACTTACTATCCATTATGTTTGTTTTCTGAATCTGACGTTCTGCATATAAGATGTGAGTTCCTCTCTTCAGCTGAGCAACAGCCCATGTCAATTTCAGTCCTGATTGTATGAAAACTTGATTATGCTCATGGAAAGAAGAATACATCATTAGGCTTCGACTCAGATTACATTTGTTGGGATTAGTATTGACAGTCTAAAATAGACACCCGTACCCTTTCCAGTAGGAAAAAGGGGAACCACAAGGTTTCACCCTCTGGAGTGTTGTGATTTAAATGTCCCAATCACTAGAAAGAAGTATTCATTCTGGAGGTTAATTTTTAAAGCAAACATAGGGCCATTCAGTCCTCCTCTCTGTTCTCTTCTATTTCATAGCTATAGCCCACTCGAGATAATGAATTAATTAATTTTAAAAATGACTGTCTTCTCTAGCTAGAATGTAAACTTCAATCACCCAACTATTTTGCCAGTTTTATTTGCAACATAACTTGAGAACTTGGAAGACTACCTGACATATAGTGACCACCCAGGAAACATTCATTGAGTAACTGAATAAACATTGAATGAATGAATGAATGAATAATGTAGTAAGGGCTTCAGAGCTATAATGCCAGATCATTAGCCTCTGCTTACATACTTCCCCTCACTTAAGCAGATGTGCCCCTGGCTTTGAGAGAAAGGCTATGCTTGACCAGCCCATGTTAATGCAAACATACAGTTCAAGGTTCTCTGTGTCCTGGCAAGGAATGGAGCATTCGATATAGTTAACTGAAGAAAACATAATGAAGAGATTGTTTACAGAGATGTAGACAACATTAGGGGAACCAATGAACTAACACCAAGAGACTAACATCACAAAAAGCTGTTGCCGCCCCAGTGGCTAATGGGGCAAGGAGAGGGATAAGCTTTACCAGAGCTCATTGGAGCTGGGAGGTGGGGACAGTGGCTGCCCAGCAGGCGCTGCTGCTATAGAGGGAGAATAAGTACTCACCCCTCTCTCTTGTCTGCCCTCCAGTATCCTGCTCACACTTACTGGCCAAACTCAACTGGATAACAAAAGACAAAGAGCCTGAGTAATAAATTCCATAGCAGTCAGACTCCAAGGCACAGAGAAATCATAGAGTGTAGATCTAGAGGAATAAACAGGGAATAGCCAGCACAGTCCATGTCATCCATTTTCCATCATAATGAAGAAGATTCCGAGGCCATGACAGATGAGCCCAAATACCTACTGACCCCTTGTTCTTCACTGTCTTCTATCATTAACTATTTGTTCTCAGTTTTAATCTCCTCTCCCCAACTGCATTCAATGGTTGAGGTATTAAGGTCTTGCATAATGATGCATAGACAGCACCAGTTAAATATCGGTTAAAGGGTAATTACTTAGTGGGTATGTGAGCACCCACCAGATGTCAGACATTGGGTCCCCACTGGATAGAATATAGCAAATGAAAGAGAGATGATCTCTTTCCTCTAGGAGCTATAGTCATGAGTAGAAGATTCAGAAAGTAAAAATAAAATTAAAAAAATAAAACTAAAGTTGTAATAATGCAAGAATGAGGATGAAAATTTATTGGGAATGAATAAATGAAACCATGAAATGCTTTCTTGATGGAAAATGGAAACTGACATTACTGTATTTCCTTTATTAAGAGTTTCTTTTCTTTAAAATTTTGTATTCAACAAGAAAAGGAAGCCACCAGTGTTGATGTTAGATAACCAAAGCAATAGTGAGTAGAAAGAATTTGTGTGCAAGAGTGGAAGGAGATATTTTGGAATCAGATAGATCAGGAATCACTTTGAAGTTCAAAACTACTCCGATCTCATCTCTAAATGGTGATAGTAATACTTAGGCTGCAGGGTGGCTGAGAAAATGAAATAATTTGATTTTTTGAGCATGAAGCCTGTTCTGGGCACTGTGCTAAGAATTTGGAGTGTTGTGGTTTCTAGTCAAAATATTCCTGTATATATTAAGGAAAAGGAAAGGAAGTAGGCCTAATATAGGTGAAATCTCTCTATTTCCCTGTAATTGTGTCCCCGTAATTGTAATTAAGACCACCTTGGGAATCAAATGCTATGGTAACACTCTCCATATGATCCTAAATTATGCTCTTAATTTTCTACTACAAAAAAAAAGCAAAACAAAACACGTGATTGCACATCAAAAAATGTCTGCTCAGTGGCTGAAGTTTCAGGTTGAAGTTAATTTCAAGGTTGATTAGAATGTCAGAGTTAATGATTTTGTCCCCAAAAACTTGGAATTCATAATTATCCTAAAGATTATAAACAGTGTTGGAAAGAGTCTCTTTGTCTTCAGCTTGTTTTTTTCTCAGAATTTCCCAGAACTGCTTATCCTCATAACCACTTTCTGCAATAACCTCAACTGCCTGCAATAGTAGTTAAAATTATGGCGCCTGACAATCTCTCTTGAATTTGTAAGCCTGTCGCTCTGTTATCAGTGTTATTATTAAGTCGCCAAGAACCGTGTAATCAAAAAATGACCTTCTCTCCCTGTAGTTTCTGGAGAGATGGCTAAGGCTAAATAAGAGGTGGGAAAAAATATACACAAGTTAAATAAGTTGGTTTGGAAACTTGATAATAAAATACATGCGTCAAAAAAAAGAAGTAAAAGAAGCAAAATTCTCGAAAAAATGGGAAAGAGTCAGTAGCAAACCAGGACTGGAGGAGGAAGAGAGAGGGAAAAGAAGCTTGAAGAGAAAGAGAGAAGGGGAGAGGAGAAGAAAAAGGAGTGGGAGAGGAGGAGGAAGAAGAGAAAGATGAGGAAGGGGAAGAAGAAAAGACAAGGAAAAGAAAGCAAGCCTGAATCCAATCCTATAAAAGTAGCATTAGAGTTTCAGAGAAGAATGGGCTTTCTCCCCTACTGGGGCATCCAGTGTCACTGGATATTTAAAGGACTCCACCATCCAGTGATTATTTATGGACTCCAATACTGTAAATCTTTCCTGTATGACCTTAGAACATAGATTATGTCCTCTGGGACACATTATATGATACAGTTTAGCCTCCATTCCATCCCATTCTCCATCCTGGATGCCTCTCTCTCCGGTCTTTTAGTCTTCTCACATCAAGTTAGAATTCCATACTGGCAGAGCTGGAGGGCTCTTGGAGGTCATTTAGCCAATTTCTCTGCCACTCTAAAGAGTAATTGAAACCCAGAGAAGAAGAGCAGCTATGTATCTAAAGAATGAAGACTGGAAGAAACAACCCTTCTTCAAGTCTGGGATGCCATGAAAAGAAGAGTTTTTTTAGGTTACAATTGGGGTGAGGGGAACAGGAAATGCCTACATACCTCTGCCCGAATCCCTTAACAACCATTCCGCATGCTCAGTGATTCTTTTGACATGTAACAAAGTTCTTCACTCTTCAGGGAAAATGAGGAATGTTGGAACTGTTAAAATGATGGCGCCTGACAATAATTTGGCAATCAAGTACTTTCTATGTAACAGGCACTGTGCTAGGCGCTTCGCATGCATGATTTCATTTAATCTTCACAACAATCCAATTACATGGGTTTTTAGTCCCACTTTTCTTCTCTGAGCTTTAGTTTCCTCAGCTGTAAGAGGATTTTCCCAGGGTCACACAGAGTAAGTTCCAGAAATAGGCTTCAACCACAGGTTTGTTTGCCTCTCAAATAACACTGATGCTCCAGTGGGGAAAAATACGTTTTGGAATCAAATTATACTGAATGAAGGAGCACAACAATGAAAATTCTCAGTAAGTTCTGAGAACAGATGGAAAGGGATGGGAGGCTGGGAGAGGAAAAGAGAATTGCTCATTCATTTGTTCTTCGCAGTCTGCTGAGTTGTATTAGCTTTTGTATTACTCAGGGTAGACTATCCCCTATATCTATAATAAGCACAGCTTTATTGTTAAACCATTGAAATTTGAGACTTACTTTGTGCCCACTCCCATGTCTAATCAAGTGTTCAGGGGACAACCTTCATGGTGATTCAGGGCCCAGACACTTCCCATCCTGTAACACTGGCATCTCCAACAGGCGACCTCCAAGGCTGCCATGCCATGCAAGAGAAAAAAGAAAGTGAGTGTCATTGCAAAGGAGAACATACCACTTCTACCTTCCTTCCATTGGCCTCGCCTTAGGTACAAGAGGGCTGGAATGCAGTTTAGCTATTTATCCAGGAAGAAGAAAAGAAACGGGATTGCTGGTGAGCACTAATGTTCTCTGCCATGGCATGTTGCCTCAAAAAGGCAAACGCCCCTCTTCTTGTCTGATGAGATTACCCCCAAAAAACCATTTGAGTTCAGTGCTCTCAGGGTAAGGCTCTGAGAGAATAATTGCATTTGATCAAAGTCACCACAGCCTTAAGCTGCAATGGCAAGAAATCTCAGGTCAGGTTCCAGCTGTCAGTCCAAACATCTTCCCTCCAAACCATCTGTGGGTCCCAGCAGATCTTCAGGCTGACAAAGAGAACCAGATCACATCTGGCCCATCCTTACCTAGCAGAGCATCTTCAAGGGTTTCTCAGCACCGAACTATGAAAATAATCACACAGGTTGAGACACTTCTCCACTTCTCCATTTGCTTCCATTGGAATTGCCAAACATATGCAGCCGAAGGAGGAAGAACTTGGGCTTTTTCATCTGAATTCTCAGAATAACTGAGTCAAATTATCTGGTCTGGCAAATCTCAGGAAATTATGTTGACGCGGGCTCAGTGGAGGATATCAGGCATTCTGATGTCTCACTCAGAACTGGAAGCATCCAAATGCAGTGAGGCCCTTTGGATTCTGCCCATGAGATGATTGGTCACTCCCACCCCCCGCCACCCCGGCCCCCGTCTACAATGTCTCCCCAGACAAGATAATCATTCACAGATTGGAAAATCAAAGCATAATCTTCAAATGCAAAGGATGGTTATGTTTCAGTATATGGTTGAAATAATAAAATTGACAGAATTAAAAAAAAGAAACACTGTGGAAAAACACACTGACAGAAACCAAACTAGAGTTGGGAAATACAAGTTCGGGGCCAAGCTTTGACACTGTTGACCTGTGAGATCCTGGACAGCCAGGTCTTCTCTTTGAATCTTGACGTGCTCCTCCCTCAAAATCAATGGTTTAAGTTCAGCGGTTCTCAGCTGGGGCTGGCTCTGCCCACTAAGGGCATTTTTAGAAGTATGGAGGCATTTTTTGATTGTCACAAAGATTAGAGGACACAATTGACATGTAGCATGTAGAGACTAGGGGAGCTCCATGTCCTGCAATATGTGGGGTAGTCTCACCCCCCAAAAATTGCCCTTCCCATAATGCCAATGGTATCCTTGTTAAAAATCCCTGGATAATCTTTTATTGCTAAGATGAAAGATATTTAATGTAAAATTGGCCTAATTTTCTGCTTTGGTAGCTAGGAAACTCAGCAAATTGGAGAATTCTCATTCACAGCTCCTTATAGCCTAAGTCCTTGGTATTATACTTTCTATTCTCCCTCTTTTCCTCACTACACACACACACACACAAACACACACACACCAATTTCATGCTGCTTGACTTTTCATCCTTACTTTAATAATCACATTTTAAATGAATCTTTCCCATTGTTATTATGTCTTTTAATGGACTTCTACCTTAATATCACATTGTTTCATCGTAAACTGTTTATACACATTTTCTCCACTATATTAAATTCCTTAATAGAAGGGAACATGTCTTACTTATGTTTATTCATTCATTTGATCATTCAAAATGACATTTATACTAGCTAATACACATTGAGCACTTACTATGTACCAGGAATAGTATGGACAGCATTTGCATGTATTAAATCATTAACCCTTAGGGACTGTTACTATCTCATATTAGAGATGAGGAAATTGAGGCTATAAGAGGTTAAGTAGCTTGCACAGTCACACGACTAGATATTCTGTTAGGAACTGGAGACTCAGAGACAGAAGCGAGTTCTTGAACTCAAGGACCTTGAGTTCCAACAAGCAAACAAACCAACATATACAGCACAGCATACCATAGTCCCCAGTGTAATCAGAGAGAACACCAAATGATTTCCAAGGAGAGGCACTAAGCCCAGTGTCTGGAGGAGAAAAGACCCAAAGAAGACGACGTCGAACTGAAGCTAGAGACCCAGTGTGAGTGGTCAGAGAGGGCAACAGAGCAGGACACTCCAATGTGAAACTCAAAAATGAGAGACTGCACGCTATAGGGACTGCAAATGCTCAGCACTGAAAGTCATTGATAAGAATGTAATTTCCCAACTGAAACCCGATATAATTTACCGATAGGGAAACTGAAAAGGTGCCTTCCTGAAGTCCCAGAATTTGACTCTAATGGAAACTAGGGTGAATAAATGGTTGGAACATTGACTACAACCTGGGTGTCAGTCCTCCTTAACCACATAAGAGTTTGGGCTGACTTTCTCAAATATGGTTCCCCAGACAAGGAGCAATGGGAGAACTGAGCCATTCCTAAAAGCCGTATTGGCTGTTAAGTATCTTTCCTGATATTTCATTTAATCCTTGCTTCTGCCTTATAAGGTCTGTGTTATTATCCCATTTCACAAGTGGAAAGACTGCAGCTCAGAGAGGACAAAACGATATGAAGTAGCTAAGCCAGGAATTAAAGTCAGATCTGTCTGAGTACAGCTTCCAAATCCTCAGGGGAGAACCACGCTGCGGCTCGGGTCTCTCTCCGTGCTTGCTCAGCCCAGGCACTGCTTCTCCACGCTGCAGTGCCTGGGACTCCAAGAGACCCCGAGGTCTCCCTGTCAGGTCTGCCACTGCACCTAGACATCAGTGTTTACTTGAAAAGCTTTTCTTCCCTCTTCTGTGTGGTCTGAAGCAGCAAATCCAATGTCAACTTTGTTCATGCTCAATCTCAGTTTAGATAAACCAGTTAGCAGAGCATGTATGATAAAACACCCTGCCAAGTTATAAACTAAGTAGTCAAACAAACACAAAATCAAATGGAGATCTAATTAGCTTGGTCCAATTACTCTGTTCCCTTCCAGCTAGGCTAGGATAATCTATAACAAACACAAGCGAAGCAAAATATACTACTTGGTTTCAAGTCTTTTCTTTTCCCTCTCTCTGTAGGGTTTTCTCATCCTTTCTCTTCTCTCTAGTTTTTCCCATTTTTCTTCATTTCTCCTTTTGTTTTCTTCTCTTTATACTTTCATTATTATTATTTTTTAATTCTTTCTTCCCTACCTTGCTTTCTTCCTTTTTGATATTTGCCTTCAGGGCTCAAGCCAGGAACTTTAGCCAAGGAGATGCTTAAGGCCTCTCATAAAAATCGAGTTCTGAAAGGGACCTGTCAGCTTTTCCCTTCTGACACAAACAGCCTTGAACTAAAACCACTTCCACACCTTTAGCCATGAAATCAGATATGGGTTGCTAACAGGACACTGAAACTGAGACTGGAGTGGGTCTCTTGCCCGCTCAGATGATCTGACCCAGGCCAAGGATGGGGACCGCTCCTTGTTGAAATGCTAACAGGACGAGGCCAAGGGGCATGAAATCACCTGATGGGCACAGTGGACCCTAGACCTAACTCCTTCTCATTTCTCAGTCCCAACCCCACTTTAAAAAAATCCATTCCAATCAGAGAGAAGAAAATGACAGTGAGCCAAGCTTGAGCTTTTTAATAATGTGAAGATTGAAGCAATTGAGGAGCAGTTGTTAACAAACATACAGTTCATTCTATAAAAGCACAGAAATTTTTCTTCTGCAACGTACCAGAACCACAAAGATGGAGATGTCGATTCATTTAAAACAAACCTCTGGCTCTAACTTTCAGCAACTGAGGGGAAATGTGCTTGGGGAGGAGCATGAACTTAGAGTCAAACTCTGTGTGGCACATATGAGTTGTGTGATCTTGGGCAGGTCATTTATCTTCTTCACTTAAGCTCCCACCTCTCCCTTTGCCTGTAAAATGGAGTAAATAAATAAGCAAAGAAATCACTAAGCAGACCTCCTTCAAAGGGTTGTCTTGAGGACTCTATGAAATGAACAATGTTAACCTGAATTTAATAAAAGTGGTGCAGGACTAGGACTTAGTGATACTCTAGTACTCTTACTTACATGTCCTTGTTTGCTTTGTGACTGAAAGGCAGTCACTTCACCCCTCTGGACCTCACATTCCCTCTATTCAAAACTAAATTGCACTCCAAGGAATGCAAAATGGAATAGCTACACTGGAAAACACTTTAGCCTTTTTAATAAAGTTAATTATATACTTAACTGGTGACTCACCTATCCCACTACGGGGTATTTAGTCTGCAGAAATGAAAGTTTATGTTCATGCAAACACCTGTACACAAATGTGTATAGTAGGTCTCTTCATAATCACCAAAAAAGTAGAAACAACCCACATGTCTTTCGATGGATTAATAGATAAACAGAGATATATCCATAACGTGCAATACTACTCCACAGTAAAAAGAATGACCTGTTGACACAACTTGCATGAATTTCAAAGGCATTATGCTGAGTGAAAGAGGTCAGTTTCAAAAGGTTACATACTGTATGAATCCACTTACTTGTCATTCTTCACTTACCAAAAGATGGAAATATATAGTGTCAGAGAATATACCAGTGGTTGCTAAGGGTGAGGGGTACATGGAAGATGTGACTATAAAAAGGTAGAATAAGGCAGGGGGTTTTTGGAGGGGTGGGGTGATAGAACACTTCTGTATCTTGATTATGGTGATAGTTACATAAATCTATACATGTGTAAACATTCTTAGAACTGTATACCAAAAAAGAGGGCTTTTTACTATATCATTAAAAATAAAATAATAATAAGTGGAAAAAATAATAATAATTTTTTCTTATTTGTCTATCACTTTGTGGTTCACTAAGTACTTTCATTTGATTCTCACAGCTCAGAAATCACAACTGACAGACACAAAATGACTTACCTGGTAAATAAATATTCATGTAAAGCTTGACTTCTATCCTTCCAATTTCAAAATCTGAGTCCTGCTTAGCACATCTCCCTAGGTGATACTTGAAGTCTTTGTCTTTTCTAAAAGGCTGTGAGTGTTTGCAGGAGGAAGCGATTATATATTCTCTAATTTTTTGTCTTGTATTTTTGGGGTTTTTGTTTGTTTTTTTCAAGTTTCTATGTCAACCAACTCATGCTCCTGGGAATGTTTATATCTTCTTTAAGCAAAACAAATAGGTTAATGTTCAATTCAATAAAAGGACACAGTAGTGGGATTAATGTGTCATTTGAATTAATGGTTAGAAAATCATCAAATTAACAATTAGAAAAATAAGTTATTGCAAATTTTGAAGCATTCATTGATGTATTTATTGGTTCAACATATCTGTACTTAGCCAATTATGGGGTGTGCAGTGACTTGGCACAAGCCATCTCTCCTGCTGTAAAACCTCTTTCTACATCCCTTGCCGGCTAACTCCTACACATCCGTCAGATCTCAGTTGCAACATCACTTTCTCCAAGGTGTGTCCTTCAGTGAGCTTGCTTTGGTGTTTTCTTGGTACATCACAGCATCCTGCATATTTGCTCTAGATTGATGCTAATAATTTCAGTATAACATGGTACATGGTGGCCATCTCTCCCACTGGACTCTGAGCACTAAGAAGGGAGGGACAGGTCTTAATCATCTTGCATAGCCCTTAGCACAATAAGGGGCCTTCATTCATTCATCCATTCATTGGACAGTTGTTTACAAGTTCCTTCTTTGTGTCAAGCAATGTTCTATTGCAGAGAAAAATATACAGCCCATGTCACGTGGAGACTATTATCTAAAAGTGAAAGAGACAATAAAAATACAAACAGCATGCATTACTTATTGATATTATATTATATTAAACGAAGAAAATTAAAAGAGGGCAAGGGGACAGAGCGTAATGGGTTCCTGAAGAAAAAACATTAGAGCAGAAATATAAACGAGGCAAAACTCATCATCGAGGTTTCGCCCAGCAAGCATTTCCTGAGAACCTAGTAGTCCATTTATTTTTTCCCAATTTCCAGGCCCAGGGTCCTTCCCTGGCCTCAGGTTCAGTAAGCACAGGCCTACTGGCTAATACAGTCACTTTGGGTCCTGGTTCCCAGGGTGAGTGGAGCAACTGGCATTCCATCTGCCTCCAGCAACCTGGGGAAACCTCTGTCAGACAAGGGTGCTGGGAGTAATTTTGTTTTGGAATTGGGTTGGGGTTTAAATTTCAAACTAGTAACCTGCCTGTCTCCGGCCATTTGAGAACTTGGCTTCCTTTGACTCATAAAGTACCCTTTATGCCTCAAAGGTGACATAAAATATCATTCCATCTTTGCCCTGAAATACTCTTGACTGCTACATGAAATGGGCCTTTATGGTACATCAAAGGCCAATAACTGTGTCCTTTCCTGGACCTTTGATATTTTAATACTTGGCCAGTGAAAGTTATTATCTCTTCAATCCACAGAGCACTTATTTATGTTATTGGTTATATCTTTGTTTTTGCTTCAGTGGTAAGAGGGCTAAGCAAGGAGAAGGCGCCTAGCCTCCTGGCAGCCCCAAATTTGGACATCCTCTAACTTTTATCTCTGAAAGAGAAGGAACTCAGTGTTTGAACTCTTTTGGCCAGGTCTCCTGAGGGAAATGTCCGACAACATCCCTCTTAACAAATGCCACTAATTTATGCTTCTCAGAAGCCAGCCAAGTTTCTTCAGTGGGCTTCCATGGGCTATCTGGAGCTTGAGGAATTATTCAGTTTAAATAGGAGCCAGAACTTCATTATTATTAGAAATGTGCTGCTCACATTTAAATGAGGTGTAAATTAACCGAGAGGTAACATTTAACTGAGGAGGCATTGAAAACCTACACATATCCTTTTAAGTTAGAAACCTAAGAACCATCTGAAATCCCTTACTCATTTATTTATATATTCAGGAATTATTTATTGAGGTTTTACGTTGTATCGGACTCTGGACCAGACACCAGGGATACTAGTCATATGACAGTCTGCCCTCAGAAGCCCTTCAGTCTTATTCCTTTCTTTCATCTTCATCTTAATTTATTACCAGGTCCTGTAGATTCTGCTTCTCGACAATTTTCAGGTTCATTCCCCTCTGTCTGTACCCTCTATCCCTGCATTAGAACAGAATCCTGTCATCTCCCAAAAGAATTACTGCAACTGCCTCTAAACAGGATGCTTGGCTGGCAGTGCTACCCTCTATATTCCACCTGGGATCCAGCCACAGGCATCAATCCAAAACTCAAATCCGATTTCATCAGTGTTCTACTTTAAACCTCTCAAGCTCAAATGTCTTCAAAGTCCAGGCAATGAATACAAATAAATGAAGTAGCAGTATGATCAGAGCTAGGAAGACATTAGTAAGTAGAACTGGACAGTTCACACCCCATTTAAATTAAGGCCTCTTGTCAGTCAAGCGAAACACCAGCCTGTAAGCTCTGGCTCAGGTTAAATTCCTGCTCCTGAGCCTCTCATTGCAGCCCCCTCACAAACTGGCCTAGACCAAGCTCTCTAGTCTCATTTCTCACCCTGACCACCCACACCTCCACTTCTATTCTGTGCTCTAGTTGTATTACTTACTATAGTTTTTCAAAAAGCATACCTGTTTATACCTCCATACGTGTACTCATGGTATCATATTTCCCTAAAATTACCCCAATTCCTCATCGAGAGAATACTATTTCATCTTTCAAAACTTATTCTCCAGTACTTCCAACTCTGGAGGGCCTCCTACAACTGTCCAGAAAGAATTGATCCCTCCCTCCCTGTCATACCTCTTTGCCTTTTGCATGCTTGCTGACTGACTTTCTGTCACTTTGTATTTATTGATTAGTGATGGAGGAAGAAGGCCAGCAAGTTATCAGTGAGTTCTTTGTGGCCAGTGCTTGCTGGGTGACACTGGAAATCTTTATTTTCCTGGTTCCTCGCATCAAGCAAGTACTTCAGGAGAAGTGTGATAAACTGAATTATCAAATTCAATGCTAGGTAATTGCACATATTTCTTATTTAGTTTTACAAGAAGCAGTTTGGGAAGCATGTATTATTATCATTCCTGTCTTGTAAGTGAGGAAACCAAGGCTCCAAGAGACAAAGTAGCAGCCAAAGATCACACAGTGAGTGGAGCCAGAGTTTGAACAGAGACCAGCCCACTTCCCAACAACCTATCTCACACAGCTGTGATGTCAAATGCAAACATACCAGTGGAGAGTTCCAGAAGTATCTCTTGTGTTTGAAAATAAGTCAAATGATGTTAAGGTTAATAATGATAAAAGAAGATGAAATAGATGAAAAAGAAAATGCACAAAAAGAATTAGATACACAAGGCTTATGTCTCTTCTAAGCATGCTCTAGTTCCATATCACAGACTGTTGCAGTACAAAAGCGTCCTGGGTTCTGGCCCTAGTCCTGCTTCGAACTTGCTGGGTGACCTTGAGCGAGCCACTTCTCTGTTCTGAGCCTTCAGTTCTTCACCTGTCAATGTGAAAGCTGGACTCCTTGATCATTGGGGTCCCGTCCTATTGTGTGTCTCTCTGATTTTATGTCACCAACATCTGGAGAAGTGGCGGGAGTTAATTGTGCCTAGGTCCACCATTCCTGACTGAGGCCCTATCCACCACCCGTTCTTCTGCTCTGTATATTTATAAAAATACATAAATATATATATGTATTTTTATATATATATATGTATTTTTATAAAATACATAAATATATATATTTACATGAATATATATATAAATATATATATTTATGTAAAACATTATTTTATAATAAATAAATATATATATATTTATGTAAAACATTATTTTCTTTTCCTCTTTAGAGATTTAATCTGTAGCTTGATTTTTTTCTCTCAGTTTAAAGGTTCCTGTCTAGAATCAAAGCCCATTAACATGAGATTATTTTTCCCACCAATTTCCCTCTCAGCACCATAATTCTAACTATACACAAAAATTTTACTTGGAGTTAGGACCAGGTGTGGAAAATTTTAAGACAAAAAGTGATTTGAAAATATTTGTATGGAAGAGGAAAGAGTACAGGACAAGAGTTAAAAGATCTGAGTTTTACTCCCTTCTGAGTTGCAAAATGGCCGTGTGACCTTGAATAGTTCATTTCACCTCTCTGGGCCTCAGTTCCCTTATCACTCATAGAGAAATAATATATACCATGGCGATTTCTAAGGTTTATTTGAAGATAAAACAAGAGTCTATTTGTAGATGTCTTTTGAAAGACTGAACGTTGAAAGAGTGGATGTGTGGGAGGTGGGGGACTCAGAGGATTAGGTATTGCCAAGCAACCTTGGACAAGCAGCCTCTTGGCACAGATTAAAATCCCAGCTGCCTGTGAAAGCATTTGCACCATGCCAGGCCAGTAGGCAGAAGTTTGGATGGAGAAAAAAGATTTTTAAAAGTGCTTCCAGCATTTGAGTTTCCCAAAGAGTGGGATTTCTGGCCCACGTTTCAGGGGCAGAGCAGGGTTCTTGGGGTCTATTCCACTATGATGTTGGTGGGTGGTGGTAGTGGTGGTGGTTCTCTCTTGCATTTAGAACCATGTACTACAGATCTCATCAAACTTCACAATAATTCAGCTGTAGGCTATTGTTGACCCTCTCTCTATGAGAAACTGAGTCTCAGAGGGGTTAAAACATGCAAAATGAAGGCGAGAGGATAACTTTTAAGGAAAAGGGACAACATTGAAGGCACCCTTTAGGAGCTGGAGGGTGGGCTGAAAGGGGCGAAGTAAAAGTGGAGAGACCAGGAGATAGAAGATTATCACAGTCATCCAGTGCAAAACGATTAGAGCCTGGGCTCCCCAGACAAACTGGGAATAAACCGGATATATCGTCAAGATAAGTCATTCGTCCAAAATCACATGGCAAAATAGTGAAAAAAACCAATCCTGGAACTCAGGTGTAGGGCTCCCAGCCCAGCCCTCTTTCTCTTACTTCCTATTCCTGCCTAGTCCAAAATATTCCTTGTAAGATAAATGGAAATTGGAAATTTACATCTAACAAAGCCTTGAAATTTAAAGGAAATTTTTAAAAAGAAAGAGCACATTGGTAAATGGTCTCAGAAAACAAACCATGTAAAATGGCTTCTACTTGCTCTAACAAACCTACCAAAGACAGACCTTTCCTTTTCCCCTCTCCCTCACCGCCTTGTTCAAAAGAAACACTGGAAACTATGAAGAGTTGTAGGAATTAATTTAGTGAGGAAACTATATAGAGAGAGCAATTTGACAGAGTACTTTGGATATTTCTGTTGAACTTAATAATAAAAAACTGGGGTTTGTATGTCTTTTTTCCCCCACTTTATTTCTCTGTTAATTCACTTTTATTAAAGAATTGGTCCATGACAGATCGAAATTTTTAAACTAGTTTCAAGGTGGTAAAAAGCACAGGTATGGAGGAAAAACCCTAGATTTGAAATTCAGAGACCTAGGCCCTAGTTTCTGTCAGCACAACCAGTGACACCCCTCGCCCCCTACTCCTGGAACTTAGCAGGACAGTGAGCCTCCCTGGACCAGTTATAACTTGCTCTAAATGGTTAGACGATCAGAGAAGGGCTCATATTAAAAATCAAGCCACCATTTGGTGGTGGGGGGGGAGTGGTGGTGTTGGAGGGAAGAAGAAAGGAGAAGAAGGAAGGAAAGGAAGAAAGGAGAGAGGGGATGGAGGAGAAATATAATCAAGATTATATACTTGACTCCCTTTTTATTACCTTCATTATTTTGTGAAAGAGACTGGAAAAGTCAAAGGAAGGCAATTATTTTCCCTAACTTTAGAGAAAATCACACACTCCAAATAAAGAAGATGAAGACCCAACTTCCTTTTGGAGAGTGCTAATAATCAAGGGCATGACCCAATTTCTCCTAGTGCCCAGGAGGGTCCGCAGCTGCCTATGACATCATGTCCTGTGCTCTGCGGTCCTGCCACAGCCCAGCCCTCCACCCAGGCTAGAGTGACAGAGGTGCTCCATTTGCTCCTCTGCCAAATGCTATTCCTCAAGCTCATGTTTCCCACCACCCAGAACTAGGAAGTCCTTTCGACCTCTACCAGAATTTGGAATCATCAATTTTTTTGCTGGAGAAATTGAGAAAATTTCAGATCCTGATCTCTAATACTCTCATATTAAATATGGAGAAATTGAGGCCCCCACAATGGGGAGTGACCTACTCAGGATGTGGGATCCAGGTCTCTTAACTCTCAAATACAAGTTCTCTTTCTCCTGCTCCTTTAAGGCTCCCTGCCCTGAGTCTCCTCTCTTTCCCCCATTAAATCTTTATGCCAGGAGCAACCCTAGTGTCTGGCTGTGAGTTCATTTTTCACTCTGAAATTCCTCAGGCAGGTAATTTTATTTCCATTGCCCTGAGGAAAGGAATTCATGAAGCATGTGGCACATAGTTCAAAAAAACTGGCAGAATGAAAATATACCCACCCACCTTCCTCACTCCTTCCTCTCCCCAACCTTACCCAAACATTTCTCATCTTGTCTTACCGCTCAAACCGAATATGAATCTATGTGAAAGGAGAAGAGAAACCTTTGGTAGCATTTTTTAAGTTAAGTGCATCCAAGGGCGGTGGCTGCCCCAGACTCAGAGGCCATCTTTCAGGATCATGGAATGCTGCAGTTGAGTATGGCTGTTATGTAAAATCAGGCAGGTGGGTTGTATTTTGTTGCCTGTCCCAACACCGGGTTTTGCTCTCTCCAAACAAGTATTTTAGAGTTCCTTTTGCCCAAACCTGGATATTCCAAGTTCCTCCTTTATCATATCTTCCAACAATTTTGCACTTGAAATTTACCGCTGCTTCCTTCTTTAACAGCTTACTTACCCCAGTGTCTCAGGGATAACTTCAATTAAGACAGAAACTTTGATGCCTTGCCAATAGAGAGTGCCAGAAGCACCTGGATTTTCCAAAGAGCTGGCCAAATTCAGCAATCATTATTTTATTTGCTAATTTTAAAATTGATTTTATACACACACACACACACACACACACACACACATTTCCATGCTTGAGGCCTCTTTACAATGAGGGAATAGAAATGCAAGCAGAAAATCTTGTTTTAGAAGAAGTACGGGTTAAAAGCATGAATCAGCCAGACCTGGGGACCAATCCCATTACTGCCACTTGGTAGCTATATGATCTTGGTCAGTTAAACTGAACCCCTCTGGATCTCAGATTTTGATTACAACAACACCAATTTTATGAGGTACTCAATAGAATAACTAAAATCATCTATGTAAAACATTTAGCATAGTCCTAGCATAGCTAACATTTATTGCATACTTATTAAAAGTATTCTTAATATGATAATGTAGGATATGAGATTATATGAATATGATAATTAATTTGAGCTACAAAACATACATCCCATGAAGGCAAATACCCCAATTGTCTTTTCACTGCCCTGTCTCCGTGGCCCAGGACAATGTCGGTCCAGACAAGGTACTCTATTTGTTAAACAAATAAGTGAGTAATAAATGTTAAAAATAATCTTAAAAATGATCGAGTGGCTAAAATCTCGGTAGAACTCTAAGGATCTGCTCTTAATCAGATCCTTAGAGTTCTACCGAGATATTAGCCACTTTAAGTTCATTTATTTTTGTATATTTGAAAGTTAGTTTTCTGATTTTCAGGTTTTCCGAATAGACATGCATTCAGTTTACAGCCATACCACCCTAAACATGCCCAGTCTCGTCTGACATAAATTCTTTCTTTTCTACTTTTATTTGTATTGTCTGAGTTTACAAATTGCTCTGAATTCTGTCACCTAGAGACTTCTAATATTATCCATGTTCTTTCTATTCATACATTTTTGATGCGTAATACAAAGACATTCATTTTCCAGAGGCAAAATCACACAGATTAGCCTTTTGGTTGGAAGTCTAACAATTTGATGGGGTCATAGTGTTGGACATGAGATAATCTGTTCCATGTCTCTTTCCATTATTTTTTAAGCTATAAATAATGTGTTAAGTTTTCTCTCATTTTTAATTTATCAGTTTGAGAAGCAAAATCTTCCAAAACATAGCCTCCATTCTGATATTAAATAGATGAGGTCTTTATTGATGAAAAGTTAGAGAACCCCTGAATATATCTAGTGCCTTAATTTAACCAATTGGTTAGGGAAAGGTAAGTAATGTTCCTAAGTATTTACTATATACCTTAACCCAGTTAAATTTCAAGAGTCTAGAGCTAGCTAGGTCCTCAATCAGGTACTGTGATATGAAAAAATATATATATTTGGTCTTTGCCCCAGTTCCCGGCACAGACCTTTAAGATCCCTCAGAATTTCCTGATAGGAGTACCGATTGATGTTCATAATTAGCCTTTTACACCATGCAGTGAGCTAGAGGGAAAATGCCAAGGGCATCCTTTTTTCTCTCACACGAGTCTACCCATCGATCAGCAGGTCATCTCTGTCCCTTTGTGACTTGTAAAAGATGAAATTCAGTTGAAATCTATTTATTGTTTCATAAGAGGCCGTTATTTCTGCCTCATTGGATTTCTGAAATTTTCATTTTCTGCCCAAGTATGTTTAATCAGATCGTTAAGTCTCTCTCACCAAGACCACTAGAAAAATAAAGACCAGAAGCAGTCACTTACTATCTATTTGGCCTGTCAGCTTGCCTCATCCTCAGGTCAACCACACAAGATAGGTAATTTTATCCATATTTTACAAATAAGGAGCTGAAATTCAGTGATGCTAAAAGCTACAGGGCCTTTCCAGGTCATAGAACCTAGTGGGTGGCTGAGAAGGGACCGAAATCTAGATCCGACCGACTCCAGAGCTGGTGTTACCGAGCATTGCAGCATGGTTCCAGAGGAAACTCCAAACCATTGGAAGCCAAAGGGAGTATACGCAGATATTGCCCAACTAGTGACCTGGCAGCCATAGATTAAGCAAATGTTTAGCAAATATACAAAGCCTAGAATCCTGTTTTTTGTTTCAGGGTGAAACCATCTGTAGCAGCCTAATTTCCTCCTGTAAAACAAGTTTTGGGGAAGGAAAAAATATTTGCGAGGCATTGATGGTATTGATATGGTTGGTAGTTTTCCATGTTATCAGCTGTCAATTTAAAAAAAAAGCCCTTTTTAAATTTTTATTTTCCAATTACAGTTGACATTCAGTATTATTTTATATTAGTTTCAGGTGCACAACATAGTGGTTAGACATTTATGTTATTTATGAAGTGATCCCCCTGATTAGACTAGTACCTACTTGGCACCATACATAGTTATTACAATATCATTGACTGTATTCCCTATGCTGTGCTTCACATCCCTGTGACTATTTCATAATCACCAATCTGTACTGCTTAATCCCTTCCCCTTTTTCATCCAGCCCACTCCCTTCCCTCCTCCCCAAAAAAGGTGAAATTAAATAAACTATCAACATAAATTCAGATATGGGCCTGCACAGGTTACAGTATTTCGATGGTGGAAACATGTTTCATGTCAAGAAGAAATGTGTTTTTAAAAAAAAAAAAGAGATGCCTGCTTCCTTGGAGTTGTGGCCCTTCCTTCAGATAACATCTCATTGCTCATAAGAACAATGAGCTGGTGAGATCAGAAACCTTTTCTGCCTCTCCTCATGAGGCACAGTGTGGTTGCTGTGGAAAAGCATCAGAAAGTTCTGAGTTCTAGAAGATTCCAGGGTGTTGAGATGGGTAGCAGCCCACCCTGCCCCTCACCCTCAACTTTCTTCTCAAACATGTTCCAGCAGTGGAGTAATTACACCAAAGAGGATATATCTCAGGAAGCTCTTTCCCCAGAGGCCCATCCAGACTTGTTTAAAGACAGCTGCTCTGATCGTTAAAATGAAATAGGACATATAACCAGATTATGGGGAAATGATTGCTATTAACAGCAATAATTACCCTCCGATCAAGTAGCTTCCTGAAATAAAAAACATCAAAGCAGAAGCTTTCAATTGCTTTACTTAGCACCCTCCGTGAACCCTTTGGGTATGTATGTGTTTGAGATGCACTAGAGAAAGAGAGAATTGAGGTTGGAGAGGGGGAAGGAGGGCGTGTGTGTGTGTGTGTGCACACGCACGCACACATGAACACATAGGATAATGCCAGAATATTGTGTGTGTATGTGTATATATGTGTGTGTGTGTGTAATATATATATAATATTATATATATATATATATATATATAAAAAAATATATAAAATGTGGGTACCTATTTTCATTGAAACAAAAAAATTAGTGAAGACCCAGAGCATGCCAAGCTCTGTCAGAGGTGCTGTGGATACCAACCCAAATAAGACTGAATCTCTGCCCACCAGAAGCTCAACTCTGAAGCAGGAGGTGGACATGTAAAGAGAGAATTAAATACAGCATGGTGAATGCCGTGCTAAAGGGAAACCTGGGTGGCTACGGTAACACAGTAGAGTAAGCCTCATTCCACCTACCTGGGGATAAGGGAAGGTGGACTTCCTGGAAGAAGGGTTTCCTAAGCCACTTCTTGAAGGATGTGTAGGAGTGAGATGGCGAAGGGAGGTTGGGCAGGGCTTCTGAGCAGAAGGTCCAGTATGACTAAAGATCCAGTGATTTGAAACAAACAGCTATAATCATCTAAGTGACTGGAGTTGGGGCTGTAGATGGGACAAGTAATAGACAAAGTACAGAAATCCATGGAGAATTTTAAGCAGGAACAGGGCTGTTTTAGAAAGACAACTCTGGTCATAGTGTGAGGCCAATAGAGGAACGACTGGAGAGAGGGTGAGCAGGAAAGCTTGCTAGGAAAGAGCCCCCCGAACTGATGGACAGAATGACATGGATAACAACTCTTTAAGAATTAAAAACTTGAAATATTTGATTAGTGAATGGAAACAGGCAAGGTTGACATTCAAAAGTTTTAACAACCAGAATTGCACAGGCACTGACCAATGAAAATGGACACCAGCCAAACACAATAGGCAGAGCCAGACTATGCATCCTGGCTGATAGCAGCCCTGGGCAGGGGTTTATCAACACTCTTCATTCCAGGTCACCCTGCTGATATGGGAGCCAGTGTGGGATATGTCTTTTTCACCAGGATTTCTTCTCTCCCCTGCTGTGCTAGATTGATTGCATTGATGCCCCTCATTTTACTCCTTCCTGTCATTATGGACTTTAGAGATTCTCTCATAAAGGCAGAGTCTATTCCTCACCCCATGTGACTCACTTTAGCCAATATGACCACATAGGAGGGATGGTGTGCCATTCTGAGTCTAGGCCACAGCAGCCCTACATTTTCTCTTGTTCACTTAAATCTCTGCCATTGTCATAAGGGGCTATGTCTGCTGAAGAATGAGAGACACTCAGAACAGGCCAGAGCTACCCCAGTGACCTCAGCTGAGGCCATGCTGCATCAGCTAACAGCTAACCAACCCCAGACATGTAAACAAGCCCAAACAAGATCAGCAGAGCTGCCCAGCTGATCCCCAGCTAGCTCCTGACAGATAAATACTTTTTATCATATGCATTGACGTTTTATGGTTGTTTGTTACACACCATAATTATGCTATAGATAACAGATACACCTGCCCTTCCAACCCCTGTTTTTCACAGCACTAAGCACTCCACGTATCCACCTCTCCTACCAGCATTCTTAACACGAAGGTATCAGAAATATTTAATGGGGAAAATACCTAAAAATAAATCTGCAGGTGGCTTACAAACTGAAAATCTCTCAAAATCCCCACTCCCGAAATTCCCACTCTCCAAAAACCCTCTGGAAAATGTGTAGAAGTGGCAGGAAATGCACAAGTGAAGAGTTAACTAGAGCATCTCTGCCCTCCGTTGCCTGAGCACCCTGAACCCACATTCAGCATGTCTTTGTTACTAATCTAATGCATTAGGATTTTCGAGGATCAGCAAATAATGTGCCTTTCTTTTCATAATGCAGAGCCAACTAAGATAAAGATGGGAGCCAGGCAGATATATTGATAAAAGCTAGATTGGAAGATATGGCTTGAGATATGATCAAAAAGGCTAGTCAATGACACTTTGGCCTGAAATGAAACTCACCCACATGGCACAAGGGATGCTGGAAACTGCTGGCTTTCAGGAGAACAGGCTGCATAGGCATTGCTGAGAGGAGGCAGGGCACACACTCCGGGAGGCAAGCAGACTGCCTCCCATATCCACCACCAAAGTGGGGCTCCTCTCGATGAAGAAAAGAAGGAAAGAGTGAGGAGAAAGGCCAGGGAAGTGGTCTTGCTATATAACTTCCACATGGAAAGATGAGGGACAAAGAAAAATGTTCCAGCTGAAATCCTGGCAATATTTTCTTACCCTGGTTGCAATGGTCTTTTCAGTGATGTTTGTTGTTTGCTCTTGCCTGGAACAGTGGAATCTTCCCATCTCTCTGACAGCAACCATGCACCCCAGAAGGAAGATTCACTTCTGATCTTGCTGTCCACGAAGACTTATGTAATCCAGCCACAGGTTCCATGTGCACACACTCACACACCTACACACACACACACAGATATATCCCATGCAGCAAACAGAAGGCCTTCACTCTTGACCACTTTCTAACCCAATTCTAAAGACCCAAGCCTTTAAATGAGAGATGCCCTGGCTAGAGCTGGGTACATCTAGAAAGGTTTAACAGCTATGCTGAGAGAACAAACTCTACATTAAGTAAGTCTGAATATCGGCTGTTACCTCCTAGTCATTTGTCCTTAAGAAAATTATTCAACCTCTTTGAGCCTTCATTTCCTCATCTATAAAATGGGATAATAACAGAACCCCATAGGTTTGTTGTAAGCTCGACTGTGTCCAACCCGGTGCAGTCAGGGTAGCAGTCTTCATTGAATTGTACACTACATATGTATAAAATGTGTAACTGCTTCTTATCTGAGGGCAGTAGGAACCCCAGGAGGTATTCTAACCACTCCTTGGCCTGGTTTACATGGCCCAACTAGACCTGGTCCCTGACTACCCTTCTGCCTTCATCTCCTGCCACCCTACCATGTTCTCTATGCTGTAGTTGTGCCGACCACATTTCGTTCTCACAAGTCTCCATGCCTTCCATATCCTGTTCCCTTTGCCTGGAATACTCTAGCCATCCTTCTTCTTCACCCACACACCCCCTTAGCCTGGCAAACTGCTACCCATGGATCAGGGCTTAGCTAAGTATCGTTTTCATTCATTTATTTATTCAACAAATATTTTCGAATGTCTACTTAGTGCCTATAAAGTAGTCCCCCCTTGTCCATGATTTTGCTTTTGAGAGAAACCACTTTCACATAAATTTATTACAGCATGTTATTATAATCGTTCTATTTTATTTTTGTTATCGTTGTTAATCTCTCACTGTGCCTAATTTATAAATTAAATTTTATCACAGGTATGTATGTATATGAAAAACTTAGTATATAGAGAGTTTGGTCCTATCTGTGGTTTCAAGCATCCACTGGGGATCTTAGAACATTTCCCCATGGATAAGAGAAAACTACTATATTAGTTGGCTAGAGCTGCCATAACAAAGTACCACAGACTGGGTGGCTTAACGGAAATTTATTTTCTCACAGTTCTGGAGGCTAGAACTCCAAGATCAAGGTGTTGCAGGGCTGTTTTTTCTTAGGCCTCTCTCCTTGGCTTGCAGATAGCTGTCTTCACCCCCTGACTTCACACGGTCTTTTATCTGTTCTTGTGCATCTCTGTGTTCTAATATCCTCTTCTTACAAGGATAGGATTTATATGGGATTAGGGCCCACCCATGTGATCTAATTTTACCGTAAGTACCTTTAAAAGACCCTATTTCCAAATATAGTCACATGAGTTACTGAGGATTAGGACTTCAACATATGACGTGGTGGAGGGAACATAGCTCAGCCCACAACAGCACCAGAATACAAAGCATTTCTTATTCCCCAAATCTGAACGAGAAGACACTTCTTCTAAGCTTTATTATATATCCCCAATTACGTCAGAATTTTCTTTATGTTGTAACCAAAAATAAATAAAATATAAAATTGTGCCTCAATTGTGCCAGCAAAATAAATTGTGCCTCCAGCCAGACTCTAGCCCAGTAAAGAAAGGTTTTACATTGTCCTTAGTCACTGTGGTTGGCTTTTCAGATACAACGATGAGCAATGTAGAGTAGATGACAATGGGTGTTTCTTGAATGAATAGATGTCCTTTGCTGCCGTGTCTGCATGCCAAAACCACATCCTTAACAGGAAACATGGCCTAGAAGAATGTGTGATAATAATCCTCTACATTTAAAGGGCCCTTTACAATTTAAAGAGCCTTTACATCTCTTATCCTATTTCCAATCCTAAGTCACCTGTCATGTGGGGTACAATTGTACCTTTTAGCAGAAGGAACAACTGAGGCCCCACAAAAATAAGGAGGTTGGTCAAGTTCCTTCTCCAAGAAAGTAGCTGCAATGGGCCTAGACTACCTTAGTGGAAAACCGCAGCTTTTGAAATTACAGTGAAATAAATAAATTGTATTAAAATTCCCTGCCTCCCTTGAGAAACTTGAAGCTACCTTAGCAACTGGAGAAACTAAGACATTAGAGTAACCAAGAAAATGCATCTCGGCTCCCCCTTACATTGCAATTTGAGTCATCCCATCTTCCTAAGATGACAGGGACTGCATTCATCCTATAAATTTGAATTCTGATCTCATCATTTAAAGTTTGAACATCTGAAAAAAATAGTCTGAAGTTCAAACAGCAACTTCAGAGCCTTGTCCTTTCCAGTGGAACATTTCTCGAAGAATAAAAAATAGTTCAATGCTTGTTGCTTTTGGAATCCAGTTCTTATTACTCATGTTTTTTTTCCTCCAAAAGAAAATCATTTCACATTTTGGTAATGCCTTTTGGCAGCACTTGTTGGGAGCAGTCAACAAACACCTCCAGGATCCAGCATGACCTGGCTGTAGAGAGAGAAGCAGGGCATGGGAAACTATGTGCCTTTTCAAAGCAGCCGTTTGAAAGCAGGAAAGTCATCAGATAAGCATAAAACAAAGTATGTTGTGACGCTCATGGACAAAGGAGGTATAAAGTAATGCTGAGAAGTATGGGCTTTGGCACATGTAGACCTGCTTTCCAATTCTGGCTCTACTACTTTCGCTATGTGATTTGGAGCACGTAGTTCATTCCTAAATTTCAGTTTCATCATCTGTAAAATGGAAATGGTAATAAGACATACTTCAAAATATTATGAGAATTAATACATTAATGCATGTAAAACACTTATCCCAGTGTCTGGCACATTAATGCTAACAATAATTGAGAACTTACCCAGACCATCAAGAAAAGGAGTCCCCAAAATGATTCAAGCTCCAGAGTGGAAGTCCTATCCCATCCTTTCCTCTGTAATCAGGTTACCCTTTAGGGTGGCTCTCCTGGTCCCAAAAGACCTCAACAGTCTTCCTTTTCACCTACTCTAAGCATCTGCTCTCTGTCAAACTGCTCCTCCCAAAACTCACCCTGTGCATATCAAGTGTCCATCAAACTTTGGTTCTGACGCTCCAGCCCCCCTGACTGATAGCTTTCCATCCCATCCCTCATTCCCAGTCAGGGTTCTTTGGTTGTGAGAACAATAGGTTCTCACAGTAAACAAAATAAAACAAAAACAGAGTGGTAATAAATGGAATACATAGACATTGCATGGAAACAAAATACAGTTAGACTTCATAGAACATCAACAGAAACCAATACAGCTGTGGGATCTCTAGTTCTATGTGAGCCTGTTAGAATCTCTCAACCCTCTCTGACCTCCAGATTTCTCTGCTTAGTCACCACATGTAACTAGCTTAAAATGCAACCACTCACCACTGTTTGACTACGTTCTTTGAATCTCTTTCAAGGGACAATCTGCCTCAGCTCTCCTCCTACATATAAACTGCTCTTGAATCAGGTGCTCGCCTGTACTGCAATTAGGAGCTTCAGAAATGGGTTAGTGCTTCAGAAATGGGTTAGTGCTCAGAGAACAGGTTATGGACCATTATGACATTTCTGTTGAAGTGAAGCCATTACTCTGTCTCTGTTTTTCATTTATAGGACTGGGAAAATCTATTGGGAAGAGCGAAGAAAAAAGCACTAGGAAAGAGTGTGCCGGAGTTGGGGTACACTGGCAGGAATGTGTGCTGGAGACAAAAAGAGGCAGGGTAATGAGGAGGATAACCGGTGTTACTGTCTAGAGGCCTTGGGAGCAGAGCCAAGGAAGTGAGGTCCAGTGTCAAATAGCTAAGTGAGGCAGGCAGGGCAAATAGATGAAGCTCATCAAGGCCAGACCAGGAGGATCAGAAGGAGCTTGGAACCAGGTATGACTACAAGTCAAGGAACTGGTTCAGAACTGAGACAGGGAATGGCACATGTGGATGAATCTTAGGAGGAATTTGGACTGTTTTGCCAGAGTGGATGTTCTATTTTAAGGTGACTGTTAGAAGCAGGATATCCATTTCATTCCAACAGTCACTACATACAAGGCTACTGCTCTCATCCTAGTATGGGAAAGTACCCTCCTCTCATGGGTGTTAAACTCCAGATTTTACTGGTACACAATAGCATCTCTAGTGATATGACTCTTTTACCCAATTTCATCTTTCAGTTCCCCACAGTCTCCCTTTGAGCCTCACACGATTCCCTAGACTCACACCAGAAGATAATTGGAAAGATCCTACAATGAACTTTGCTCAGTCCATTGCTCTCCACTACCCACCAACCTGTGTTGAAGACTAGTTTTATACACCAACAAACTTGAAGTGATTCTCTTTTCTATCCAGTATTTACACTTCCCTGCAGGATATAAAGTTGTCATTATTTCACCATTTCTCATTAAAATGGTCTCAGGTCCTAGGATCAACCATCAGACCAAATGGCTCCAATCACTGTCTCTCTTTAAAAGCACACTAAGACTTCTTATGAATAGCACCCTGGCTGACTCTGGTCAGTGTACCTTCCTATTTGTTCACCACTTCCCACTTCACATATAAAAAGAGCCCAGACCCTTTCCTGCATCTTACACATCTAGGCTCTCTTCATCTCCTCTTTGACTAACTAATTTATTTAATAAGAATATTTATCTAAGACCTACTCTGTGCCAGGTATTCTGTTAGGCACATTTGTCAATTCTGTTAGGCACATTTTTACTTTAGTTCCCAAGAGTTTATACTCTGCAGGGAAGATAAGACATATAAATCAACAATTACAATAAAATATGAAACAAGTGCTTAGATGATGGGGCAAGAGGACTCAGTGAGAATAAGGAAGATTGGAACTCTTCCCCAGGCTGGGGGAGTCATGGAAATCTTCCAGGAGGAAGAGACACAAACAGAAGTTTGAAAAGTCATACTGAGCTGACTACCCCAAGAAGAACGAGGAGGGGGGAGATGCAGGGAGAGAGCACTGCAGACAAGAACACTATGCTCAAAGAAAGGGCTGGAAATAGAGTGCCGTGCTTGAAAAATAATACTGTTTTCCAGTTTCATGGCATTTTTCTCCATGAATCTGTAGTCTGAGAGGTGAGGTTAGAGAGTAAAGCCAGAGCAAGACCCTAGGGATGACTAAACAAGGTAGAGCTTTGAGGAGCTATCTGTTGATTTTAAGTAGAAGAGTGCTACGACCAGACCCATGTCGAGGGCACTCAACTGAGGACAGAAGCATAGTCCTGCCTCCTTCCGAATGCCACAGTGGAAAACCACCCCCAGGAAAGAAGTGCCAAAAGAGGTAGGGGGCTGGGGGAACGTGATTGGGGGCAGAAGAAGGAGTTGCTTGACCTCTCAAATAACTTTGCAGTCTCTACTTTCCTGAGCACAACAAAGAAAAATAAATCATCTCTCAAATGGCAAGGGCCAGAGTTTGCTGCGTGATTGTCTAATTAAGTGTAAGATTACACCACAGGTCTGGTTACTGGGAAGCCCACAGGGATCAAACCCAACAGCATCAGACCAGACAAAAATAAGTGAAACGTTGCTCAGAATGAAAACAGGAAAGATATAAAAGCCTGCCACCAACACCTCCCCAATCCACAACTACCAATTTGAATAGCCAGATAATGAAGGATTTAGAAGGAGGAAGGTAAATGATCTGCTAAGATTTTATACTCAGTTTCATTTCTCGCATGGATCTCTGATTACATACAGATAAGTTATGAAAGAATCAAGGAAGTGGGAGATGACCATAAGCACAGCTTATTCTTCTAATAAACATTATTGAAAAATAATTGCCTGTAATGTGTAAGACATTGCACTATCTACAGGATACATGGAAGTGATTACACCATGGCCCCTTTGCAAGGAGCTCACAGCCTAGTGGGGAAGAATGACTCAAAACCTCAGAACAGAAATTTCTGTTAGGATTTATTTTTCTTATTGATAGTGCGGGTTTTATACATACATGGAGGATATTCAGAAAGTTGTCACAGAAGACGATGGTTTGAACTGAGTCTTAAAAAAAATTAGTTCACTAGGCAATGAAGAGAGAAAACTATTCACTCAGAAGGACAGACGTGAGGAAAAATAAGGCATTGTCATGAATAAAAAGGACTGTATTTTCTTGGTTCTAAGAGTTCATTAGCGTTTAGGCTTATCACTAATTATTCCTTTGTAAAGGGTGATAAAAATGAAAGATCTTATATTAAATAAATACGTATAAAAGACATCTTATATTAAATAAATACATATAAAATCATCTACCAATAATAGCCTATATGTGTCCCTACACTTTAGACTACTTTCTTATTGTATATTACAGTTTCTCTATGTCTCCTATAAATTCCTCTAAAATTCTTCCGAACCATTTATAGACATTAGAAATTATACATAGTATGAGAGATTCATAACTTTTTGTAACACATGTCCCACATCTTGACCTTATTTGTACCTTCAGGATTGACAGTATAATTCTTAGAAGTCTCTTAGAATAGCAGGATTTCATTTGCATTTCCTATTTGACAATATTCTTAGATTTCTTCCCCTTAATTGAATTATGCATTACTAAAAATTAACCTCCTCTTAGTTTTATTATGTAATATTTCTTAAGCATTTATTCATTTCGTCTGACTCAAAATGAAATAAAAAGCCTAAACACTGCCATTAAAGAAATCGAAGGCTGGTTTTAAATCTTCCCACAAAGAAAATTTCAGGCTCCAATGGACGGTTTTACAAGTGAATTCTACCAAACTCTCAAGGACCAGATAATTCCAATATTATGCAAACTCTTTTAGAGAACAGATAAAGGAACACCTCAGACTAGTTAATATAATCTAAATGGTTAGTATAATCAATGAGTAAAAATTATAATACAATTTGACAGTTCTATTAATTCCAGGAATGCAAGTTTGGTCTAGCATTCCTTTTCAAATATTCATGGCATAATTCACCTAATAATAAAGAAAAATTATATCTTTCTGGTTAGATTTCTTAAATGTTCAATAAAATTTAAATTTTATAATTTAAAATTCTTATAAAAGTAGGAGTAGAAGGGAACTTTTCTCTGATAAAGATCATCTGTCAAAAATCTATAGTAAGACCTAGTTAAAGGTAAAATGTAGGAAGCATTTTCTTTGGGAAAGGAATAAGACTGTTACATATTCAGTATTGGTCCTAGCCAACATAATAAGTCAAGAAAAAGAAAGAAAAAAGATAAAAATAGGAAGTATTCATAGATATCATTGTCTATATCAAATCTGAAAAAAAAATGCAAATTATTGTCACTAATAAGAGAGTGAGATGATTAGATAAAACATTGACATGCAAGCAATTTAACCTAAATTGCATATTTAGGTTAAAGAAACAGAATAAGTAACTTTTCAAAAGAGAACCAAATAAATAAAAGTTTTATTGTGTTCATGGATGAGAAGACTTGACATGATGATGTCATTGTCCTCATAGTAATCTTTAGAGTTAAATTATCCCAACCAAAATTTCAAAAAGAACTTTTTTGTGAAACTTGGAAAGATTTGCACCTATCTTGAATGAATTCTTACCCTACCAGCTAGCTTATAAAGTTATAGTATTAAGACATTAATACAGTGACACAAGGATAGACAAACAGGACATTATGACAGAATTGAGAGCCAAGATATCTTCCTAAATATATAGCAAGTTGGTTCATGGCAGATACAGCATTGCAGATATGGGGGAAAGATGGGTTATTTAATAAGTGGTGCTAGGAAAATTTGGTATCCATTATGGGGGAAAATATGAAATATATACTACCTCATATCATGCATAGCAATCGATTCTAGTGGATTAAGTAGTTCAATGTAAAAAGTAAAACTTTAAAAATTTAGTAGAGAATATACAAGAAGGTCTTAATAATCTCAGTATAAAGAAAGATTCAATAACAAGCCAGAAGGCACTAAGGCACTAAGGCAGCACTAATATCTCTCTCTCTCTCTCTCTCTCTCTCTCTCTCTCTCTCTCTCTCTCACACACACACACACACACAAAATTGATAAATGTGACTACATTAAAAATAAAAGCTTCTGTTTATCAAAAGAATTTGTAAAAAAGTAAAAAATAAGCCATAAACCAGTAGAGAAATTTGCCACCTAAATAACAAAGCAATATTATCCCTCTTAACCAAAAGAAATAACCTAATAAAAAATGAACAAAAGGCATAAGCAGACATTTCACATAAAAGTAAACAGAGAAACACAAATGATCTATAAACACAATGCTCAACTTCATTAGGACAGAAAAATGCTAACAGAAACCACAACAAGATACTATTTTCTACTCACAGATTGGCAAAATTTAAAAGTAAGACAGTAGTAAAAGTTGTCTAGATGTGAAACAATGGGAATTCCCATATGCTGGTGATGGCACTGTAAATTGGTGTGATCACACTGGAAAAACTATTTGGCATTATCTTTGCATAGGGAAGACACACATACCCAATGATCCCGGAATTCCTCTCCTGGGGTACAACCTAGGGGAACTCTTGGACATGTGTAATGAGAGATGTTCTCAAGAAGGTTTATGACAGCATTGTTTGTAATAGAAAAATAACTAGAAATCGCTCACATATTTGTCAACATAAAATAAAAAAATTTGAGTAGGAATTTATACGATAGAAAATCAAGCAGCAGTGAAAATGAACTGCAGCTTTGTGCATGTATGTGGATAAGTCCCAAAAACATAATGCCAAGTGAAAAAAAGTAAGTTTCAGGATAGCGCACATACCATATGACACCATTACTATAAAGCCCCAAATATGTAAATGTCCACAATATATCATTTGGGGGTACATACAAGTATAATAAACTATAATTAAAAGCAATATAATGATAAACACAAACCCTGGGTAATTAAATATGGTTACCCTTGGCAGAAAAGAAGTTATAACTAAGGAAGAGCACACTGCAGGGCTTCAGAAGCATCGATTTAGTTCTTAAACTGAGGGGTGGGTACTTGAGTGTTTATTTTATTATTTTGTATACCTGGTACGTACATAATATGTTCTTCTGTATAAATGAAATGTGTCATGATAAAAATTACTATCTGATCACCACACAAAATTTGAACCATGGAATGTATAAAGAAAACATAATCGCCTCCAATTCTATTATCTATAAATATTATCAGTGTGTTTTTTTATATTCTTTTACTCTGTCCCACTGCATTAAAAAGTTCTTTAAAACACACAACAAAATATTGTCTTGTAGACTTTGACAGATAGGACTTTGTCCTTGCACGATAGAAATTTCAAAGACAGGAGAGATTGATATAATGGATTTGGAGGCTATGTACACACACACGCACACCACACACACACACACGTGCGCGAGCGCGCACACACACACACACACACACACGCATATATACATACAGAGAATCAAGGACCACTTTATCAAAACTTACTTCCCAAGCTGGCTGCTGAAAATTTTGTTTTAACAATAACTACAAAATGCCTCTCAGAAATGTTAGAATATGAAAAAATACACCTTCAGATGTAGAAAATATGATAGGTTACTATAGCAGGAACAGAGAGTGCAAATAGAGGGAGAAAGAAGTGAGAAACAACCAGATATCAGTCTGGAAAGCGAAACTGGCACCAGATTGCAAAAGGTTTTGTATGGAAAGCTAAAGAGTATGCAGACCTCTGGCTCATGCTACAGCAGCCAAATGTTTTTATTGTACCTCCTTCTCTGTAAAGAAAAGAAAAATGAGTTTATACCTCTAACGTGTGTATTTAATATTTATAAATTGTATACGTTTTTCTCTCTGCCAATAGACTAAATATGAGAAGTAATATTTTTTTTCTACATTCCAAAGCATTACCTGAATGCTGCCTAAGAAATGCCCACCCCTCTGCAGAGCCTCTGCCCTCAACAAGAAGGTCTATGGGAGGATTTTAGACTGGGGCGTAATGTGCTCAGATGTGCTGTCTTTCAATCCATATTAAATAAGAACACAAATGAGTTAATTCTTCAATAATAAGTGAGCAATCCCAGGGATGTACTCTGGCAGCATCGTCAAAGACGAGCTGGAGAGGGAAAGACAAAGCGGTTGCAGCTGTCTAGTTGTTCAGAATACGGGTTTGAATTAAACTGCATCCTTGCCTCCAAAGTCAACATCAGAGGAAGATGGAGTAGAAGGGAGAGTTTCAAGATTTAGTTCATTAGTAAATTTGATATAACTGGAAAGAAGATTAGATGTGATAGTTAAGAAAGTAACCATGGTTAAGGATGATCATGATGTGATGATCATGAATCCCCTACCTGGGACACAAAACACACAGGAGGAGGAGCAGGGCTGTAAAGGAATGGAAAAAGGTCAATTTTAAACCTGAGAACACGAGAAGTCTACTGGACTAGGGTCTGGACCATAGCATGAGAGAGAGGGGAGGGATAGAGGTCCTTGATTGCAGCCTGTGATAAAGTACTCTCACAAGGCAAGCCAGGTCACACATTCTTAGACATAAGTGACTACATGTACATATCTAGAACTGAAACAGAAGTTTCACAAAACGATAATTGTTCTTATTATGTGAAATGTACTCTAATATTTTTTACACAGTTCTGGCATTTTTAATGTCAATAGCAATTTACAAAATCGATTTCATGGCTCCAGAGTTTAGAAAACAATAGGCTAAAAAAATTATTTTAAATAGAACAATTTATTTTAATGACTCAAGCGTCACATTGTGAAAAGATGCCAAACTATGGAATCTGACCGGCTTCAGTTTGAATTCCAGAATTACCACCTACTAATTCAAGGGTGACCTTGGACAAGCCTGAGATCAGATTGCTCTTCTGTAAAAACTGAAATAACAGTATTTGCCTCATTACTTTTAGTGATAATTAAATAAAAGAGCAAAAGCATGTAACTTAACATATGGCTGATACTGAATCACTGTTAGCCCCTCCTTATTGTTTCTCCAACCCTTAAGAGACAACACACACTATTAATTTTTTTTTCCTATGAAACCTACCAATTTCCCAACAATGAATATCAAAGCTTTACAACTAAACCCAAAAATTAGAGAAAGAATTAAGACTGAGCTGACCTTGTTTTACCCAGAAATTTAAGGATGATTTATGCTGATGTATGGATGCCTTGAAATTCTGCATAATCTGGGTGTCCTGTGACCCACTAAGGTAATTCTTGGCCAAAGGAACTTGCCCTGTGTTGCAAAACACTTGAGACCACTGTCATATTAAAGTCAAGGCTCGGCAAAAGGTCGGCACAGCCCCAGAGGGCAGAACTGAAAAAGGATACTTGTCGAGGGATGTTTTAAAAACATGATGATTAAACACATAATCCAAAAAATAACAGTCTGATATCTCCAGAACCTGGACAGGGTTTAAAAACACATACCCTGGAAATAAAAAATAAATGTTAACGAGAAGCAAAGAAGAAATGTTGTTGTTAATAAAATGAGCTTGGAGTCAAACAGACCTCTTCAAATTCCTACTATGCAACTTAGTAATTATATAACCTTGAACAAGTACTCAATCTCTGTGCCTCAGTTTCCTCATCTGTAAAACAAGGATACATAATACCTGATTTACTGGTGTGTGGAACTCTTATTATAGTGCTGGACACACAGGTCAACAATAGAGTACAGGAAGCGGCTATTACTCTCATCCCACTTTCCAGACAGAGACATGGAGGCACAGAGAGGTTAAATAACTTGCCCAAGTTCACAACAGATGACAGTGCCAGGATTCTGACCCAAGAACTCTGGCTGTAGAGTAGTCCGTGGCCATTTGTCACATTTTCTGTTTCAGGAACTTCTTTACCACCTTGTTATAGGGGGGCCATGGGAAGCCACGGGCACTCTCATACGTGCAGTGCAGAAAGCAGGGGTAGAGGGCTGAAGCCTGTGGGACCACCCTTGATCCAGGTTTTAAATGCTCCTTCCACCCCCTTGGAAGTTCAGAGATGTAATCCATAAAGCCTCTCAGAAGTCTCATGGGGTCAAGTGCTCGTGGTCCAAAGCAGTGGTATACTCACTGCTGCACCTTGCACTGGCTTCTCTTTATCCCAATTTCACAACTCAGTCCCTCGTTCCTAAGTGTTCTCTAAGATTACCTCCCAAATAAACTTCCTACACACAAGCTTTTATCTTGGGTTCTGCTTTTCAGCAAACCCCGGTTACGATAGTAAAGGACCCCACAATACAGGACACTAAGTAAAGAATCCGGAAACTACTGTTGGAAAACCAGCTCGGGCAGCTGTTATCATGTCATCAACTCACTTTAAGTCTCTGAACCTCAGTCTCCTCATTCACGAAATGGGATAAATGATAGCTACCCTGTCTACACTCTCCCCCAAAGTGGTGAAGTTGAGAGGATAGAAAAAAAAACCTCTTAAATACATAAAAATGCAAGGTATTATTTAGAAATGCACCAGAGTTTAACTCCTGTCTTAGAGTTTGGCTCCTGTATTTCTTCCGGCTTCAGCTTGACCTTAGGTTTTGACTCTTTTGATATAATTTCTGGTATTTCTTTACCTGTTCATGACCAGTGATTTCATGACTACATAGCTCAACATCATATCTGATAACATTAATAATTCTGACAATGCAAGTGTTTAAATTAATTTTTAATATCTGGGTTAACCTGTTTTCCATTCGCCTTGAGAATACTTGCCCACGGCACTTGCTGCTGCAATAGTTACTCTGAGATGACCCTCAGATTACAGCCTTAAACTTCCTCCCAAAGTTTGCCATGAAATATTTTGCTTTTATTATTATTTTTGCATAGCTCTAGTATATCAATAGTCTTTGGAAACAAATGACATTATTCTATTTACAGCATGCTGCATTTTTTTTTTTCCTAAATGAGAAAAGACCATAGGTAATCATCCTAAATGTTACTTGAAAGTAAATAAAGTCTATTGTGCTTTACGTGATCGTTGGTCAATATGTCAGTATAATTACCATTGCAAGAGCAAATTCTGCAGTATTCAATGTTTGCTATAAAAGCTGTTAATACTTTTTTTCAAATTTTTAAGTAGTTATGCAGGGAAATAGGTTGATCTTTTATATGAGTATTAAGAGAGAGTCCTTTTGCTAGATAGCCTTAGGAAAACATGTTAGAGTTTTTGAACCTCAAATTTTTCTAGAAGCTTAAGTAAAACTAGGACAACTATAAGTGCTGAGAAATTCTTGTTTCTACCATTTATTATCAAACTTTTAAAGTTAAACTACTAGAAATTTTAATAATAAATGGGTAATAATTAATTTTTATAAGTGAGGACTTATAAATGGAATTTTGACTCAACTTTGTTTTATGGTCAGCTCAGTTGAAACTCCAAATTCATGCTAGAATTTCTGAATACAGTGTTGGAAACGTATTTTCAGGAACTCATAGAATTTACACACTGGCTTCCTAAGCCATGAAGAAGGGGCCAAGTAGGAACGTTCAAGGGGAAGCCCCTGCACATCCCCTCCCTACAAAACACTAGATCAAAAGCACTGTCGTGGGAATCACTATGATTAGAGTCTTCATTAAAGAAACGGAAGATACAGAAACAGTGATTCCCACCACATCCTCAGTACTCGCCAGTCTGCACAATTCTGGGGCATGTACTCTGCTAAAATTGCCAGTGACATCTAAAGTAAGAGGTCAGAACTGTGGACGATCAGAATTGCTGGTTATCTGGGAGAAAACAATTTCCTTCTCATCAGAAGGTGGAGAATCCATGATGGGGGCTTTCAGCCTTCACTCTACATGTGGAAAAAAATGAAGACAGAGCAAAGTGACCCATCCAGTCTCACTTAGCCATCAAGAAGCAGAGCCAGGTCTACCCCCACACATAGGGCCCCTGAGTCCCCTACCCTTCAGAAATCACTAGAGTTTACCAAGTTCACTCTGAGGTGGAAGAGGCAGGTTCTGCAGACTATGAGCCACAGCTAGAAGACAATATCCATCCTGGGAAAGACAAGAGGCAAAAGTACTTGACTGCTGGCCATGAGTGATGCTCAGGATGCAATTTCTTCCCAATTCTGACATCATTTGGGAGCTTATTTTCAACTAAATGTTGTGTTTAGAGTCAGTGGGGGCTCATACCAAGGGAACACAATCGACAGATGCCTTTTCTTCTTTAGTTTCCAAGAAAGCAGGTGGCTACAGCCAAGTCCCCAGGTGCCCATGTTCAGTCTAAAGTTCTCGGGGTTTGGGAATAGCCCCAAACCCACAGATTCATCATCTTGGTAGGAAGATGATTCAATCCAATGACATTGGCCATAACCATTTGAGAGTCTTTTATGAAGTGGTCCAACTGTACATCAGAGACTTGGCCAAGATGTAAAAGGATTTTTTAAAGGCTAACCTCTTTTGCTTTCAAATAAATTGAACATTTGAAACATTCTCTAAACCACCTGGGCCCTGGGATTAAATTTTACGATGTACTTTATAAAATACAAGTCTTAGAAATAACATACCACTTTAGCAACCAAGGATATGTTCAGATCCTATGACAAATGCACTCTCAGGGTACAAAGGAGGGTTAATGAGAAGAAAGAGTTTGCAGGGGGCTTTCAGAGTTTATATCTAAATGGAGAGAGAAACTTAGGGTTTCTATGATGCTTCGAAGGCTGAAAGGAGTCTGAGAGCATGTTCTGAAGCCAATGGGTTTTGGCAGTTTCTTGCTTATGGCTGGTGAAACCAGGATGGAGAAAGGACCAATGTTAGCACCAATAGTCACAATCAACCCAGAGAGATGATTGATATCTCTACAAGTTGCCTTTTTGAGAGAAGCTTACATTGTGGGGAACCCTAGGGTGACAAAGAATATCTCCCAAACAGAATGTGTCTTCAGCTTCTCTAGTCTTACCTGATGCTTTGTTGCAGCTCCTCTCCTGCCCAGCTCACATTCCACCCCTTCTATTACAAATATTGTGTCAATAAGTAAGCCATATAAAGCCAGAAGTTCTCATAACCTTATATCTATACAACGCCACATCAAAGAAACATTGGTCTCACTCTGAAAGCTTTGAATAATGACAGAGTTAAGTGTTGATTTTGTCAAAGCAAAACACTGAACAATTTGCACAGCATCCCACCCATAAATCCTTCTGGAAAATAAACTTTAGATATTTACTCCTTCCCTCAAAGTTTCATCCTCATGAAAAACACTGAAAGTCCATCTCTTTTTCCCTCCCTTTCTTCCACTCTCTCTGTACCCAAACCCTTTCCCAGTTTGCTGTGGGCTCAGCCCCACACTACTCACAGCCCCTTAACCCCCCATTTTAAGAGCTACTATAGGAAGCCCATTGGGAAATGTGGACTGGATCCCTGCTCTGGTTTTTCAGCCACATATTCATCCATGCTTTATCTCTCTGCCTGCTTGTAAGCGCCATGAGGTCAAGGCTGTGTCTAACCTCTCTCTGTCCTCCATCATGGTCTTTACAGCAATTAGTGTATAGTGAAAGCACCATGAATGTCTATATACAGTCAATTTTGTGGCTAATTTTAAGTACCATTTCTTCTGGAACCAGAATGTGAGAACCAAATGTGTCAGATACACTAAGACAGGATCTGACACTTTGGGATACAAAAGACATAAGACTTCACTCACCCTGATGTATTCCTGTTGGTAGTGCTGATCCAGGTCTGTGCCCTGTGAATGCAGGAATGCTCACACATTCCATTCTGTGCAGTTAATGTAAGGGACACTTATAGTTATGCATGCTGCCTTGTTCAGTATATTTCTAATAGAAGAGAACTTCCATTTTGACCAGGTGCCAAGAAGAACCAAATCTATCCCTTATGATTTTAAACATCCAATAATTGCAAATATTTTCTATAGACTAACTTCTGGCCTCATACATTTCAATTATTGCTTCTCCTCCACTGTCTATATATTTCTGCTGCTTCAGATTAGCACATGTGTTCATACCAGGATCCTGTCTCTGGCCCTGGTAGAAATAGTCTGGTAGAAAGCATTCCCACACCAGGATAGCTAATCACAACTTAACTATATAGGGAGAAGACTTCTCACTAAACTCAACCCAAATGTATCCCCGACCCAACTTCCCCTCAGTCAAATCCCAGCAAGCCTGCAGCCCTCTAACACCAGCCAAGAAAAAGGGAAGTGTGACATCTTGGAAGTTGGAGCAACGAGGCAGTGGTCTGGACTAATTTAAGTGAAATGCCTTACTGTTGAACATTGACCAGATTTATGTGACGATAGAAGCACATTGTTAGAGGCCTTCTCAGATCCTTGGAAGACACCTGGACAAGTGAGAGTCCCTTAAGCTTATGGATCATTAACTTGGGGTAAAATCACATCTTCTTGGCAGACATAAATATTCTTTTTAAATTGGGTTTTAGGAGAAAATTATATGTGCTGGCCCACTCCTTTCTTGACCTAGTATTTATCTGCAAAGATTTCTTACATGTTAAACCACTGGGACTTAATAGTAGGCAGGAAAACTTCTCTTTATGCTGGTAGATAAATGTTCTGGTCTTTTTATAAATGACTGAACTCTACGATTACACCCAGTCGATCCATATTGGTCAATTACCTCCCATCATCTGCTCCACGGATATGTGGTAATGAGAAATCTGGAATAAAGACTATGTTCCAGGACAATAGACAAAAGTTTTTTAAAGATTTTTAAATTTTTCAAAACATTTCTTTATTCTCTACTATGTGCCAGGTGCTGTTTCATATGCTAGACATAGAATAGAAGAATAAACAAGAATGAGTTCAGGTTCTGATGAAGCTTACATTTTAGTGGGGAGAGGAAGAGGACACTGGGAGAGGAAAGACGATAAACAAGTAGGTAAACAACCATCACATAAGAATATAAGTTATCTAAAAATATGTTTAGATAATTATAACTAAGGAGAAAAATGGAACATGGAAATCAGTAGAGGGGAGGTTGCTACCTTACATAGTGTAGTCAGAGAAGAACTCTCTGAGGGGATGACATTTGAAATGAGACCAGAATTAAAGGAAGAAGTCATCCCTAAATAATCAGATACAGGGTATTGACTATAGAGAAAACAGCAAGTGCAAAGGCCCTGAGGCAGGAATAAGCTTCATATACACAGAAACACTGAAAGAAAGCCTGTGGGGCTAAAGCAAAGTAAGAAACAGTGGTAGCAAATGACCTCACAGCAGTAGGCAGGGGTAGATCCTAGAGACCCGTGCAGGCCACAACATGGAACTGAATTTATTCTGAGTGTGACGAGGAACCATTGAGAGAGAAGGTTGAGGAGCGAGTGTTTTGAATGGGAGAGTGACATTGTCTGGTTTATGTCAGATCACTTTGACTGCATGGTTTCTTCATTATAGAATAGCAAGAATACAAGCAGAAAGATCAGTCAAGTGATTATTTCAGTAGCCCAGGAAGATATAATGGTGTTTTGTTTATTTACTTATTTTTCGTTTTAAGAATGAAGGAAACCAAACATTTTAAATGGTGAAACCTAACTCTGTGAGGGAATTTGTATCATTCCTAGTTTTCAAACCATATTTCAAACAAGAAAGGAATGACCTAGTCTCCCCTTCATTGCAAACCTCCCCTTCCCTTTGTCAAACTGAAGTTAATCCTTCTGTGGCTATTCCACCAATCCTCCCCAAGCCTATCAGTGAGTGCTCATTCCCAGGACTTTCTGTATCTATTCAATAAACTGTTCCTGACAACCTGATCTGGGGCATATGTGTGTGCTCTCTTTGGGGCTACAAAGATGGCTAAGAGAACACCCCGTTTGGAGAGACAGACACATATAAAACTGAGGACCCAAAGTGTTAAACGCTGTAGCTAAGATGAGGTTTTACTTTTTTGCTTTTTGAATTCCAGAAGAGGTAAGAGGTCAGTACGTGGAAATTGGACAGGAAGTTGATGTTCTTATGTGACAGGAATACCGACTGGGGATTCAGGAACAAGATCTGTCCATGGGGAGAAGACATCTAAAGTAAGAAAGACTCTGGGTCACTAAGGCCCCAATGTTGGGCTGGGGATATAAGCCAGACACTGCCCTAGTTCAGGACTGGGAAGCCGGGCAGGGCTACTGATCTTGACCCAGGAAGAGAGACCAAGACAGAGCCCCAGACTTACAACTTAGACCAACCAAAGAATAGAAAAAACTCATCTCAGAGCTTCTTGGGTGACTGGGCTTGACTGTGACACAAAAGAGCAAGGGCCCTTTAGCTTTAAAGACACCTGACTTGTAGGGAAACAGAGGAGAGCAGGAAATTGGCCTTCAGGTCTTTCTAGATGGTGCCCTAGCTTTCTCATTAGCTTGCAAGATGTGGGGACTGAAAGCTATCAGCCGTCAAACATAAGAAATGGAGTCAGGTTCTTGATTACGATAACTAATTACATACTTGACATCTCCCCTTGGCTGTCTAATAAACATCCAATTTACCATGGTCAAAACAAAACTTCTGACTTACAATGCTTTCACCCCTCAGTCCTCCCCATTTCAATAATTGGCACCATCATCTACACATGAGGTCAGGCCAAAATCCTAGGAATGATGGCTTAGACTTCAAATGGTAACAAAGGAGATGGAGGGAAGTGGGTGATTTAGGATAAGTTTTGGTAGCTGAATATGGGGAATAAGTAATGGACAGATATCAAAGGTGACTCAGGATTTAAGCTATTTTTAGTATCTGTTTTCACTGTTAACACAGATCTTATAATCTCATTCTTACTCCTTCCTTTGAAGAAGGAAAGAAGAGGCCCTCAGTGGTTTTTAGACAAATGGTGGTGGACAGGCAGCCTTACCCCTGGAAAGAACGTAGATTCGATAGCCAGACAGTTCTAGGTTGAACACCTTTCTCCACCATAGCTGAGTGATCTTAGACAAATTATTTGTCCTGTCTAACCCTTGCCTTCTGCAGCTGTAAAATAGGAAGGCTAATTGCTACTGCACAGAGTTTTTGTGAGATTTAGATTTTATTCACATATGTAGAGAACTTAGGGCTCTGTTACACGAAAGGTAATGATCATGTAAAGGGCAAAGAAACCATGTTCTCCCACGAATATGCCCTGTTATTATTAGTAATATTTACTTTAGGTCCAAGTCATTGCCTGACTTCTCAGCCCTCACCCTGGTTATTCCAAGAATGAAATTGTCTCTAAAGAGAGCATGGGCTTTGGACTTGCCTCTAAAATTGATGCACTAAGTGACCTTGGGAAATTTTTCAAGCTCACTGAGATTCAGTTTTCTTATTCTTGGAGTGATAGTCATAGGATTCTAATGAGTGTTTGAAGAAATCGTCTATATTTAATATTTGTCTTACCCACCAAACTGCAAGCTTCCTGCAGGCCACATCTGTGTGGTTTGCTTTGCGTCTGCAGATCCTGGCAGCAAAATGCCCCACCCCTGAAGATGGAGTCCTGATTGCTGCCACCAAATTGCTTGCCTGGATGCTCACTGCCTACCTACTATCTGCTACCAGACTGTCCCCAGACCTAAATGCCTTCCCACACATTCCATTAAGTGCCCCACACTGGACCACATGGCAGTGCCCACTTACCTACATAATTCATTGGGCAGGAAAGTCTGACAATGACAAATATACAAGTTCCATCATATCCACTTCTTCCTGGACCCGGCTCAACAGACCTCCCAGACACCAAGCCAGGCCTTAAAGGAGAGGCAGATCTCTGGAAAAGTGTGTTTCAGCAGACATGAGTATAAGCAAAGGCTTCCAGGCTTAAAAGGGAACAGTAAGCAGTTCAGGCTGAGCAAAGACACTGAGGAAATGGGGAAGAGTAAGGCTGGAGGGAGTGTGCACCCAGACTGTACAGCTGCAACACTGAGGTTGGCTTTCCTCCTTAGGATCCACAAAGGATTTCAACAGGGAGACATGTGATCAGAAGCTCAACCAAGAAGATGACTCTTGCAGCATGCACATGTTAATTCATGAGGGTAGAGCAAGAGGCAAGGAGACCAGTTAGCAGGCTGATGCATAGTGCAGGCAAGTAATCTGCTCAAGCTCAAGGACATTACATGAGAAAAAGTCCTAGCAAATATTGTTGTACATTTTCTATAACTCATCCTAAGGAAACCCCTAGATGACCTTGAGCCAGTGATGCAGATTGCGGGCCTGGCCATAATCTACTGCGTGACTTTGGCAAGCCACTTCACCTCTCTGAGCCTCCCTTTCCTTATCTATATAATGAGGGACTTGGATCAAAGGGTATTTCAACTCTGCATTTCCATCTGCTTTTCACAAATTCATTTCTACATTTGCAGGCACTTGTGAGAGACTGATAAGGCACTTTGATTGAAACCAGAGAGCCAAGGTGTCCAGGGAGACCCCACCACGCTTCTCCAGATGTGGGCCATTACCATTTAGCACTAAGGACCGCCAGGCAGCTAAAACAGAACGTTCAAGGAAATTACTCTATAACTGGCCATTTCTCCTTGTAAGCTTAAATCAAAGCACTATGGGAATAAACTGTTCCTACAAGGAGATAATATTGTTTGTCCTGGCCTGGCAACACCATGGATACGGTGCTTCTGTTGATCGTTCTCCAGTTCATCAATCTCAGAGGCAATAATGTATTTCCAGAGGTAGCCAGCCAGCTGTCAGGTAACTGGATAGGAGTAAAAAAGGAAAAATAATATGGGAGCCTGATACTTCCCTCCTGCTGGGTTTCTCCTTGACTCTTTGATGAAACCAGCAGCTGGGAAGACAAAAGCAAAAACAAAACAAAACAAAACAAAAACAAAAAAACCAAACAAACCGAAAAACCCAAAACAAGTCAAAAATAGGGAAACGGGGCAGGTAGTAAAAGCGGAACCTAGGTCGTGAGAATAGGTAGTGTGGTGTGGTGAACTGGGAGCAGTGGAGAGTCAGGGCAAGATTTCCGTGCCCAGGACCGGCTTACCTACTGGGAGCTTTTCAGCTCTTGCATTCTGAGGTTTAACCTCCCCAGTGTGGGTCAGATGATTTCCAGTCCTTGGGTTTCCAGGGAGAAAAAAAGAAACAAATTCGGAGTCTTGGAGACTTTATGTCACACCAGGCTCTACATTCACCAGCATATGAAGTTAGGCAGCTTATTTGGCCTCTTGGAGTCTGTTTTCTCATCTGGAAAGCATGGAGAGTAGCATCTACTGCATTTCATCAAATCTAACACACCATAAATTGTAAGATTCACCATTGTTTTATGTACACTTAAAAAAAAAACATTGACAATTAAATCACAACATACGCCTCTCTTATCACATAGATTGCAATGTGCAACTTGATTTTAGAGATTTAATGTGCAGAAACATGACATCTTAAAATCTAGAAAGTATGGCACTTGCAAGGTTGTTATGAGCTCTAAAAATGAGACCATCTGTAGGAAAATGCCTACCTAGTGCGGTGCTAGGGATAAATATATATTTATGGTTATCATTATCATTGCCATCACACAAAAAAATCATCTGAGCCCCTGCAATTTCCTGGGAAGTGGAGTTTGATGTTGTCACTGTTCTGTATCTCCTTTTGCTTCTCTCTACCTATGCTAATCCTTTAGAACATTTAGTAAATGGCAACTATGTGCCACTGGGATATGTGCCTGGAAAGAATGCTAAGACCACAAAGACCACAGCTTGAACCTTGTGTCCAAAGCTCCTGTACCAGCAACTGTTTAATAGAAGTGATGCCTCTGGGCTGGTGGAAGGCTAGCAAGGTTAAGACCACAATTTGAACTTCTGTTCATCAGAGTTTCTGCTGTTTTAACAGCTGACCAGAAGATGCCCAAACTCCAGTGATACTTTTTAAGATTTATATGTTTTGCTTTTAACCTCTTTCTCCCCTCTCTTTTATATTTTTAAATTTTTAGTTTATTTTTAAAATACTTTCCTCTTAAACTTTCATTTTACTAGATTTTGAATTCGCTGTTTTGCTTCTCATGGATGCTCTTTTTACTTAATAAAATCACTAAAATTTAAAATTATTGCCTTTCCTACTTTAGTCTTTTCTTTATCTATCTCTCCTTTAAATTTTTTCTTTACCTTTTAAATGTGTTCTTATGGTGATATAGGAGAAATATAATTTCTGGGTCATATAAAAAAGAAAAGCTCATCAAATAGAAGAGACATAAACATACTGTATAATTCCAACAAAAACAGGCAAAATTAACATATGCTGTTAGAAGTCAAGATAATGATTACCCTGGTTGGGGGATGAGAGACAGTCCACATCACAGATTGTCTTTGGATGCCTTAGAGATACAGCTGGAGGAGAAACTGCAGGGAGATGTGGTAGGAGGAAGGCCTTAACTCTCCCTATGCTATTAAGGAAGTTCACTCTCAAACCTAAGTTATTCCTCAAACCTTTGAATACTCCAAAGCCTATAGGTTAGCCCTTCCCAGGGTCACAGCTCTTTCTGTGCAAACAATACGCCTGACTTACTTGCAATATCTCTCATTCATCCATCTTACAATATTATTGGCTCTCTCTGTACTTCAAACAATACCTGGCATTCTGACACTAGAGTACATAACAGATGTAAAGAATATGTTGTGCTGCGTTTTAATAGCTCGTTTCCTTTTCTTTTGTCCCTCTATGCCATAAGCACTGTAAGGAAAGGGTCATCATCTGAGATGGGAGGGTAAGTGCAGTGGAAGCACATGGGAGGGCAACCTAACACTTCCAGGTGCTTCTGTTCTAGAAGGGGAATGGGGAGAGCTTGAGAAAAACTCTCTGAAGGAAGTTTAATCTTAAGTTGAGATCACCAGGATCTAGGTAAAAGGAGAGCACGAGAACAGGGAGAGTGCTCCAAGCTGAGATGACTGCATAGGCAAGGGTCCATAGGGAAAGAGTTTGGAACTCCTGAGAAACTGAAAGAAACTCAGTCTGGAAGGTTCTCAGTGTTTTATTTTATTAGCACTTTAAAATTTATTAAGGTTTGTTGAACTAGGCCAACACATGCCTCGCATGTGGTTAGGCAGATGGGCAGGAGGTCTCACCAGAGAAGAAAATCCCCTTTTGAGCCATGAGATAGCTATAACCCTCCACATGGAAGGAGCACAGGGACAGGTCTGAACCAGGCTTCTGTCATCCTTGCCTGCTCTTAGCCTTGTATTTCCAGGTTGCTCCATCAACCTTCCTGGTAGATTTCCAGGAGCCATCTCTTGATATGTGGTTTCTCCCATAACCTCTCCTTGCATATGGTCAAAGAGAAACTGATTAGAGTTTTACAAACAGGGCAAACTGCCCCATTGAGTATAAAATTTACACTGAGTATACCACACTCACCCCAAGTATTGGAGCCCAAGATATCCCTAAGTATTGGGCCCTCTAGAAAAGATCAAGACTGCTCTTCCCCACTCTTTTCCAAGCCCTTCTGTATACTATAAAAACTAAAGCAACCATTAAAATAATAAGACAAAGAGATATAGCTAATAAATCACAAAGAAAATACAATGGAATCATAAAAAAAATACTCAATCCAAAAGAAGGCAGAAAATAAGGGAAAAGGGAATGAAGAACAGATGGGACAAATAAAAACAAATAACAAGATGATAGATTAAACCTACACATATTAAGAATCACACTAAATATAAATGGCCACATAAACATAGATGCCAAATTATAAACAAAATTATAGCAATTTGAATTAAACACTATTTTAAAAAATGGTCAACAAATTATGACCAAGTAAGGTTAATCCCAGGAATGCTAGTTTGTTTTAGCAAGGTTGTTCAAAAAATCAATTGATGAAATTCACTATATGAACATAGATGCAAAGAAAAATAAGCATTTGACAAAATTCAATATCCATTTCTGTTAAAAACTCTTAGCAAACTAGGAAAAGAATAGAATTTCTTCAATCTGGTAAAGGGCATCTATGAAAAACCTGCATCTAAAATTATACTTAATGATAAAAGACTGAATGCTTTCCCTCCTAAGATCAGGAACAAGACAATGATGTCTACACTTACCACTTCCATTCAACATTGTACTGGAAGTTCTTGAAAGTAAAATCAAGCATGTAAATGAAGTAGAAGACATACATATTGAAAAAGAGAAAAATGTCTTTGTTCACAGATAACATAACCATCTATGAAGAAAATCTATATACCTTACAAAAACACTACTTAGAACTACCAAGTGAGTTTAGCAAGGTGGAAGAATATATTATTAATATTCAAAAATCAATTGTATTTCTATATGCTAGCAATGAACAACCAGAAATAGAAAGTTTTTTAAAATAAAATTTATAATAGCATCAAAAATATGAAATACTGATAAATCTGACAAAATCTGTGAAGAACCTATACACTTAAAACTACAAAATAATGCAAAGATTAAAGACCTAAATAAATGGAAAGATAGATCCTGTTCAGGGTTCAAAAGTCCCAATATTATTGAAATGTAAATTCTCTTATTTTGTCTTACTAATTCAACACATCTCAACCAAATTCCCAGCAGGGTTTTTGCAAAAGATTTGAACATACACTGCACAAAAGAAAATATATGTACGTCGAATAAGCACTTGAAAAGATGCTCAGTTTCATAGTCATAGGGGAATGCAAATTAAAATCTAGGAAGATTCATTCTTTAGAATGGCAAAAATTAAACAGACTTACTATATCAAGTGTTAACAAAGATTTGAAAAACTAGAACTCTCATACAGTTATGGTAGGAATGTAAAATGCTATAACCACTTTGGAAAACAGTTTGGTGGTTTCTTAAAATGCAAATGTACCGCTACTGGATGGTCCAACCATTCCACTCCTAGGTAATTCCCCAAGAGAAAATAAAACATAAATCCATACAAAGACTTGTACATGAATGTTCCTAGTGGTTTTGTTTGCAATGGCCAAAAACTGGAAGAAAAAAAATGTCCATTGACAAACAACTCAATGGATATAAAAATTGTGGTATATCCAGAAAGTGGCACGCTGCTCAGTGATATAAAGGAATACACAACATGGGTGAATCTCAAAATGATTATGCTGGGTAAAACAAGCTAGATTTTTTAAAGAAGCATTGTCTTTTATTGAAATTTCTTTTAAAAGTAAACAAATTTATAGTGACAGAAAGCAGTCAGTGGTAGTCTTTAATGCTGGGGAGTTAAAATAAGGAGGGCCAGGAGGAAGGAATTATAAAAGAGTATAAGAAAACTTCTGGTGGTGATGGATACACCCACTATCTTGATGTGAAAATTGTTCTATGGGTGCATGCTTATGTCAAAACTTATAAAATTATACTCTCTAAATGCATGCAGTTAATCCTGTCAGTTATACCAAAATTTAAAGGAAGAAGAAAAAAAAAAAAGGAAAGGAGAGGAAAGAAAAATCCTCCAAAATCATCACATTATCATTTGAACTTTATTCTAAACCTTGATTGTGGCCCACAGGCTCTGTTTCTTCTGGCCCCTGCCTACTTCTCTTACCTTATCCCATACATTCTTTCTTCTCTCCTCCCCTCTACTGCTACAGTCGCAATGGCCTCTCTTCTCTTTCTTCCAAGCCCTTTCACGCACCAAAGCTTTTCACTTGCTTTTTCCTCTTGGCTGGCTCTCAGCTTAAGTGCTCAGCATACCTGTCACTCCTGAGACAGGTCCTCTGGATGACCTAGACCAAAGAGGTACCACTGCGCACTGTTCCTCTCTGCCATATGGGGTCTACTTCCCTCATAACATTTATTACCATCTGAAAGTAGCTTTTTAATTTATTATCTACTTATTTATTACCTTTCTCTTCTTCCTCAGAATCAAATACTTTAAGGGTAGAGACCGCCATCTTGTTCACTGCTTTATCCTCAGCACCTAGGTCACCCTTTGGCACATGGTAGAAACTCAGCAAATGTTTTTGAATGAAGGATTAAATGTAGTACACTGTAGAAGTCTTGAAAGTAAAAGCCACTGAAGTGTTCATTTTCATTAAATATTAACATTCTGTACATGTAAGAGAACTTGGTTTTAAAGCACTTACCTTCCTAATTCATACTCTTAGTCCATTCATCTTTCTGACTTTCAAGAATGCTTGCTTTTCTCTGTTTACAAGCCAAGACCAGCTTCTTAGACACATATAAAATCCAGGCTGCTCTCTAACTGTGTCCCAATAATGCCCCCTCTGCTATTGTAATTTATCAAAAACTCAAATTTAAAATAAAGAATTCATGACAGATTCCTTGTCTAAAAATGCAGGGCATAAAGAGGCAAAAGCAAGTATTCTGATGTTGTTGAAGTGTTGGAGGGAAGAAATGAAATAATATTTTACGTTGACCTACTATAAGCCATGCAATGTCACTGGGTATGGCAAATATTATTTATCTCCTTTCTCTAAAGGTGAAAAATGAGTAAGTCTTCTGATGTCAAAATCCATTTTCTTTCCAGTAAGGGAAGTAGCTACGTATAAGTCTAGAATAAGAGAAAGAACTTTGTTATCAGTCACAATAAGCTAAATTATGTTGTAATAACCACCCAAAATCTCAATGATCAAGCACAAAAAAAAAGTTTATTTCTAGCTCACACAAAGTCCCTTGTCAGTTCGAGTACCTATCTAGGGCAGCTTTCCTCCATGTTGGTTCAGCATTTGAGGTTTCTCCAATTTTGTGGCATTTCCATTGCAATGCATATTTCCATGATCATTGGAACAAAAGAAGAAGAATCATGAGATATAGCTCTCCACCTTTTAAATATTTCCACCCAGAAATCACCCATGTCAATTCTACTCACATTTTATTGGTCAAATCAAATCTCGTGACCTTGGTAATGTCAAGCGTCTGGAAAGATACCCCAAGTGCCTGGAAAGAGGATACCAGAAATTCTAGTGAGCAGCTTAAAGGTCTTCCTCAGGGTTCAATCATGCAAGACCTTAAGCTTCAACTGAAGAGAGTAGACGTACACAGTTAGCCAGTGTGCAGCCACGGAAGATTTTAAGCATTGAGTGGCATTTTCAAGAATTAAGGCTCTATTAAGGCCCAAAACAGGGATCTGTTATCCTATGAGGCCTGATTTCAACCTATGAACACCTAGATATGTTAATGGTGTTTATGGGTGAACATAGAGACTTGTATGCCGAAGCATTTGGATTTAAACTAAAGGACACTTAAGATCCATCTCACCTTGATATAAATAAAGATGAGTACATGTGTATTTGTCCAACATCGCAGATAGGTTTTTAGTCACGTCCCCACCTCTAGTCAGTTATTACTGACCCAAACCACCAACCCTGCCAAAACATCTTCCAAACAGCTGAAATTTCTACTTGCTGACTTTGCAGAAACTCCTCTTAAATTCCTCTTTTCTTAGAAAGTGGCTCTGGCCAAGTGCTAAGAAGTTCACACCAGATGGGATACATTTACACAGAACCAGGGCCAAAGAACACCCATTTTCTTGTACATGGCCACAGGCTGGACAGAAAACATCATCTGAATGTTCTGCTTTTCACACCTGTCAGATGTGACAACTCTGTGTGTGCCTGCTTTCTGGTAAAAGAGACTTCCCTAATTAAGAAAATGTTTTTAAACAAATATACAGTTAGACTTTTTTTCTACAATAACGTCATTCCCTTCACATACTCATGATCTTGAATCGAAGCCAAAAAGATGTTCTCTAGTAATATGTCTTTGAAAGTTGGAGCTTAGATCTGTCCATTTCTCATTTAATTTATGAGAGAAGCATGTTCTGAGTACAATCACATGCCAGATATAGTCATTTCTTTTTCCAGGTTCTTTCTCTGCAGAGTTGGACTGTTTGTCTCCAAGTTCAGGCCTCTTCTATTTTAAAGATATTACGTGCAGTTTGGGTGCCTGGGAAGTAGGCTCTGAGATGGAAATTAGCATGCTGGAAGTTTATTAGGGCACTCTTGTGATCTATTGCTGTGGAAGGAAAGGAAAGGATGCAGGATGGGGCAGAAGGAAGAGCCAGGAAGCAATAAAGACTTCTGCTGACCCCACGGGGAGCTCAGAAGCTGAAGAGGCCCTTCAGAATTACTCACTTTGCAGCAAAAGCAGTGAGTTTTTGCACTGAGAACTAATTGAATGCAAGCTACTCCAAAGAGTAGGCCCAGATTTGGGTGAGTCATCTCTCTTCCGCCCAGAGCAATTTCTAGAGAAGACTAAAAGTATTTCCAGTCACTAGGGAGAAAAGTCATTCACTGCTGAAGCGGGGACTGAGATGGCACATTACAGCACCCATTACATATTTTATACCTACAACCACACTTCCAGTTAGGCATGCTGTCATGGTGTGGCCAACTGGGCCACGTGGGCACTAGACCTAGATCAACCTCCAAAGTCTGCAGTCAAACAGAGCAGAACAGAACAGTCATACAGGGAATCATGGGGGCTTTGTACCTCAATAAAAATCAGGCCTCCAGTCAAGCTCTTGGGTTATCTGATCCTTCTCTAAACTCCACAGAATACAGTTCATGGAAAATTCCCAAGCCGTACCAACCTGTAAGCAGAAGCTGAGAATAGGTGTGTCTCCTTCCACCGCTTACTTATGGTTCCATTCCTGAATGTCTAATATTGGTTAAGAAAGAGCCCACTGCTGTAGACCATCTTATGTCTTTAAATCAAACCAACTCACTCACATGGAAGATAGCAGGTATACCAGCCCCTTTTACTGTGCTTAGGGTCCTGTTCTCATACCCATTTCCAAGCAATGCCTGGCTTAGGGATTTCTTTCCTCCTGCTGGCCTCTGAAAAGAGTTGAAGAAATGTGTCTTCCCCAGCTGAATCCTCATCCTCTGTACTTCCAGCTTTCCATCACTCTCCAACTCTTCAGATCCTGGATGTTTCATTCAGGTAACCTCTAGGTGAAAGCTCGGAGATGGTTGGTGTTGAAGGTTGAATTGCGTCTCCAAAAAATGATATGTTGAAGTCATAACCTCTAGTACCTAGAATGCGAACTTATATGGAAATAGGATATTTATAGAGGCAATTAAGTTAAAACGAGGTCATTAGTGTATGCCTAATCTAATATGCTTGTCTTTATGAAAAGAGGAAATTTGGACACAGTCACCCATGCGAGGAAAATGCATGTGAACATGAAAGCAGAGATCAAGGTGAAGTATCTATAACCTAAGGAACTCCAAAGATTGCCGACAGACCATCAGAAGTTAAGGGAGAGTCATGGAATAGATTCTCCCTCACACAGACCCTATTGATGCCTTGTTCTTGGACATCTAGCCTCCAGAACCATGAGTCAATACTTTTCTGTTGTTTAAGCCACCAGTCTGGGTACTTTGTTATGGCAACCCTAGGAAACTAATATACCTAGGAAACTTGCCTGTTCATAGCCTGAATCCGGGTCATCACTCTAGATAGATCTACTATAGGCCCCCTTGAAACAAGAAGACTAGACATCACACCAGGGTCACAGAGCCATCAATTAAAAGAGATAATAACAGGACATTAGAAGCTATGTCATCTGCAAATCAAATACAAACACAATAAAATATAGGCATACCTCACTTTATTGTGCTTCACTTTATTTTTCTTCACAGATGTTGCATTCTTTACAAATCGAAGGCAATATCCTCCATGAACAAAAAAGAATAAGACTCGCTTTAATGCAATGGTCTGAAACCAAACCTGTACCATCTCTGAAGTATGACTATATCACCTCACACCCATTAGGATGACTACTACCATAAATAAACAAACAAATAAATAAATGGCAAGTTTTGGCAAAGATGTGGAAGTTCCTCAAAAAACTAAAAATAGAATTGCCATATGATGTAGCAATCCCACTTCCGGGTATGTATCTAAAAGAATCAAAAGCAGAATCTTGAAGAGATATTTGCACACCTAGGAAACTGCAGCATTATTCACAATAGCCAATAGATGCAAGTAGCCCAAGTGCCCATCCACAGATGAATCGATAAAAATAATGTGGAATATATATACAATGGTGTATTATTGTTTCTAGCCTTAAAAAAAAAAAAGGAGGAAATCCTGTCACATGCTACAACATGGATGAAACCTGAGGACATCATGTTGAGTGAAATAAGCCATAAAAAGACAAATACTTAATAATTCCACTATGAGCTATCTAGCATAGGAAAATCATAGAAACAGAAATTAGAATGGTTGCCAGGGATTGCCAGTGGGGGCAGGTGTTCAATGGGTATAGAGTTTCAGTTTTCAAGGTGAAAACGTCTACAGATCTGCTACACAATAATGTAAATATAGGTAGCACTACTAAACTGTGCACCTAAAAACTGAGAGAATAAACTTTATACTATGTGGTTTTTTAACCACAATTACAAGGAAAAAGAAAAAGTAAAAGAAGCTAGAGGTAGGTAGAGCAGCGCCTGGCCCAGCACTGTTTTTTTTCCACAACACACCACCACTCACTGCCTACAGCATGCACACCAATGCTTTGTAGAAGAACAAGGGACAGACTGGTCATTCAATAAAAGCACGGTCCATGCACTGAAGCCATTAAGTCAGAAAAAGGGGACATTCATTGAGCATCTATCTGGGGAGCTCAAAGTGTACCTTATCTCGTGTGCTCTTACCAGCAATGCAGTGAAACAGTCCTCATTTCCCCATCTTGCAAATGATGGAACTGAAATGAAGCTCGGCGGGGTGAAGGGACCTGTTCTAATTTCTGCACCTGATAGGAGGCTGACCTAGGCCCTCTGCCTACCACTCCAACCTACTGACTTAGCTTATAGAGATTTTAGGAGCTCTTCGGAAGTAACTGGAACTCTCTGCCACCCGTGCTCATTTGTGTGTTCGTTTATTTTGTCTTTTCTTTCTCTTTCATTCTGGAAGGAAAAATTGATCATGTAGTGAAAAATATTTTCCTTAGAGATCATTTAAGGTTTTTGGCAATTTGGATTGCCAAACATCGCAAAATAGAAAGAAGTAAGATGTGGGACCGAGGGTGAAAAGAAAACATTCGACCAGTCCTAAAGGCTGGAGAAAAGCTTCAGGCATGTCTCCCCCACCACCGCCTCAGACATTCGCACGGCCTTCAAGGCGGCAGACCCTCCCGAGGTTGCACGAGGGTGGCCTAGGCCAACTCTTGCCAATCTCAGGAACCCTCTCAAATCCTGCCCACTGAAAACAAACCAACTGCCCCCACCCCCAAGTCTTGGTGTGTTCGAATTTCTCTCCCTCTTGCCAAAACCTGATTTCCTGTTTCTAAGAAAAAATACTTTAAAAATACCCCTTAAAAAAAAAAAAAAAAAAAGTCTCCTCAAGGCAGTTTAAACATCAAAGAGCTCTTAGAAAGTAGGGTTCTGTTTGGCTAAGTGCACATGAATCAGAAAAAAAATTGTGATTAAATGTTCCCTTTTAAGTGCTAAGGATTTTTACTGGACCTGGGCAAAAGATTTATGGACAAAACATAGATTTGGAGGGCTGAAAGAGCATTCGCCGGGTCCAAAGTGCTCATTGCAGAGAGGAGGAACTGAGACCCAGAGAATGAAAGCGACTTTCCTGAGGTCTCACAGCAAGGAAGCATCAGAACCAAACCCAAGCTAGGTTCTTAAGTCTCAATCTGGTGTTGTTTCCACACATCTGCCAGTTTTCCTTGAAACTGAAAGTCGCAAGATTTTTTTCAAGGTCGAAGGTAATTCAGTTTAAAATATTCAGAAAGAAGCTAACAACTGATCTCATTTTTTAAAAAAAGGCTTTTGTCTAAAAATAAATAAATACCTTTACTAAGCAATTATGCGCATGCATTGTGCAGTTAGTCACCACAACAATTCTATGAAATGTTTATTGGATTCTATGAAAGAAAGAAAAGAAAGGAAGGAAGGAAGGAAGGAAGGAAGGAAGGAAGGATGAAGGAAGTTGAAGAAAGGAAGGAAGGAAGGAAGGAAGGAAGGAAGGAAGGAAGGAAGGAAGGAAGGAAGGAGAAAGGAAGGAAGGAAGGGGAGAGGAAAGGAGAGGAAAGGAGAGGAAAGGAAAGGAAAGGAAAGGAAAAAAGAAGAGAAGAGAAGAGAAAAAAGAAAAAGTAGAAGAGGGAAGGAAAAGATTTAAATTCTGGTGCAAGTATTTGTTCTATTTTTTGAGTGGCTAAAATGTGCTAGGCTCTTTCTAATACCCAATATCAATTAATTCTCAAAGCAATTCTAAGAAGTAAGTATCATCATCTCCATCTCACAAATGAGAAACTCGGATCTTTAAGAAATTTGTCAACTTTTCCTAGTTCTCACTACCAGGAATTTTTAGAGCTGGGACTTGAAAGTCCATACTCTGTCACTCACTTCATAAGGTTGTTTCGAGGATTAAATCAACTAATGGAAGTGAAAGCCCTCTGTAAAAACTATAAGGAATTTGACAAATTTGAAAGATTATCATTTTTAAGTCTAAATTGTATTTCCCTAAATTTCCACTCTGGCTTTTAGCAACAGGATCCTAGAGCCAGGCAATGACAAGGCGCCCTGGGAATCTCAGCTGAAAAACATTTTCCAAATAAAAGGTTTGATTGAGCCACACTCTTGTTTTCCTTGGGTGGGGCCCAACCACCCAAATGTTTAATTGGGTTGGAAAGTTTTGATCCCGATGACCATTGTTGCGAGCAAATGAGAAACACGGAGCCTTGTTCTACTGACCCTGCAGAGGAGAGAAAGGCCCCAAAAGCCACAAAGCACAGTTATCCTGTGAGCAGTTATGCTTTCCAACTAGTAGCATTATTAGATCAAATGCTAGTTCATTCATTTGTTGGTTCATACATTTCTTCAAAGCTATCTTATGAGCATCTTTTGCAAACCATACCCTGCTTTAGGCATGCAGAATACAGAAATAGCCACCATCTTTCCTTCCAGGAGCCCAGAGTCCTGCGGATTTCCTTTCACATCTCCCGTGAACGTTCCCCTGCCCTTCCTGCTCAGCGTTTATTCTTCCCTCTTTTCTGCTCCACAACAATTTATGCGAGTGTTAGGGGCTGAATAACAGCCACCCCTCAAAATTCATATATTGAAGTCTTACTCCCCCTATACCTCCGAATGTGACTGCTCTTGGAGATGGGCCTTTAAAAAGATAATTTAAGTCATACGGTGGGCCTAGTCCCATAGGACTGGTGTTCTTATAAGAAGAGACACGGACACACACAGAAGGAAAACCATGAAAAGTCACAGGGAGAAAGCCAGCCATAAGCCAAGGAGAGCGGCCTCAGGAGAAACAACCTTGTCATGCTTTGATTTCAGACTGCTAGGCTCCAAAATTGCGAGAAAATCAATGTCTGTTGTTTAAGACACCCGGACTGTGGTGCTTTGTTATGGCAGCTGTAGCACACTAATACAGCCAGCTAAAGCATTGGCTATAATCTGCAGATCACGAGTCATTTTTGTGTTACTGAATTAAAGAAATAATAAATTTTCAAAGTGGACTAACCCTCAAAAAGTTTGTCATCTTAAGAGGAGACTAATATTTTTTTCTTCCATGCCCTGTACTTGGTGCTGGAGCACTGGAATGAAAAGCTGTGGGCCTTCTTCATGGAGTACATATCTGAGTGGGAGAGCCAAGCTTACAAACAACATATATATAGTAATTTAAGTGCTGCAATGGGGAATCCAATGCCCAAGGGCATAGTGGAATCCTCTAGCCCAGCTAGGAGAGTGACAGAGTGAAGGGACCCTCCTGGAGAAGAAACTCCCCAACTGTCAGGAGGTACAAACACATGTTATCCAGGAGAGGGTGGGGCCAGTGCATTCCAGGTCTGTGCACAGACTGGGCGTGAGTGGCCCAGCCACGGCAAGTCAGTGCAAGTGAAGCAGTGGGAGAGAGAAGACTCAAGGCCCAGGAAAGGGCCAGGTCCTAGAGAGCCTGGAGGCCAAGTGAGGTACTTGGGTTATAGCTGAGTTAATTTAGACATGGAAGGTTTCAAGTAAAATTCTGCTCATATGTTATAATTGTATCTTCCTCCCAACTTGACCTTTCACATAAGAAGCACTCAAAGAGTGTTTATTTATTTGAATTGAAATGACTAAACCTAAAGATGGCTTATCGACCCACTTGCTAAAAAGAAATAATGACATCTGCCTTCCTCCTCATCTCCCGCTAACCAGACCTCCTTCCTCCTTCAAGCCCTTCTTGTTCTGCGAAATCTGTCCAGACAGCTCAGACTCACAGTGAACTTTCTCTTAGTTGTACCTCTTATTACTGGTCATATCTATGATATTCATTGAGAGGACCTGTAGAGTGATAGAAATCCTTCAAGTCATGCAGACCTGGGAGTCAGTCCTGACAAGTTTCGAGACCTTAAGGCAGTCATTTCAGTTCTCTACACCTCAGTTTCCTTATCTTTAAACTAAAGGTAATAATACCTTTCTCCTTTTTTTCCTTTTACAATGGAACCCCATTCCATTTTAGCTGGGCACACACGGCCACAAGCCAGAGGCTACATTTCCCAGCCTCTTTTGCAGTTAGATGTAATCAAGTTACTCAGTTCAAGACAATGGAACCCTAGCAGAAGAAAGCATGCAACTTTCCAGTCATTCCTTATAGATAGGCTCATCTGTTTCCCATGGGACCTCTTTGATTCCATCTGCAGATTGGGAAATAGAAACAACCAGAGCAGTCACAAACCCACACCATGCAGACAATTGGGTTCCTGATGACTTGGGGGAACAGAGGAGTTCTGCCCACCCTGGACCACTTACCTGTGCACTATTACGTAGGAGAGAAATAAACATCTGCTTTATTTATGCCACTGAATACCTGGGTCCTTTTGCTGCAGCAGCTTTGTCTGAACCCTAAGTCACCCACAGCCTTATTTTGGAGATTGTAGATAATATATTCAAGCTACTTGACACATAGTAGATCTGTGATTAGTCAATACTAATAGCTGTTATTCAGTTGAATTGATAGAATATGGTGACTTGCAGGACGTAGGTGGCAGAGGAAAAGGAAAAGCGCATCAGACTCGGATGTCACACCTGAGTGTCTGAAAGAATGGTGGGATTGATATAAATGGCGGGCGGGGAAGATGATTTGAGGAAGGGAGATAAAGGCAGGCTTTAGCTAAGTTGAATTCAAATTGCTGACAGAAAAGAGATGCCAAAAGGCAATTTGAAATTCAAGCCGAAGCCGAGTTCTAGAGACAAAGACTCCCGTGAGGTGGAGGGGAGTTGAAGCTGTAAGACTGGATGAGATTTCTAAGGGAGAAAGCTGAAGACGTAGGTACTGGAAGGATAATGAGGAGGCAAGTCGAGCTGGAGCAAAGGTTGCTTGAGATGCAAGGGGGAAAAGGACTGGAAGGACAAGCTGAGTGGCCCTGCTGAGGAGCCGAAATCTTACTCTACTGGCAGCGAGTGACCATAAACTGTTTCTAAATGGAGAGGCGGGTGATGAAGAATCTACCTGTTCTACTAGAGGGTCTCTGGGTAGACACAGAGGGGTATACTTCCTCTGGAAGACATTCAACCACCAGGTACAACCATTTCACTAAGATTTTAACAGAGAACAACTTCGATAAATATTCAGCCTCTGTGGTGGCGGGTTATGGGATTACTAAAAATTTTAATATAAAAAAATTGGATGAAATAACTGTTTTAAAAGAAGTCTGGGTGTGTGTTATGTACTAGATAAATCAAAACACTTTAAGACTGAATATTTTAAGGAAATTCTTGTGGAGACAGTGCAACTAAAGATCTGGGATCCCATGAAATGAAAAGTAATATCTTGAGAGAGGAGGGAAAAAGGGCATCTCTCATTTATCTTTTTGGTCCTTCAGTCAACAAATATGGATTCCGTTTTCAGAAGAAGCAAGAGTGTGGTCACCTAGAGGTTATCAAATGCTCAAAGAAGACGGACTTTTTTCCTCCTCCTCCCAAAGTATTTCTAAGACATTTGGGAGCTAGTTTCCAAACTCCAGTCGGCCCAAACTCAGCAAGATCCTAGGATCATTCTCTCTCCATAGGAAGGAAGAGACTCTCTGGGTTTGTGATGTCTCAGCTGCCACTACCAGGCTTGAAATCTGCCATCCTAGTAAGTATCCACACACTAGGACCATTCTTTCAGACACTCAGGTGTCTGCATGTGCTGTCAGTTCACCGAATGAAGGAGAGAGACAATAAAACAAATAGGCTGGGAGTTGTCCAGTGCTGTGGTGAAGATAAAGCTGGGTGAGGGGATAACAATGAAGCGTGGAGTTGCCTTATCTCAGGAAGGTTCCCTCTGAAGTGAACTGAGAGCCCAAACAGAGAGAGGGCAGTAAGGCAGCCACACAGTTCTCCAGAGCAAAAGTAATAGCAAAAGGCCCTGAGGTGAGAGAGGGTGTGGCACAAGTGACAGCCAAGAGGTCAAGGCTAGCATTATGGTGAGGCAAGTAAATGCCTAGGGTGCAAAATTTAAGAGGCACTCACTCTCAAGGCCACAGAGGGCTCACTTGTTCACTCTTCCTAAGAAACTTAAAGGTCTCAAAAAACATACTTGCCTGGAGGGGTTATTTAAAGAGTGAGAGGAAGGTTTGGATCTACTTCTTGAACGTCATAGAATCTTCACTAAGAGCAAGCCTTATCTCCCAGCATGACTTGGCTGTACAACCTCAGGCAAGCCCCTTTCCTAGTCCAGACTCGAGTTTTCGCTACGATACCATGAAAGGATTGAATTCAATGAACTGAGTCCTCCCACCACGACCCAGGTCTGATATTCTAAGATTCTATGAACTCAAAACAAACTCCAGTTTTCAAAAGGAGCAGAAGCGTCACCTAGAGGTTATCAAATGCTCGAAGAAGACAGACTTTTTTCTTCCTCTTCCCTAAATACTTCTAGACACTTGGGACCTAACTTCCAAGCCCTGGTTTGCCCAAACTTGGCCCGATTCTGAAATCACTCTCTCTCCATAGGAAGGAAGAGACTCTAGGTTTGTGATGACTCAGCTGCCACTGAAAGGCTCAAAATCTGCCATCCTGGTGGGTATCTACTCACTAGGACCTCCACTGACGAGAACTACATAGGACAGTCATGGTAGGGACCACTTTAGAATCAACTAATAACGAGGAATGTTCTGTTTTGAATAAAGAGGGGCTTTTAAAACCAAGTTTCCCATTCATAATCCTGAGCCAACACAGATATAACTGCCCTATTACCCTCTTTCTCTTAGGTTTTTCATAAGCTAATTTTGTTGCTTTTAGATTTCTAACAATTGCCCAGGATATTTGAGTTTTTGAAGAATTTCACTTTCTTAAAAATTTTTTTTTATTATGGTGACATTGGTTAACAAAATCTAGTAAGTTTCAGGCATATAATTTACAGTAAGATATATATATATTTATATCTATACAGTTTATATCTATACCTTATATATATACCTTATAAGATGTGTGTGTGTGTGTGTGTGTGTGTGTGTATAGCATTGTGTTAGAATTTCACATTTTGACATACAACTTGGCTTCTGCACCGAGAATCTGAGGCACAAACTATCATCATCATCCTCGTTCCTTTACAAACGAGGCAACTGAGGCTTTCAGAGAGAAGAGCTTAGAACAGTCTCCCAAGGGAGTATCAGCTCTGAAGAGCTGACAACAAAACCCTAGAAAATCGATGCTGTAAAATGCCATGATAACTGGGAGCTAATGACAGGAAACACCCATGCCCGTTATGTTAATGAATCAAATCTCATTTTCACAGTTTACAAATATCCATTGTTTACCTATCATGTCCCAGTTTTCCAGACATCAGGGGTATAAGTGCCACACTATCCTTCCACCACTGGACAAACACTAACTCCTTCCTCCTTCCATTCCCCCTTGAAAAATTTATGCATATCAGCTCCAGCAAAGAGAGGCATAGGCAGATCACCATGCTACAGGTTCTGCCACCAGCCTTACTCCAGCACAGGCTTGGACTCCGTTGAAGCACCCTTGTTATATAGGGCTCTAAGGAAAATCTTAGCAGGGCCTTAGAGTGGCCTCCACCCTCTATGGGTGGAGGGATGGGGACATGTAGATCCAGAACACCACTATGCTATAATTTTCCACTCTTGACTCACAGTGCCCTGCCCAGAAAGGCCATTGCACCCTAGACTACCACAGTCCAGAATACCAGGATTTAATAAATGTGTTTGCATGTGCAGCATCAGCCAAAAAATGGAAAGTCTGGCCCCATACAGAAAGAACGCCCACAAGAGATATGCTTTCCCTGAAATAATTTGACAACAAAAGTTGGGAGGGGCAAGAGCTAGGATAGGGGAGATGGTAGTCTCTTGTATAATACAAAGCACAGTTGTACAAATGCAGGCAGAGAAAGCCAGCCCAGGCCACCACCTAGACGAGGGTAGACCCATGACAAGGGAAAGCAAGAAGCAGAAGTTAACTTGACACATTTACTTCAATTTCACTTGGGTTTTAACAACCAAGGATTTGTTTTATAGAAAATGGAAAAGCACAAGCTCAAAGATTCAAGTCCTTCTGCAAACTGCTTCAGGCAATGCTAATCAAGTAAGAAGTGAAAGAATTAACCTCAAGAAGAGCTAGGAAATTCAGAATGGATTCTAATGGGCCTAGAAAAATATTCCTCCTGTCTTGAACTTTATAAAGTGTTTCCATATGCTTCTCTTAGCTCTGAATTATCTCAGATGTCTTTCAAGGGATGCCTTATTATTTCCATTTTGCAGATGAGAAAACTGAGGCTCAAAGAAGTGAAACGACTTACCCAAGGCCACATGGTAGTACGCGGCATAGTTGGAACTCGTTCCCAGGTCTGTCTGAACCTAGGATGTCTAGCCAGCATAACCCATGCCTCAAAATAATCCAGTGAAAAAAGGGATTGATAGTCCAGATTCAAAGAAGTGACTTGCCCAACTTTGCACAGAAAATAAATTCAAATACCTGGAGGTGAACCCAGGTTTCTTAGCACCAGAATGAGAGCTCCTACCCCCACACCATACAGCTTAGTCTAGCCAGCTCTCTCTGCCCTAATTTATCTCTCCAAACTGCCAAAGCAGCATCTGGTGTGTAGAAGGCAATAAGTAAAGAGCTGATGGATAAACAAGTTCTTTGAAGTGAAGTTTTATTGGGAAAGTAAATGATGCTCTTAACTGAACAAGATAGTCAGTGATTCATTCTGCTGAAGGCTCAAGTCTAAATTTGGAGAAAAGCTCTTGACTTTGCTGTGAAATATGTCCCTGGGCTTCTCCCCAATTAAAAATGGGACAACTGGAAAAAAATCCACTGTTCTGAAATTGAAATAAAACCATCAATAAGGCTTTTATGTTTTTCCTCTCCAGAACAATCAGGGAATAAAGATAGTACTTGACAACATTGCAAGATTCAAGAGAACAGGACTCTTAAGCATTCAAACTCCACTTATCCTTTTATTATCTGTCATTTTGTTAAGGTGTAGTGAAAACTGTAGATCAAGAAACTGCTATGCTTACCTCTAGGAAAAATTCACTCATACATCTACCCTGTACATTCTCTCAAGTACTGGGCAAAATACTGACATCTAATAAGATGGGCAGTCGGGGGGAGGCAGCGAATGGAAAGGTACTGCCTCTCTCTCTCTCTCTCTTTCTCAACACTTGCTCTAGGGGAGGCTAGTAGTTTTGTTATGAGCAGCCCTATAACGATACCCATATGGCAGGAACTAAACCCTCCTGCCAATAGCCCTGTGAGCGAGCTCGAGCTTGCCCACTGACAGCCCAGCCCCAGATGACCAAAGGTAAGATGAGCCATCACCTTCTTATGACCTAGGAGGTAAAGGGCAGAAGCTCTAAGTTTTAACCTGTACTGACCACTGCCCAGGCTGGCACTGGTACTGATCACTGCTCAGGCTGGCAATGGCTAGTATTTTATGCAGAGTATCTCACTGAACCTCCAGAATCTTCTTTACAGGATTGTTACATTACACAGTTTTTCCCAGAAAGAACCCAAGGCTGGCAGAGGTTTGTTTAGTAATTTGAGGCAGAAGCAGAGCTGAGAAGGAAGAGGGGAGAAACTAAAGTACTCCGTCTTTGTTCAGGGCAGAGAATGTGGTAGAGGGGCCTTCAGGAGTGGTATGGAGCAGCGGGGTGGGGTGGGGGCATAAGGAAGGTGAGAGCAGCCCAGACAGCTCCCGCGGGAGGCCTCTCCTCCCTCTAAGGCAGCCGGCTCCCAGGAGACTTCCCACCTGTCTCTAATTGAAGATCTGGCTCACATTTTATCCTTTTAAAGTAAAAATTCAGGGTTGTACCCAGGCCATCTGTGTTTACCAGAAAGGGCCATTTTTCCACCCCACTGACGTCCAGGAAAGGCTCTCTAAGAAAGAACAGAGCAGGCCTACCCGCCGGTGGCCTCCTCCCTGTCAGCAGGCCCAGCCTGGCTCCATGCACTCCCATCCAGAGAAGGTCAGTGTGCTTTGAAAAGTGCTCTGGAGAAGGGAGACTTAGGTATCCCAGTGCATTTCATATACTCCTGGAAATACCCGGATGGTGGCGGCCTTCTGACCATCTTCCTTTTTAAGTGAAAATTATGTCCCCAAGACTAACTAGACATATCAGTGCTTGTCTTTTCCAGAAATCAACATAAGAAATTTTCATTAACAAACACATTAATACGAGTTTTATAAAAATCGACTGCTAAGTTATTGCCTTGTTTCCAATTTGTTTGTTTTTATAATGCAGAAATGCAAAGAAATCTGTGGCTTAGTCATCTAAGTAAACAAAACAGAACAAATAAACCTAAGAATTTTTTTTAAATAAAAATAAAATAGAATTCACTTACTGATAATGTTTTTCTATCTACAATCATTGTTTTTCTTGGTGATAATCGCACCTCACAAGTATATACTTGTATGTATTTTGCAGTCTGCAAAACAACAAGCTCAGCCTTCACATCACCTGTGTCCAGCAGCAGGACAAGGTCATTGCCCCTTTGCAGAGGAGGGAACTGGTTAGCTGGGAGGGAGAATGGTAGTACGGACAGGTGTGGGTTTGGAATTAGACAAGCCCGGGCTTCGATCTGGTCTCTACATGCCAGCCTGGGTGAGTTTCTTAGGCTCTCTCAGCTTCAGCATCTTCATCTGTATAATGAGGATGATAATAGTACCAACTTCAAAAAGGAAAATCATTTCATAATACTAAGAACACAATAACTGGTCAGTGAGATAATAACATCTATTTATGTGTCACTATTGTTGTTACTTTACACTGTAAGCCTGTGAAGATAAGAGATAATGTTTCTAAATATGCTGAACACAATGCCTAGAACACTTAAAGTGTTCATTTTGAAAAGATAAAGCTAGGATTGTGAGTTTCTAGTTCTTTAATAATTCATCTTTCCTCTGCATCCCAGGTAGCTGGGCATGGGATCAATGAGACACATCTCTTAACTTTGAGAATAAGTAGACTCAATCTTTATTGTTAAAAAAAAAAAAATTAAAAAGAAATGGAAGGAAGGAAGGAAAGAAGGAAGGAAGGAAGGAAGGAAGGAAGGAAGGAAGGAAGGAAGGAAGGAAGGAAGGAAGGAAGGAAGGAAGGAAGAAAAAAACATTTTACTGTCTGCCCTAAAATGATGCCTAGCTGTACCCATGATTTTGAAGCTTCCCCACATTTTCCTGTATGAGCCCTAGCTAAAGCAGGAATCATGAATCTTAATATTTCAAGGTCTCCCCATCCCCTAAGGATAAATCCATCTCTTTATCCTGTTCAAGCCCTCCCTAAATGGCCCCTGCCTCCTTTTCCAGCCACAATCCCTCTGGGAAAATCACTCGCCTACCCACACATTGCTCCCACCTTCCCAAACTGCCACACCTTTGCCCATGCCTTGGCCTCTCCCAGACATGCCCTCCCTTTCTTCACCTAGTGGAAATCTCCCCACTCCCCGACTCCTCAAACTGTGAGGGGATGTCCGCCTTTCCTGTCAGAGCACCAGATGGGGACCACTCTGAGGACAAGGCAGCAGCTCCTCACCTCTGGCCCCTCAGCACCCAGCACAGGCCTGGCCCTGAGAAGATGCTCCATGTGTTTGTTGAGCACGTCAGTGGGACTGAAGCAATCAACCAAGACCTTTCCTGGCAGAGCAGCCATAGGGACAGCCTCCCAAGCCCCATGGCCTGCTGCACCAAGGGAACGCCTGCGGGGAGAAGGCGGTGGAGAGGCACACACGCACGTAACCCTCTGTTCCTCTGCTTTGCTCATCTTCAGGCTGTCAGGATGATGGAAAAAGTGGATCTCACCCTGGTAATCACAAATCATCTGGGCGTTGCCCTGGTTTTTCTTTAAAAGGATTATTAAAAGGGAGGGACTCTCCACTTATGGCCATGTGGAGAAAACATCACACATTGCAAGACAGGTCACTTCAGAGGAGAAAAAGAGCTCTTGTAACTGGCCTGGCTTCAGTCCACAGCCCTTCTCTCTCCAGGTCCTAGAAACGTTGCCACCATGGAGAGAAGGTGACTGCAGTCCCAAGTGACAGGCAAGTGACGTGCATTGGCAGCTGCAGGAGGCTGGACATTAAAGCACCATGGGAAAGCCACTCCCAGGACACCTGTCTTCACTTCTTGCAGGCCTCGGTTTGGTCTCGGCCTTCTCACTTGCAAACTTGGTGGCTTTCCCTATCCAAGTCTCTCTTTGTCCTGTTTGGTAAACATTGTGTTAATAAAAATAAATCCTCGGCATTGCGTTGAGGATTAACAAGACTGTCGATCAGTTCCTTGAGGACAGGTAGTCCATGACCAGCTGACACATTGCCTCCATCCTGGCCTCAATGGACAGCTATTTGGAGGTGTAAAGGAACAAATCGTGTTAGCCCCAGGCCCGCATAAGTTATACAGACATTAACCCCCCTTTCCCTGTCAGAAAAAATTTAGTCCAATAAATGTTTATTCAGCATTTGCCATGAATGTGCTCAGTGCTGTGGGGAATACAAAAGAGATACAATATACAACATGAGCACTCCTCCAAGCTTCAGGATGATCCGAACATAGTAAAACACAAGAGAGAATGAGGAAAGTGGACTAAGTAAAGAAGGCTATGGGAGGCTGGCTTGAGTGAGAGTAGGATCTGGTTTGTCCGGCTGGGAAAAGGAGAAAGGGAGGAAAGAAGCCTTCCCAGAGGAGGCCGAATGCCAGTGCACACGTGGAAGATAGTGTTAAAACAATTGTGGGTACGCTTGGGTTTTATTAGGCCAAGGGATTCAGGATTTCCCAGGACCCCTTACACACACAAAAAAAAAGTCAAAGATGAAATTAATAGCTGAACTTGTACCCAAAATCTCCAAGTAGAGTTTCCTGGAGCTTTTTGTGAAGACCTTAAATGCAAATTCAGATCTTGGGATCATACCATTGGCCACCAGCCACATAGGACAAGAGAACAGAGTTGAAAGTACTAGAGCACAAGCCTGAAGGAGTGGGGAAGAGGCTGAGTCTGCTCCGTGCCGGCTGGTCCCTGGCGACCCTCCTGCCTCTAGTTATAGGAAGGCAAAGCAGAGAGCCACACTGCCGTGCGTGACTTTTAAATGCACTTTGATCCCCCTGTTGTACTCAGGAGTTTATCTCACTGTCTTGGGATCTGACCAATGAATGAACAATTCTTCCACAATGCTGGGAGAGGAGGGGAAGAGGAGATGGGGAAGCCTCCCGCTAAGTTCTCTCCGACCCGAGGCTACCGGTGCATGGATATGTCTTACTATTTTCTGGCTCCATGCCTTTGCACCCACTGCATCTTCTGCTGAAATTCCTTCCCCTCTGTTTTGCTGACAGCTACTTATCCTTCAAGACAGCCCAGGATCACCTCCTGGGATGGCCTCCTCAAGTGCCCTATCTGAGTCAGCTGCTCCCCCAGAGACAAGCACAGGGTACCCCCATGCCCAAACACAGCACTTTCCAAATTGCATTGTCATTGTCTCTTTATTTATCTGAGACCCTCAAACATCAGTGAGATCCTTAAGGACAGGGAACCTGACTTCCTTTCTTTTTTGTAATCCAGCAGAGAGGCTAACACATGTTGGTTGCTCAGAATGTGAATGTGGAAAGGGGAGAGGAGGGGAGAGTATTTAACAACAATGGAAAGTGTTCTTCTAGATAATGGTAAGGTGCCTATCACTTGTAGTGGGCAAGTAGTTTGTGCATCTTGTAGAAGAGGTACCTCAATGGAGGTTCTTGCAATGTCTCTGTCACACACACCCACACACACACAGACACACACACACCATCTTCACACATACAGATGGCCTCAAATGAGAGCTCCTTTTCCTTGCTAACATTTTAACCCTTAGCACACACCTTCCCAGATATGCCTTCGTTCACATAGCACGACAGTCCTGCTCTGAGCAGAGGCAGATCTTACTCTTCCTTCCTACATGGACCAGTCTGATTAGGTGGAAAGACTCTTGAACAACAGTCAGAAGACTGAGTCTGTATCTAAAATCTACTGATATTTTCTATAGAATGAATGTTTGCATTCCCCCAAAGTCATATTTTGAAACCTAATCCACAATGTGATGGTATTGGGAGGTGAGGACTCTGGGAGGTGATTAGGTCATGAGGACAGAGCCCTCATAATTGAAATTAGTGCTCTTATAAGAGATCTCAGAGAGCTCGCTTTCTCCTTCTGCCATATGAGAACACAGCTAGAAGATGACCATCTATTAACCAGACACCTAATATGACAGCTCCTTGATCTTGTACTTCTCAGTCTCTAGAACTATGAAATATAAATTTACATTGTTTATAAGCCACCCACCCAGTCTGTGGAATTCATTTACAGCAGCCTGAATGGACTAAGACAAGATTCAAGGTTGAGGACATTGAAAAAATTATCTAACCTTTAAGGCCAAAGCGGGAGTTTCTGAGAATGTCAGAACTCGCCACTTACGGAGTGTAAGTGTCTGTGACTGTAAGCTCCCTGTACTTGCTGTGTTCACCATGTATCTTTAGAACCTAGCCTGTGTCCAGTACATGATCAGTGCTCAAATTAAGAAACACATGAATGAAAAGTGAATGTTTTCCTCTGAATTTCAAGTTGGTAAGTATGGCAGTATCAGAGGCCTGATGGAGGAATCATGTATTGTCACGAGGCCTTCCTTCCAGGTCTGAACCTCATGAGTCATCTTTGCTGCTGATGTGTGCCCAGCACATTATGGACCACAAAAGGGCTTTGATCCTCACAACACCTCACAATTAGTGATTTATCCCCCACTAGATGCCAGGTTCATCAAGAGAATAGATTTAATTATTTTTTGTATCCTAGCACCTAACCCCTGCTCTGGCACATGGCAAATGCTCAGTAAGTATCTGCCCATTCATTCATGCAGAATTCAACAAAGCAATCACCTGATGCTCAGAGAAGTAGCTTGTCTACACAGCATGTTTGTGACAAAGCCAGTGCTATGCCTGGGCCTCTGTCCTTTCTACTATATTATATCAATAATTGTGTGATTTCATGTGTGAGGCTGGGAAGGACACTTAAAAGCAGTGACCTCATCACCCTGCCCTACTGGCCACCACACTCAACAGTGTCCGTGAGGACAGGTTCTGCCCTGAGCTAGCAGAGTTCCAGCTGGGACTCATGTAATGGCTGACTACAGGTGTCTTTGCGAGTACCTAAGCTTAGAATACCTCTGCCTTCAGGTACAAAGACCATAAGCTATGGCGACAGTTGTGGGGTGAGTGGTGTCCCCCCGAAAGATGGTGTAGTCCTCATCTCAGTACCTGTGACTATGACCATATTTGGAAATAGGATCTTTGTAGACATTATCAAGTTAAGATAAGGCTATACTAGATCAGGGTGGGCCCTCAATCCAATGACTGGCACCCTCATAAGAAGGCCAAGTGAAAATGCAGAGGGGACAGTAAGGATCCCATATAATAACAGACGCAGAGATTCGAGTGATGCATCTACAAGCCAAGAAACACCAAGGATTACTAGGAGCCATCAGAAGCTAGGAGAGGGTAAGAAGAGATTCTTCTCTAGAGACTTCAGAAGGATCATAGCCCTGTTGACACCTTGATTTCAGACTTCTAGTCTCTAGAACTGTGAGAGAATAAATTTAAGCCACTAAGTTTGTGGTACTTTGTTATAGCAGCCATGAGAAACTAATGCCTGAAGTAAGAGACAATTCTCTAGTACAGGTAAGAGGAAAAGATAAGGGAAGAAGATCAGTAGGAAGAATGAAAAGAGATAGAGACATAATTTATAGTTAACACTTGAAGACCCAAAGTTCCTTGTTACTTACTATGCAGTTTTAGAAGGTTCATGTGTTTATCAACACAATCAAATTACATCACCAGAGAACCATGTATGTGTAATTTATAGTTATACAATTAAGGAACAGTGTTCTCTTCAGAGCAGGACAATCGTCTGATTTGTTTGTTCACAATTTAGAGAAAGGTCCATCCAGTCAATTGGTCAATAACCATTCACTAAGACCTGCTTCCTGGGGCTGGCACACGGAGATGCAAAATATATAAGGTTCCTGACCAAAAGGACCTCACGATTTAGTCTGGGAGACATTACATTGAGTCAGGCACACATATAAGCATTTGACAGAATTCCTTGGGGGACAAAAAGAAGTCAGGGCAGGAAGGGTTAACAAAGGAAGTGTTGATTCGAGTTGAGTCACTGAGGAGAAATGCACCATAGGGTTGCTTGAAATACAGTCAAGGTGAGAAAAGTGAAAGACCATTTATGAAAGAAGGAAGCACACATGCAAAACCTGGAGCCTGGCCCACAGAGGGACCAGTGGTGTCCTTTGAAACCTCATAAAAAGGAAGAAGGCAGATAGATTTGTTGATTTAGAATAAGTGGATTTCTCGCTGTATATAGTCCAGTGTATGAGAAATTCAACTTATTTTTCTATAAAGCACCCTATCTTCTAGGCCCATACTCTGCCAAAAGGCAGAAATCCTAATGTAATCAATTTGAAGTTTTCTTAAACAAATCAGGGTTTTCTTAAGTCAGAGTTTTCTCTTCCTGGACCAACCCCAAGTTTGCATATCAGTTCCCAAGATTACACCTTAGTCCTGATGGGAGTGGAAGGGTTGGTGCACTGTGTGAAAGCGCTGGAGAGAGGGTAGGGGAGGCAGAGATATCTCATACTCAGCAGCATCAACCATTTAGACACAGTGTTGCCCACGGAGACCATGCAGAACCTGCTGCTCTTATCCCCTCACCCAGCCTTGCAATCCCCAGATCTGCTCCATCTCAGTGTTATGTCAATCTCCACTGCTCTCCACGACATGAATGTGGTGGTTTGTAACTGTGTCAACTGGGCTGAGCTACAACTACATTTCCCAGATTTCCTTTCCTATATAATTGTAACTTGAGCTGGTCAAAAGAGAAATGTATGCAAGATTTAGAAGCAGAAGTAAAGAAGCAGCCATGTTTTTCTGAAGGTTATCGTATTTAGATGAGCGAGTGACAGATGCAGAGGTGCCAAAGGTCTGTCATGTTCTCCTTTCCTCTCACTCGTCTACCTACACTATTCTCAGAAATGTTAGTTAGAGACTTTCTCTGATGCCCCAACTGCTCTGTTCAGACCATTATCTCCCCAGCTTCTCTCACAATTGTGTAGTTTTATTTTTATAATAAATCCTTTATTCCCTAATAGTCACGATGGTTCTACTTCCTTAAATGAACTCTGCCTGATATAGTAGAGAAATATTTGCTGTTCTATGTTGGTTCTCAGTAGCAGGGTTACTAATTATCCCCAAATATTGATTGTATCCTGACTCCTATTAATCATAAAGTCCCACACCAATAAGTTTCAGCTGGTCTCATGGCCATGCAGCTAGAGATTCCATTTCTAAGCCTTTCTTGCAGCTGGGGATGACTATGCAACAAAGTTCCAGCCGATAGGATGTGAGAAGAAATGACATGTGAAACTTCTGGTCATGCCCTGAAAAGGAAGCAGCTTATGTCCTTTTTGCCCCTACTTTCCCCCTTCCAGCTCACTGAAATGCAGACGTGGTGGTGAGAGCTAGCTAACTAGGGATAGTGGAGTAGCAAGAAAGAAAAAAACACAGCCCCAGAGGACATGTGGAGCAGAGATGCCTTTCCTCCCTGGACCGCTCACCAATCTAAACTTTTATGTGAAGAAAGAAATAACCTTCTTTCTCATTTAAAGTCACTGTTACTCTGGGCTCAGTTAAAGAAACTGAGCAAACATCCTACTACTTTTCACATGTGGCCATTTTCACCCCATTCATCCAGGACAGGGCACGGTAAGATCCTTGTGAGGCTCACAAAACCCCTGAACAAGGGCCTCCCGGTGTCCCAGACACTGGCCAGAGACTATTCAGTCCCTCTTCTTTGGAACTCATCAAGCCTATCTGGGGAGTCCTTCACCCTCTGCTTCATATCTCCAAGAGGGACAGGGTGACACTTACACCAGAAACTCACTCTGTTGCCCTCCTCTTCAACTCTTCCACCTTTCTAACACCTCTGAAAGATTTGAGCTTTTCTTAAGCAAGACAACAAGCATCATTCCTGGACCATCAGTTGTTTAAGGCATAAACAAACTTCATGCCCTGACTTGGTCCAGGGTTTGTCTTTTGTACAGACTGCTGCTAAGAATTTCAAATGCCTACTTAGAAATCCTAAAGCTGCCTTTTTAAAATCTGTGTTTCTGCCCTAACCATACCCCACAAGCAATGATAGAACACATCTGCATGATCACCAAAACCTACAGTGCAGAGTGTCATGCTAGGCACAGTTCCTTTCCTCGATAACCTAGCCCTGAGGGCTAATTTGCTCATTTATGAAATGGACTTAATGTAACCCAGACCATTGAAGTGACTTGACCAAACTCACACAGGTAGGAAATTATGGAACAAAACTTGTTCTCAAATTCATGCTTTTTTTTTTTTCAGCTGCATGCCTTTGCATGGAGTAGGGGGCCAGTGGCAGATGTGGAAGGAATATCAGGCAAAGGCTGTGATGAGCAACCTTGAAAGTCAAGCTTTAAAAAAAGGATTTGGTTCTCTGTCTCTCTCTCTCTCTCTCTGTCTCTCTCTCTCTCTCGCACACACACACATACTTACTTACTTGGTGTTGAAGAATTTTAATGATTGATTTTTTTCATTTTTTTCCTAAAAAGATTAGATTAAATTCATGTTTAAAACAATCTTTTAATGTTTAACTTTTTATGTATGAGGGAGAAATCTGACTATTAAAAAACACAAACATTAAATTCATGTTCTCTTTCAGAATAATGAAAGATTAAAACAAGCGTAGAGAGCTTTTAAAGAGACACTTTTTAAATATTCTTTGGTTTTCTAAACTAGTATTTATTGTATTACATTGTTATTTTTGATGATTTAACTATAAACATTGGAACATTTTCTTCTGCGTACTAAATGAATCTCAAAAAAACAGAATCTTGCCTTTAAAAACCTGTGATTTCTACAATTATATGTAAATGTGATGTAAATGTTTTGAATGTTTTTCTGTTGAGCTAGAGTTTTATTCATCTTCCCCGATGCCACCAGAATGATTTATTTTTCTTCCAAAGATTTAAAGGTGAAAGTAGAAGGGAGTCCCGGAAACAGGGTATACTCATTTCCTGTTGCTGCTATAACAAGTTACCACCAAGTCAGTGGCGTAAAACACAAATTTATTCTATGATTCTGAAGGTCAGAACTCCAAACTCAGTTTCACTGGGCTAAACTCTAAACTGAAGATGTTTGCAGGACTGGCTCCTTCCAGAGGCTCTAGGAGAGGCTCCATCTCCTTGCCTTCTTCAGCTTCTTCTAGAATTGCCATTTGCAGTTCTTGGTTAGCATTGCCTTATTCCATCTCCAAAGCACCTCACTCCCGTCTCCTTTTGGTCATCATACTGCCTTCCTTCCCCTCTGAGTTTAACTCCTCATGTATCCCTCTTAGAAAGACCATTGTGATGACATCTGCCTACTGGATTATCCAGTAGAATCTCCAATCTCTGTCTTCATCCTCACGTGGTCTTTTCTGTGTCTCCTTATTAAATCCTCCTTTCCTTTCTTTTCTAAGGACACTCCCAGTCATTGGCTTTTTGGGCCAACTCCAAATCCATAATAATCTCATCTCAAGATCTTTAACTTAATTATGTCTGCAAAGACTCCATTTCCAAATATGGTCACAATCACAGTTATCAGGGGTTAGAAACTGCACATTTCTTTTGAGGGGGAACACTATTCAATCTACTCCAATAGGGTTGCTGTGAGTATTTGAGATAATGTGTATGAAATGTTCAACAGAGCATCTGGAACACAGGAAGCCCTAAAAATTATATCTATTATTATTATCATTATTATTTATTATTATTATTATTATTATTATTATTATTACTTAATATATTAAAAGTAAAACTGGGCATATATTTGATAATAACTTAACATCTTAGAATGTAGCCATAGAGAGGAAAAATGACTTGCCCCCTAAGTATAAGAAAAAGAAGTGAGAAGCTTGTCTATTCCTAAAACAGGCCAAACATAATGAGGGGGAAAGCCCTGAAATCCAGACTTTCCACAAAGCAAAGGAGTTCCCAGGGAGCAGACCTAGACACAGTGAGAGAAAGCCTGAAGTAGATGCAAAAATGGGCATAGGAAGGTCCCATGGGTAGAAAAGGGTACCCTGGCAAGTAGATAGAAGATTCTCTCATTAGTCCATTGGATCACCAATCACTTATCACATACCTATTCGAATCCTGCACTAGGGATACCAAACATAGCAAGAATGCTACATTTTAGAAAGATCTCCATTTTTTTAAAACAAGCTTTGTGTTTGTTTGTGTAATGAAATTAATTTAAGGTTATTGTTAATATTAGAAGAAAACAGAAGACCTGAGCAGACAGCTGTGGTACAGAGAAAACTCTATGCTTCAAAGCCAGGCACAGGAGAGTAGAATCCACACATTATCTGCTGGACCTTGGTCATGTCATGTACACTCTCTGAGCCTCAGTTTCCTCATCTGTAAAATAAGGATAATAACACTCCTCACATCCCCATGAGAGGTCCTCCATGAGATGAGAAAACATATGTGAAGCACTTGGTATAAGGACCAGAACAAAGGTTTGCAATAAATAATCCCTTTCCCTTTTAGTTGGGTGTTTCAGAAAGAAGGCTCCAAATATCCTTGCACTCATTTGCCATATAATATGACATTCATATTCCCTAAGTCAACTTTCACCAGAGGCTAATGGGCTGTTTTCTTTCAGTTCAAGCAAGATATTTTCCTGGCTGTGCTGTAGCTGGAAAGAAAAGCAAGAAATATAGAATATAGTGAACTTGGGAAATCTTTCCTGTAAAAACCCCAGCAGATTTATCACAGATGTCTGGCCCACTCATGGCTTTCTCCTGAATTCTATTAAGAATAATAACAAACAATCAGGAAACTGAACCCCAAAGCCTAGAAAACAGTGTTCTGGGTCTCTGGCAAAGTAGGGTCATGTACACACACATGAGACTCGAAGCCCTCCAGGCACTTCTTGGTTGCTGGGACAAGGAAGTCAATAATTACTGAGCACCCTGCACTGTGTTGGACTCTTCCACATGCATAAGCTCTTTTGGATCCTTGCAAAGAGCCCTGGGTCCCAGTGGGCCCCATTTTTCAGATAAGAAAACCTGGGGCTCAGAGAAGTTGAGTTTATGTCAAGTTTCTCAAGCATGCAAGCACAATGGAATATCTTCAGGAGTTTATTCAAAATACAGAGACTCTGAGTCGATAGATCCGAGGTGGGGCTCTGGCATGAGTATTTTTTCAAAGTATCAGAGGTGATGCCAATATATTTGTTGTGCTAAGAACTACTACAGCACAGACTCCAATTCTGCCATATTTGGGCAGGAGTCCCATCCCTGCCAATATCTAACAAGGCAGCATTGGGCAAGTTACTGAATCTCTCCGAGCCTTGGTTTCTACTTCTGTCAAATGGGGATGACCATACCCAATCAATAAGGTTGTTTTAACCAGGATCAAATATGATAACATATGCAAAGTATTTATTTCAATGGCTAATATACAGTAAGCACTCAATACATCATAGCTAGAAATGTAATTATTGATTAATCATATGGCTTTGAGAAAGTTACTTAACTCTTAGACTCCATCTCCTCTTCTGTAAAATGAGGAACCTTAGGATAGACTCTTTAGGAAACATTTTTGCCTCACTTAACCTTGAATGGGCCCCTATTAATATGTTTCTCCTGTAGTGAGAAGGGAACCCATTGGCCACTTAGGAGATGAATCAATTCTGAGCAAAGAGCTGAACAAGAAAACAATGATTATTCCAAGCCAGTATGTTTTGTTCTGTCTTCTGAAAAGTTGGCTCATCAACTGGAGGCTGTATCTGCAGTGATGCTTCCTGAAAGGTCTGCAGATGATCCCAACTTGCTCTTCCCAGTACACTATCCTCCTATTGCCTAGAGTTATAAAATAGACCATGTGCAGCAGGGAGAAATGTGACTGATGGAGATCGCAATAGTGGGCTCCAGTACCTAGTTTGTCCCCTCCAGTTTGCAATCATGAGTGAATAAAATGTAGGACCTGGTCATTCATTCATCCCTTCGATATGTTTTGAGCACCTGCTATGTGTCAGACACCTTGCTGGGTGCTGAAGATACTGAGACAAGACACAAAGCTGACCCCAGTGCTCACAATCAAAGGAGGAAAACCAATCACGAAATGGGGTCAATGTTGTGACCAAAGGAGGAAAGGATGCCTGAGGGTACACCAAGGGGGACTAGGAGTCAGATTATAGTTCTGTTTTATTCAAAGATTCCATCAATCATAAGCATGTGTGCCAGGCTCCGAGCTAGGCATTGGACATCTGGGTTACCACCAGATCTGGTCTCAAGGTATGAGCTGCTCACAGTTCAGGTCACTGGGCTCTTCTCATCCACTCATGTGCAGGACACAGCACTATGGCATAAGTATAACTCTGTACTTCTATAGCTCTACAGCTCTATATTTCTATAGCACTAATACTTCCCAATACTCTCTAACTCTATACTTCTCTAACTTTAGGCCTCTCTAGCTCTAAGCCTCTCTAGCTCTGGGCCTTTAGAGCTCTATATCTCTGTAGGTAGAGCTCAATACCAAAAGCTGTGAGTGCACAGAGGTGGGAGCGATTACTCCAGATATGATGACCTTTATTCTGGGCCTGAAGTAGTCACAGAAAAAGGTGGGGAGATGGAAAAGTTCCTGCCAGCACTTGATGAGAAAAAGCAGGGAGGTAAGAGACTCTAGGCATCCTAGGAGAAGGGAGGGAAGGTCAATTACTTTCTGTCAGACAGATTCTCCAACACTGCTTTGCCAGGTATTCTGAAGAACAGAGATGTAGCCATACCCAAGGAGCTCTGTCCAGGCCCAGCCAGGGGCATGGCAGGGCTGGAACCCATGACCTATCTCAGAAGGGTCAGTGGGGTCCTTTGCCCCACCTTGCAGCCCCAGAGGGCCTCATTAGACATTCCACATCGGTTCCAAAGAAGGTGCTATATGTAGCCCCAGACATGCAACAGCAGCATTAGAGAAAGGGCATGGTCATGGTATGTCTTCAAACACATCCTGTTTTATAATGTCGTTTGCCTTTTTAAATTAATTTTTTTAAGTACAGAGCCATCTCCAAGAATGGCAATTGCTTAGGTCTCTTCTAATCTCTGCAAAACTGCATGTGTAAGCAACGTTCCATGTGGTCAGAGTTCCCTGTGAGCTGCATACCCAGCCACAGTGCCATGAAGATAGGAAAGGCAGAAGGAAACGAGGCTCAGAGAACTGATGTGACTTGCCTATAGACACGTGGCTGCCAAGAACAAAACAGGAGGCAAACCAGGAAGTCTGACAGCAGGCTATGTGCACAGAGCCATTTTATCTGGCAAAGAACACAGGAGGTGAGGCAGATAGAGTCTGGCTTTGTCTTAGCACAGCGGATGCCCATAAAGTAACCTTCTCATTAATCTCTCCACATTCTTATCTAATAGGGAAAAGTGGGGAACAGTTCAAGGAAGAGAGAGATTTCAGATGGAGACTAAAAGAATTTTAGAGTCAGCCTGACCTGGGTGGTGGGGGGCAACACACAGTCCGTGGAGTTAGGTAATCAGTGTCCGTACCTCAGACAACTTACTCTGAGGGAAGAATCAGTTATGAGAATTTCGTAAGAGACCAATGCATGAAAACATCTGACATACAGTAGATATTAAATAATAGCAATAATAATAGCAACATAGGTCTTGCTCTGTGCCAGGCACTGTTCTGAGCACTTTATGTATATTAACTCTTAACCTTCCCATCAATTCTATGAGGCAAGTAATAGCAATATTATCCCAATTGACAGATGAGGAAACTGAGGCACAAAATGCTTAAGAAAGTTGCTGAAGATCACATAACAGGGAGTGGGATGGCTAGGATTTGAACCCTGGCTCCAGAGAGAAAACCCTAAACCAATGTGCTGTATTATCTCCTTTCGTAAGCTGTATCCCCCTGGTAAAATTAAACTAACTGCCTTTCGCTTCCCCTAAAACCAACTTTAGCAAATTGCATAAAGGATTCTGGACCTAACACCACAGGCTTTGGTGGTCAGTCTCTAAGCAAGTGTCTTCTTGATTTTCCCCTTTAGCTTCAACTCTCCAGGCTGGGGACATCCTGGTGCCTCTGGCCTATGACCCACCTTTCCGAGACTGGTACAGAAACCCTCTCAATTTGGCCTGCCTGAGTTTTATTTAGAAATTCTCCACAGCAGATAGTGCAGATACTTCACAGAGTGAGAAGCAGGTACAAGTTTACCCTAAATGTCAAAGGACGAGACAAATCGGTGCCCTTCAAGGCACTCTCGTTCCACCCACCAGCTGGCCACCCACTAGCCACACATCCTACCCTGACCCCACCAAGCCGGTCGGTGATTTTCTTACTCTCCTGGTTATCATTTCTCATTTCTCACTCTGGGAGGGGAGAAAGGTCAGCGTTGGGTGGGAGATAAATTTCAAGGCAGACATCTCCATCAGTCAGAGACGTGCACCCACCCAGAGGACCGAGGAAGTCAAAATTTATTGAGCATCTTCTGAGAGCAGACCTCGATTTTCTCATCCATAAAATGGAGATACCTACTGTACAGTGCTATTTAGAGATGAGATCAAATAGACATTTGTATGAAAAAAAGACAGCCTTTGTCACTGATCACCTCAGATAATAAACTTCCTACGGTGCCTTTTCTTAGAACTAACCCTAAATCAGAAATAAAATATCAGTCACTGGGTATAAAGAAAGCTTGTGGAGCCCTCCCCAGAGCCGCAGGATGCCTTGGAAACAGTCCAGGCCTGGACCTGTCCCATTTTAGCCTGTCACTTGCTGTGTAACTGGGCAAGTCCCCTGTTCACCTATAAATATGACAGCACTAATAACAACAATAGCAAAGGCTTCTATAGCACTTACTATGTGCTGGGCAGTGTTCCAAGGTCTTTCATAGATTAACTCATTTAAATAAAATAAATAAAATAGGATGAAGCCCGGATCTCCACATTTCGTCCCAGCTCTGCCTGTCAGGGACTAGCAGGCCTGCTCTGGAGTTCCATAATTAAGAAAGGTGTTAATGGCCCTTATCTGCTCCCCGATCATCAGGACAGATGGAGTCCAGCTCTCCGTTGTCAGCACCAGGCACTGGGGGTCTCCGAAGCAGCGTGGTGGGTCTTGCTCTGTGAGCCCAGGGTGATTGATGAGGTGTGGGGGCAGCGACTGGACGAGGAACAAATGAGAGAGCAAATGGGGCAGAGTGATTAAACAGAGGCATGGAGTAGTGCTGACCATGCTCAGCATCCTCCTCAGAAGACCCTCCCTGGACACCGTCCAGACCTGTTACATGATCCTCCCTGAGCCACCAGCCAGCTGGGTCCTCTCACTGCAGACCTGGTTCAAACGGGAAAACATTTTTCAGTGGCCTCGCTCTTCTCATTTTCAGATTAGAGGGAGACAATGGACTTGCTAAGGAAAAAGATAAAATTTGCTTCATGTATTAAATCAGGTCCAATTGCTAATAGCCTGCCCCCCACCTCCCTCCCATTGTCCTGCTGCCACTCTAGACCACTTCCTTCCTAAATGAGCTGCAGACCTTGGTCTTTCCAAACCTTTGTCCATGCTGACCCTTCTACCTGGAGTGCTCTCCCCTATCCTCTCCATCCGGCCAACTTTTCATTCTTTGGGACTCCAGGCAAAGGTCACTTCATCATCCTTCTGGAACATTCCGAGTCCCTCCTCTGCAGGCTCACTGAGTCATAGACTTAGGTTGAATCATAGCTCTCTTCATACTGTGTCCTAATCACCTGGGTATATATGTTAGGATGCAAAAAGTTCATTCAAGGCCAGGGTTCAGGTCCTGGTTCAATGTTTACTACCCGTGTGACCTTGAGCAAGTTAGTTAACCTCCTTTAGCCTCTGTTTTCTTATCTACAAAATGGGGACAACAATACACACCTCAGTCAGCTGCAGCAAGGAGTAACTGAAACCATGAGATGACAGCCTGCAGAGTGCTTGGCAGGGTGCCAGTGCTCAGAGCAACTCTGCTCAGTGTCACCTCCCTTAAATGATCTGCCCCAGGCCACAAAAGAAGGATTTGAAAATTTACATTTAGGAGATCTGGGTTGAGTACCATTCCCCTGTCCCATTCTTTAGAATACTTGTTTTTATTCTCTCAGTAAAGGATTTTGGCTCCTTAGCTCCATTTTCTCTCACACTCAGCCCTTCTCCACAGGCTGTACCAAGTGGTTAGAGTGAGCTGCCTAGCAACCAGTTAGTAGCAGCTGAGAGTAGGCATGTCCTTGTAACGTGTCAGTCACTGAGCTTCCCTTGCCTTTTGTATCATCTCTGTGGTTGGCATCCTCACTTCATAGGTGACAAAACAGAGGAGCAGGAGGCCTCGATTGCCATCTGCCGCTCAGTGGCTTCATGACCCAGGAAAAGTTGCTTACACTCTCGGAGTGTCTGTTTCTCACCTAAAAAGCGAAGATGATAATGGTGCTTAGCCCATGTGAGGAACAGATGAGAGTATGAGAGCATGCAGGTGGTTGATTAGGTAAGGTGCCTAGCGTCTGGGAAGCCCATGGCCCATGCAGGCTGCAGCTGTCATTGGTAAAACCTAAAGTTAGCCCTTGATAATGTCAGTTCCTCTGCTCCTTCATTAACCATGAGCTTAACAGCTTCTGCTCAGTCACAACAAAGTTAGGTTCCTTAAATTCCCCACACTCTCACCTCAAGCTTTTCTGCAGTGCTGTTTCCTCTGCTCTCCACTGCTGGCCAGATTAGGCCTCCTCCAGGGGGCCTTCCCTGTCGCCTCAGGCTGGGTTATGCGCTCCTCCTATGGGTAACCTATACTGTCCCTATTATTTCAGGTAATCAGGTAATTTTTCTACATGGTTAAAAAATTGAAAGACCATAAAATGGTATACTGGAGAAAACTGGTTTCTAACCCTGCTTCTTCCAACTTATTTTTCTCGCCCCTGCAAGTCACTACTTTTATTAGTTTCTTGTGATCCTCCTAGAATTACTTCAGACAAATAAAAATAGTATTCTTACTTTCCCCCTTTCTGACATGAAAAGTAGCACACTATACTCTCACTTCTTACCATGCTCTGACCCCTTCACACCCTACCTTGAAGTTTATTCTTTATCAGTATATAAAGCACTTTCTTGTTCTTTCCTATGGTAGCTTACCATTCTATTGTATGAAATTTATGTAACCAGTGCCCCATGATGAAAATGCAGATTGTGTAGCTGGTATGTTATAGGTATGCAGATATACCTATAGAATTAATTCCCAAAAGTGAGAAAAAGATCATTATGATACAGTGTAATGTCTTCCCCGATTTACACATAAGCCTCGTGAGGACTAGGACATCTGTCTTCACCAAGCACAGGGCACAGGGCTGAGCCCCCAACTAGGGCTCTGCACCCTCCGACCACACAGCCCCACTTGTAAAAATGCTTTCCTCTTTTTAATCCCTCTCCCCATAAGTGATATTCAGTGGACCGTCTTAATGTATTCCCCTAAAAACTAGTCCTGCAATACCCAGAGGCACTTCCAAACTCCAGGAATTGATTTATTTCAATGTTCATGTCAGGTTGCCAAATACTAACCTATCAAGATGCAAGAAATTGGATTTCCAACAAGTCAGTGAGGATGAGAGGCCTTAGAGTTTGGCCTGGTTCTTTGCCACTTGCCCATCCCTCCCAGATCCATTTTCAACTATACAACTTTCCAAGGCTTAGGGAATATTCTGTGATGGTTTTGCTAGCTCTGAGAAGAGCAGTGTCACTTATTAGTCACCACCATATCAAGCTAGACTTGGGAACCATTCATTCTCTCTCCTCTTTTTTGCTCCTTCATATCACCAGTCATCAATTATACTTCAAAAAAAATCTCATCTTAGTTGCTTCTTCTCCACAGCTTCTATATCTTTTCTAGATTACTACAACGGCCTTATCCTGAATCTCTCCTCTGTTAAAGAACAGTGTCATTTTCATACAGCTAAAATAAAATGACTGTCATGCTAATATAAAGTTAATATGGGTTCAAGAGTTATTTAACTCATTAATGAGAGAACCAGCCTGATGGTAAAGCTGGTTCAGAAAGTATTTGAAGAGCTGAGTATTGATATTACATTATGCTGAGTATTGATATTACATTAGTGCTGCAAAGAACATTGGAATAGATTACTTGTTAGATACAAAATGAGTTAATGTCCTTCAGGACAATAAAAACAGAACAGCTGAAATTATGTTTTTCTATCAGACGGAACGATTCGCATCTCTTAGACAAACATTTACAAATTAATGTATAATTTTACAGAGCTTGGTCTCTAATCAGTAGTAAATAATATCTCCAACAAGAGTACATTCCCATAGAGCAAAAGTCGGCAGACACCTCCTGTTTTTGTAAATAAAGTTTTATTTACACCATTCTTGCTCATTTGTTTATATACTGCCTATGGCTGCTTTCGGGCTTCAATGGTATTATTAAGTAACTACAACAGATAGGGTATTATTAAGTAACTACAACAGATAGGGTATTATTAAGTAACCAATGGAGACCACATGGACCACAAAGATGAAAATAATTACTATCAAGCTCTTTACAGAAAAAGTTGTCAACCCTGCCATAGAGAATTAAATAACCCTGGGCCTGTTAGGCACTGCTCTGGCATAATGGCGAGAGGGCATGCAGATTTCTCTGCCTCGTATCCATGTTGGGGGTGATTTGTTTTACGTCTCTTCCACTCTCAATATCCTCCCATCCATTCTCTAAACTGTTGGCAGGGCATTCCTTCGAAACCCATATACCCTACATTATCAATTCCCTTCCTAAATCTTTCCAAGGGCCTAACCCTCGCTAGTTAAATTGACCTGGTTTGAATTCCTGAACCCTTCAGTCCCCCAGTCATCTTGACCTATGCTGAGGCACTGCTAGGGCGATGCATGCAAAAGCTCCGTGGACCCTGCCAGGCCATGCACAAAGGTCTGTAACTGCATCTGTTTTCAGCAGGTTTTGATTTTCCAGCATCTCAGGGCAACAGGAAGACTTTGAGCATTCTCGGTTTGAGGCAACTGGGGCTGAAAAAAGGATTAATACCAACCACTCCTGAAGCTTCTGGGGAGAATTAAAGGGGAAACTTGTTTATAGGTCTTGGCACCTGGTAAAGAGCTCAATAAATACGAGCTTATTCTCTTACAATCCACTTACACTGTGTTGATCTGAAATGAGGATTGTGCTTCTGCGAGGGAGAAGCAGAGAGGAAGAGAGTGGAAGCTGGGGGTGCACGGGAAAATAGCAGTGAGGACAACATCTGCTTTCTATTCCCCAGACTCCGGGGCCCAGGCCGCTCTCCTGGTGTAACGTTTCTTCATTCCGCATAAACAGGGAGGATGATTCTCGTAATCTCAGCAACAAAATACGTAGGCATAAAAATGGGTCATATTTTATTTTAATGAGAGAAATGAGGGCTAGTTTCTTTCACACAGAGAAGCCTGGGTTGTTGTAATTAACACCAAATGGGCCTGAGGCTGATCTCTCAAATGATGAAGAGGTTGTTGGGACTGGAAGAAGCCTGGGGCCTCTGGAGCTGCTAAAACATTGCCAGACCTCTGTTACTCCCTTCCCTAAGCCCCTCCTCACCACCACCCTCCAGCCAGCCGCCAGCTCCCGAAAAACAGGGAGGAGGATTAACTTTCATCAAGCACTTACATGCTTTACACACATACTCCTGCATGTGAGTGTACACACACACACACGCATGCACACGCACGCACGCACGCACGCATGCACACACGCATGCAGTCATGAAGGGCATTTCATTCCCATTTTCCAGATCAGAAGACAGTCTCAGAGAGGTGAAGTAACTTGACTAAGATCTCACAACTTGGAAGTTATGGAATCTTTCACTACCTAGCGTTAACCTAGCTTTCACATCTCATCTCTCCCTTTAACAACCCCTTCCTGTAGTTTATAATCTAATCCTGTGGGGCCACTTCCAAATCCCCATTTACACCTGACTCCCTGCGTATTCATATGCTAATATCTCAAACTGACCATCCTTTTTCTCTCTCTTTGCTAGTGAAATCTTGGCTCACCTTTCAAAAGTCAACCCTGAATTGAACACAACATGGATTGGTGGCATAGAGCAGGCATATGGACACTGGAATCACCCAGACCATATTCACGAACCATGTCTGCCATCTAATTTACCTCCTCTCTTTGGACCCCAGTTGCCCATTTGTATAATGAGAATGGCAACAGAGGTATGGTAAGGGGTAAATGAGTTAGCATATATAAAATGTCTTGCACAGAGCTCGGACACAGTCCTTGCCCTTTATATCTCTTGGTTGGACACACTGGCCATATTGCCAGCCATCAAAAAAAAAAACTTAAACAACAAAGGCATTTCAAAGGTATCCTCTTGTGACAAAACCACCACAATCACAAATGACTGTTACATGCTCCAACCCACTCCCCCTGGCCAGAGAAGCGTTCTCCTATTTTGGCTAAGCCTACCTGCCCATCTTTGTCTGGGGACCACTCCAATAATGACAATCTTGGTGCCAACTCCCAGAGCTAACCCGACTGCTAACCCTAGAGTTACAACAAAATTGTCGACAACAGATAGGGTATCTGACCTGTAGGAAAGTAACATTACAGTGACGATGGCAAATTTAAACTATCATTCCCCTTTTGTAAGATTCTTTGGTGGGCACAAGCTAATATGCCAATATGAACAAAGGAGAAAAGGGAGACTCAGGAAGATAAGATGGGGGGCATTTTAACTATCAAGATTTAGGGGGAAAATCTTAAGGGATTCTATAAAATAATGACTTCGATATGTGCTCAGGATTGCTGGGATGAATGAAATAAACTTGGGCTGATTGTAGAAGCCTATAGGAGCCTCATATGGCTGACACCTCAAATACTAGGAAACAAGAGATAGAATGAGGGATTCATTTATGATAATGCCAAGGGAAGGACCCAAAACCCCACCTGAAAAGAGAATTGCCTTTCTAGAAGAATCTGCAGTGAAGACCTTAATTATGAGATCATGAGGAGAAAGCCTGGTGAATCCTCTAGGGTAGGGAGAGGAACCATCCCTCAAGCTAGCTATGTGTAGCTCTAGGGCAGGTCAGCTATTCTCATAGGTGGCTGAGTCAGAGGAGAGAGGTAATGTGGGGCTGGGACACCCCATTGCCATGGGGACGTTAGAACAAAGAGGTCTCTTTTCCTCATCCAATTTTAACAAACCTGCCATCAGCAACCTACTAGAAAAGACACTTTTCCCTATCCATCACTACCTATTAATCTCCCTAACCCAAAGCCCCCAATGCCTGGTGTACATGCCCTTCAAAATTTTAAAATTCAATAGAAAAATTTTAAAACTAAGTTTTAATTTCCAAAAACTATGACATTTTGGGAAATTAAGTATAAAAAAATACAACTCACGATACAGAGCAAAAACTACATAAATTGAAAATCATATGTGAAAAGGTAAAAGACATGAAAGACATATGCAGGAGATATATTACGTAAGAAACAGAGTTACAAAAGTGAAATAAGAAACAGATGGAAGAGAATTAATAATGGGAGATAGAATGAAAATTTCACTGAAGTGAGGAAAGACATGAAACTTCATATGGAAGTTGTCTTGAATAGAGTAACTTTTAAGTGACACACACCCGGACATATACTCTGGCAAAATTACCAAAATCCAAAAAAAAAATTTTAAAGAGGGAAAATGTTTATAAGCTTCTTGTGGCAGCCATAAAGATGTGCCTCTCAGATATCCTACTGCAGTGAACCTAATTAACTGATGGTCCCATCTGCAGTCCCTTTGAACCTACTGCCAAGTTCATGCTAAGGCCATGCTTCCTTCAGACTGCTCCCAGCCAATGACTAAGCACGCAGGGCTCCTCAGGCAGCCAGTTCCTGAGAGATGTAGGACTCCTGCCATAGATAACCCTAACCTTAATTCTCCTTTTCCATTCTCCTTTCACACATTTCAGACCTCCATCGTGGTCTGAAGGGTTCCCAGCATTACCTGCTCTTGTCTCAATAAATCTCTTACATATCTATCCTATCTTTGTGTCATCTTGATAGACCTCAACTGAGACAACTATACAGATAGGTAGGTAGGTAGGTAAGTAGATAGATGGATAGATAGATAGATAGATAGATAGATAGATAGATAGATAGATAGATAGATAGATAGATAGACAGACAGATAGATAGATAGAACTAAAAATCTGACTCTATATGTAACAGTGGTAACAGAAGACAGTGAATCATAGTGTTTAGATCATTGAGAGAAAAAATGCATTTCAAGTGTCCTATATTCTGCCAAGATATCAATTTTAAGTGGAGGCTGAGTTAGATACTAGTGGTGCTCACAAATATTTTCAGTTCTCTTCCTTCCAGGCACTCAAGGGGCTTGGCATTACTCTGCCCCTTTTACAGTTTGTTATGATGTCATTCTTTGGCCAATGAAAATGGGTGCGTCGCTTCTTAGCAGAAGCATTGTGAAGTAGTGTGAAGATTTCTAGCACTCTGTCCCCTTGCTGCTGTGATCTGGGAAGCTTGTCTTGATACAGAGGTGCAGCACTCTGCTTTCACATGGTAAACAACCTCCCTAGTAAGTTCCCTGGGACAAGCAACAAACTTTGTATGAGCAAAAAAAAAAAGGACATTTTTTTTAAGCCCTTGAGATTGGGGTGGGGTGGGGTGACTCCTGCAGCATACACTAGGCAAAGGCCAGAGAAAAATGTAAGTTCCATGAGAGCAAGGCTCTGACTATTCTATTCTCTGTTACACCCCTTTTGCCCAGGAACAGCATGAACTCCTACCAAACATATTGTTGTTATTGTTGTTGCTGCTGCTGTTATTATTGAAAGAAAATTTCAAACATTAAAGAAGCCGAAGAATCTGTGCCCATGCTCCTAGCTGAGAAAATCACTTGAGAAGAATTTTAACCCAATGAAAATTAAATTAAGACAAAATTCTCAAGATAGGGAAGATGACAAGTATAAAAAAAAGTGGTGGGCAATACATTTTATAGTATTTTACAGTTAAATCTAAAACACTATAGTTAAATCTATAGTATTTTATAGTTAAATCTCAAATGATGAATACTTGACTGGGAATTGTAATATGAGTTAACTAAGGATTATTGAAACAGAAGAGGCATATTATAAAATAAAAATGGGATAATAGAATGAAAGTTCTGAATTTACTCAGCAAAACCCAGGAGATGGGAGGTGGGGGGTAGAGATTCCACAAGGGAGTAAAGAAATGAAGAAGTAAAAACATTTAAAGGTTTCATCACTGTGGTGAGCACACAGCCAAGTAAAACAGAAGAGAAAGAATTACAGAGCATTATTAAATTTTTACATAGCAATACAGAAGTATTTGACTATCAAAATGGCCAACCATTACTACAATTAAGGTGCCTGTTATTTGATCATTTAGTCAACAAATAGTTATTGAGCATCTAGTATATGTCAGATATTTTTCTAGGTGTTGGGGATAGATCAGTAAATGCATCAGTAAATAAAACAGACAGGTTCTTACTCTCAGTCTCAAGAGGGAAGATAAGCAATAAATATATCATCAAACAAATAACAAGATAGTTTCAGATGGTGATAACCACCATTTATTTTTTTCAGCTGAAACCTTAGGAAAGAATAGAAATTATTCATGTTAAGCTGAGAAGAATGTGGCATTCTAGGCAAAGACTTACGGCAGTAATAAGCTTGGTATGTTCAAACAATAAAAGGAAGTTCAGAATGGCTGGAGCTTCTGTGTGTGTTCAGGGTAGGGTTGGGGGTCACAATACTAGTTCGCAAAGGTGATAGCTCACATAGAACTTCACAAGGCTGAGTAAGAATGTAAGATTATTCCAAATATATTGGGAAGCTATTGAGGAATTTTGGGAAGGGAAGTGTCATGATCTGATTTGTTTTAAGAAGATTGCTGGCTGATGTATGGAGAAAGGATTTCAGAGGGCAGGGCAAGAGCAAAAAAAGGGACACCAAGTGGGACGTGATGATGGCTTGGATTAGGTGGTAGCACTGGAATAGAAAATAGAGGGAAGATTATGATTCTTTCTAAAATGTAGCTAATGGAACTTGCCAACGGCAAGATGTCTCAGGTGAGGGAAAGGAAAGCATCCAAGTTGACTCAAAATTTTTGACTTGAGCATTTGATTCTACTCTTCTAGACTCGGGGGACAATAGAAGATGGGGGGCTACGGGACAGGTAGGTTGTAAACAAAGCAGTGTTTAAGTGCATTCAGTTTGAGATACTTATTAGACATCCAAGGGAGAGACATATCCAAGCTCACACTTAGATATGTGAGCTCAGTGAGAACATACTAATGGAGGACTTTCGTCAGAGAGAAGGTAACAAAAGCCGAGAGTACTCAGACTACTCTATTTCTGTATATATCAAGCGCCTAGTCTGGGACTTAGCACATAGTAAGTACCCAGTAAATGGGTTCCTCTTTTTTTCTTCTGGGGTGATTGAAGATGGTTTCCTAGAACGAATACTGGGCCAAGTGTCGCAACACTGGATAACAGCACTGACAGAGGCAGGACATGTCTCCTTCTGGTCCTCAGTTTTCTCAGTGACCGTAAAAAAGGAAACAGATCAGCAATGGTCATCAGAAGATGGGGTGGGGTGAGGGATAGGTAGGGATTACAGTGAAACATGAAGAAACTTTGGGGGGTGATGGGAGTGTTCACTGTGTTGATGGTTTTACAGATATGTACATACCTCAAAATTCATCAAATTGTAATAAGTATAAATTATTATATGTCAGTTATACTTAACAATGCTTCTAAGATAAAAAGGGAATAATTTTTGCTTTATTTATCTCCCTGGGTGGTTGTTTCTCTATGATTAAAAAATTATAAAAAATACTTGAATAAATAAAAATGGGCACCACATAAAACAAATAGAATGTATTCTATTGCCGATGACATTTTGCTCTCTGTCAATAGGCACTGTCTTATTTGGGAGTGGATAATAATTGCTGAAAGCTACATGAAAGAAAATGTGAATATTTTTCTGGAAAAACTGACAAGGCAGATGGGAGGGGTCCGTATTAGTTTCTCCAGAGAAACAGAAACAACTGTGCACATGTGTGTGTGTGTGTGTGTTTATGATTTATAAGTTGGCTCACACAATTATGGAGGCTGACAAGACCTACAATCTGCAGTCAGCAAGCTGGAGACACAGGAGAGCTGATGGTGCAGTTCCAGTGCAGAAGCGCAGGCTTGAGACCCAGGAAGAGCTGATGTTTCGATTCAAATTCAAAGGCAGATAAAAAAAACAGTCCCACCTCAACAGCAGTCAGGCAGGAGAAGCTCCCTCTTACTCAGCCTTTTTGTTCTTTTCAGGCCTTCAACTGATTGAATGATCCCCCCCGTTAGGAAGCGTGATCTGTTTTACTAAGTCCACCGGTGCAAATGTTCATCTCATCCAAAACACCCTGAGAGAACAATTTTGACCAAATATCTGGGCATCCTGTGGCCCAATTAAGTTGACACACAAAATGAACCATAGCAGGAACAGCTACTTACCATGCTCTTGTTTACAGCAGACCACTGTTTCAAATAGAACCCAAAGGGACAGAGAGTGATATCACTTGCCACAGAACATAGGGCTGCCAAATGACACAGCTGGATTTAAATTTCATTTCACCTGAGCCTACTGTACCAAGCCACACTTCTTACGATGCCCAAATTCAGTCGATTGAGCCCTTACGGATTAGCTAGTCCCCATCCCTCGTTTTACTAAAATCCAGAGACGAAGTGACAAACTGAGGTTGTTCAACTAGTTATTGAGAGAGCTGAAGCTCCAGCTTCTGTCTAGTGCTCCTTCTGCCGCACCACATCATCCCTGCTGGGTCTGGCTTTTAGCTGGAACTCGAGGCCATCTTTGGGCACTTTTCCCTGCATAGTGTGTGAAGGAGAAAAAACCTACTCTGAGATCATGTTCTGCCCTCAGGGCCTCAACAGCTCCAGAGTTTTCCACAGGTGAGCCCCATTCTATTTGCAGCCCCCCGCCCCTTCATAGGCTGCCTTGCTCCGAGAAGCCCAGAAATTTTACAAGCAGTCAATTAACACCTCTTCTCCTGTGCTGGTGGAAAAAATGATGCTCAGACTTCCCGATTAGGAGTATAGAGCTGCCTAGTGGGGTAATCTCCTCTGTAGGAGGCCACTTGCCCTTTGGAAATATTTATTTCTTTAAGGTTATAAATGACTGGATCATCTCAGGATGCTAGTGAGTTCCAGAGAAGAGATAAGGGGAAGAAAATCAAGTAGGGAGAAGGAGAAGAAGAGGAATGCTTTACCCAAAAGATGCTACCCCAGGGAAAATTCTTTACGGTTAGCATTTGAGAACTTAATAAGTGTCAGCCACTATTGTAACCCAGATTATCTCAATTATCACAGTTACCCAGTAAGGCAGGTATTTTTTACCCCATTTTACAGATAAAGAAACTGAGGCTCAGAGGTGTTAAGTAATTTTCCCAAGGTCTCACAGTTCATAGCTGTGGAGCCTATTTTTTGCCTTCATCAATCCAACTTCAGAACCCGTGTATTAACTCTTACACGGAAGTTTACAGTTTACAAAGTATGCTTCTACCAATTAATTTGCACAACACGCCTGTAAATTAGAGTTTGCTGTTTGTGCTTCCTTCCTTGTCAAAGGAAGTTCACAGAGTGGACTTACCCAAGTCCACTCAACAAATCAATGGTAGACTCATCATCTAGGGTGAAACTCATTGTTTCATTCAAAAAAGTGTTTATTAAACATCCACTAGGAACCAAGTAGTCTCTGCTCTCAGAGAACTATAGACTTTAGGGGATATAGGCAATTACAAAATGATCTGATTTTTTTATTTTACTTTATTTTTCAGTTTATTATTTTTATTGAGGTGTAACTTAATGCAGTAAAGTGCACAATTCAAAGTGTACAGTTCAATAAACGTTAAATGTGGAGATATACATGCACATATATCTATAAACATGCGTGTGTGTCTAACTACCTTCTGAGTCGAGATACAGACTATTTCCGGCACCGCGCAAGGCCCCCTAATACCAATAGCCATGGGTTTTCTGACATCTTTCACCGTGAATTGGTTTTGTTGTTTTTCACCTTCATTTAAATGGAATTCTATAATGGGTACTCTTTTATACCTGGCTTTCCTCACCTGACATTCATCTATGTTGCCTGTGTCATAGTTTATCCTTTTTATTGATGAACTATATTCTATTGTATGAACACAACATGAACTGCAGGTTTGTCCTCTAGGAAACCATTTCTGAGACAGAGATTAGCAAGCAGTGCAGTTACTGGAAAGAGCTCCTGGGATGAAAGCTGTAGAGGGAGGGACAGGAAGCAGGATAGGGAACAGAGAGAAGTCCAGAGCTTGGTACAGACTCAAGGACTGCCTCAGCCAACTCCATAGAGAGCACTGAAGCTAAAATGCCCTGTCTTAGTCATGCTGCGAGGATGTGGGCTGCCCCAGGAATGGCAGCCTTGAGCAAGTCAGATATCTCTGCAACCTAGGAAATTCTGGAAGGAGCTGACAGCCTAAAGGTTGTCTGCCAGCAGCATTCCCAATAGCTGGGGCCACAAGTCTCACTTCGAAGGGGGATCTGGGAAGCACATAGCCATGTATACCATACTTCAATGTATTTCTTTATTCTCCTATTGATGGACATTTGGTAGACTTCAGTTTGCATTATTATGAATAATGTTGCTGTGAACATTCTTATAGCTGTCTTTCGATAAACACAACAACTTGTTTCTATTAGACATATAACCAGGAACAGAAAGGCTAGATCAGTCATAGAGTATATATCAAATATACTCCTACCAGCAATGTTATAAAAGTTTCAGTCGTTCCAACTCCTAACATTAAAGTCTCTTTAACTTTAGCTATTGTCGTGGGCGGGTATTTAGTAGTATTTCATTATGGTTTTGATTTGCATTCCTTTGACTGATTAAACACATAGCCATCAAAATTCTGCCTAAGCTCTCATGTCTGGTCATGATAGAGCCAAATTCGAACCTAGGGTAAGTTGATTCTAAAGATACTATGTTTCTCCCTGTCCATCATGTTGCTTCTCTCTGCACCAAGCAGTGTCTATATCTAAAGGCTGAACTAGTCATTGACCCGGAACCAACTGTACCCTCCCGCTGGGTGTGTGCAATGTATTAATGCCCTCCTGTGGCAGACGCTGCTGGTTGTCCAACCAGCAGGCAAGCTCCACTCTTTGCTTGCTCTCGTGCTCTTTCTTATCAGGTATCTGGTGGCTTCTTGCTTAGAAGAGAAGGCAGTGAAATGCAAAAATATGCTGCTGGGGCTGCCGAGACTTATTTCAGGGTGTGTGATAATGTCATCAGACAGTTGAACTGACTAACCCCAGAACCTCCCCCTGTTCTAATGTCCAAAAAATACGAAATGACAAATCTTCTTATCATTTAAACCACTCGAAGTCTTCTGTTACTCACAGCCCAAAACATCCTAACTCGCCCTTTCCCACACCTCAGCTAAACAGATTGGAATTTTCTTCCCAGATTCTCTTCACAATGTGGGCTGATGGAAAATGCAGAAGCCTCGTCCATATAATATGTACAGATTATATACATAATACATAATAAAATGACACAGATTATTTTAACTCTTAAGCAGAACAACTCTGAGAGGTCCATATTAGTGCTATCTCCATCTTATAGACGAGAAAACTACAGAATCCAATCTCTGAGCCCTGAGGACCTGAATATCTCAAAGAGCTCTTCTAAGCAACAACCTAGTTTTTCAGAAACAAGATCCAAAACTGAGAGAGAGGAAGTATTTTGCTTGTGGTCACACATCCAGAAAGTAGAACAGTTGAAATCTGATGGACTGAAGCCCATGCTCTTTTCTCTTTAGGTCTGTCTCTGCACAAATCAATTTATACTTTAAAAGAAATTTAACACATGAGCATTAAAATAGACACTTTGGAAAGTCAGAGTACACAGCCGCTTTAGGTTTTAACTGCTCTATAAACAGTCCTCTGCTTCAGAGGATGCAAATCTGAACATCTCCCACAGATCTCACAGAGGACACATATTATGACACCAGGGAGAAAATGAAAGCAAGTCTGTGTCCAACGCTCATAAAGTTAGCACCTTGCATAGATGTACATTTTTCCTTAAAGCTGGAAACTGACTGAAAGCCAGACCTGCTGTGCAGAGAAAAGAACTGAGCTGAGCTTGAGGTCCTTCTTCCCCTCCTCGAGGGCAGGGCAGAGGAGACCAGCCCCTTTTCACGCTACTCATTTCACCAGCTCAGATCACCAGAGAACTGTAGGGCCTTTCTCTTGCTCTCAGGAAAGTGATTCTCCTCAAATTCTATTCTTTCCTGCTGAGGTTCTGCTTCCCTCTCTTCTCTAACACTGCCAGCATCCTCTCTTCTTTCCGCAGGGCTCCATCCCCATGCTGGATGCTGAAGAAGGTACCATCTTCCAACTTGACGACACACTCTTACTTGCTGCCCCTAAAGTTAAGTCCTTGTCCCTTTTGTTATATGAATCCTACTGCAGGAATTTAATGCAAGGGAATAAGTGAAAGTAGTTTGGCACTACAGAGAGAAGAGTAGACGGGGCCCCCTGCAGATGACAAGGGCAGGGACCACGCCATGCAGGAACTCGCAGGCCTTATTAAGGAGTTTGGACTTATCTCAGTAGCGAACGGAAGCCATTGAGTGATTTTAAGTGAGGAGCAACACGAGACCAGATCTGGGTTTTAGAAAAATCACTCTGTGGCCAAGGGAGCTTGGGGAGGTTGGGGAGGAGAAGGAAAGGGCAAGTCTAGAGAAAAAGGGTAATCATCTGGGCTGCTTTGTCAGGTAAGGAGCTCCCTGTCACTGGGGCATGCAAGCAGAGATAGAAAAGCCATAGGGAAGATTTCTATGATAGGTCCACAGTTAGACTAACTCATAACTGAGGTCCTTCCAAGCTCTGAGACACCAAGATTCACAGGGAGAGAACTTACCTTCCCCAGTCCAACCTCTACTCCCCCATGTTCTCAGGCTATGAGACTGAGAAGTGCCATGGACTGAGGTGGGTCTGGGATTGAGTCCAAGCCTGAGGAGGTTTCTGTCTCCATAGCATATTTGAGGTCCCTCAGCCAGTGCCCCCCATGGGGACAAGGGGTGGTTCCATTTTGTTGTGCAACAGCTCATAAATCCAAGAATTACAAACAAAGGGGATTCTGTTACAGGTAAATACCATTTGAAATACAATCTCTGTAAGGGCTTTATGTTTGTCATGAATTTTATAAATTGTTGCAGCAATTAACAGGGCATAAAACAGGCTTCCGACCCCATCCGGGAAGGCCTTCCTGAATGCTCCATTGTCAGATGTGCCACTCAGCCTCTCAGGGCGGCGGTGCCCAGAGTGTGCTGGGTGTGGGATGAGGGTGGGGGCACTCGACCCTGGGAAAAACACCTCCATTCATGGGCGGTAGTTTAATGGGCTCGTTTTAGGTGGCTTAGAGAATGACATCGAGATTTACCTCCTGGGCCCTTCCCTTAATAAATTAGAATGGTGCCTGGGGCCCGAGAGACAATTAGGACCTTCCTCTGCAATTCAGTCAGAAGCCGGGCAATGAGAACCGTTTTCTCCCTTGCTGTGACTGCATGTGTTTGGGGAATTTTCCCACTTTTTCCACTTGTTTTCTTTCTCCCTGGGAAAACCATCAAACACCTTATGGAAAATAAAGGCCCCAATTCATGAACACAGTTTTGATTTCTTTCTGGAAAATAGTACCTTCTTGAAGTCTCAAATGACCCAGAGGATTGATTCAGAGCCCTCCTGTTCCTGCCACCCCGGAGGATGCTGTCTCCTTCCCTATAGTTTGCAGGATGTCGGGAGATAGTCAATAAGCACAGTGTCCTTGGTACTTCCTCCTCATGCACTTTTTAATTAAAAAACATTTCAGGCAGACAAAGAGTATAACTGGTAAAAATAATAGTTATGAACCCACTTCCTAGCTGAAAATAGAAAACATTACAGATCAACTCAAACCTCCCTGGCTCCTCTCCTATTTTCCAATGACGTGTCCTGTCGGATTTTAGCAGGAAAGGGACATGGTCAGACAAGATTTTGTAGGTGCTCACTCTGACTACTGTATGGATTGGAGAAACCATGGCTGAACAGAAACCAGATTAGAAATGTGTCCAGTGATCCAGACCAAAGACAATAAATAGCATGACAGGTCCTGCTCTGTGCCCCTTAATGCTAAGCATGAAAAGTTAATAAATAAACAAAGTTTGTAAGTAATTATGGCAACTAATATTGCTCTCTCATCTTCATTTTACCCAGTATTTTTCTAATTTATTTAACCACCAAATCCTCTCCATAACTCTTTTTTAATGTATATTTTTTCTCAATTACAGCTAACATTCAATATTATATTAATTTCAGGTGTACAGCATAGTGATTAGACATTTACATCGAAGTGATCCCCCCAATTTATGGAAAGTGAAACTCAAGGGGATTAAATAACTTTTCCAAGATCATACTAATAGTTTTGCATCTTAGCTAATGCCTCTATAGCTTTATCCTTTGACCTTGTATCCACATAATGCCCGGGACAGACCTGGCTCACAGATAGTCTGTGCTCTGTAAATGCTCAGTGCATAAATGAATTACTCTTACTACACATCCTTTCTGTACTTTGGAGATTTATTAACATACAGTCCAGTGTCATTTTTTGGCTTGTATGTACATAAAATAATTAGCAAGCTCCTTGAAGGAGAGATCATGTTTCTTGTCTCCAGGCGCAAAATAGGAATTTATAATTATGTAACAGGTGCATAGATTTCTACAACCAGAAGAGATATTTGGGGCCATCTGGTTAAATTCCTTCTTTTTAGACATAAGGAAACTGATACTTAGAGAGAAAAAAATGCCTGGCCAAGGTCCATAGAGTAAGTTAGGAGAACTGTGTGTGTATGTGGAGTATGGTTGTTCTTTCCCAGTTCTTCAGCCAGCACTTATTTAGAAATACTTTGATGTGCCAGGCTCCTGGATGAGCACTGGGATATCACAGGCAACAAGGCACAGTCATTGCCCTAAAGAGTTCTCACCATAGTCCAGGGGTCACAGGGGCTCAGCAGAAACCCTACTTTGTGAAGCCACATTATAGAAGAACATAAAAAGTAGAGCCTGGGGAGAATGGGAGAGTCCATGCCCAAAGAAAAGATATTCTGAATCCATTTTTATACTCTCTGTTGACAACACACATACATAGAGAAGTAAAATTGGGCCAGTGGACATCGAGGCATCAACTGTGGGCCCCTGGTCTGCTTAAAGAGACAGGACAAATATACATGTTCATCACTCCACACTGCTCAGGGTAATTCAGAGTCAAGGGCATAGCAACTAATTATGCTGTAGATGCATCTTAGAGGCCTGAGGATCTACATAGTGTTAAACTTTCATGAAATGTATCTGCCTTGACACTGGCCACAGAGCTCTCACTCCACCTGGAATCAATTATTGAATGGTCACCTTCAAAACACAAGTCTAGAGTCACAAATGTCATAAATGTCCCTGTCCCTGATCTAGTCGTTGCACTTCTGGGAATCGGTTCTAAAGAAATAATCCTAGATTTTGGAAAAGCACACATGATAGTCATTGAATTGTGATTTGTAGTAAAGAAGCACTGGATATGTGCTTCTATGTAGAAATGATAATAGTAAACATTTGTTAAACGCTTATTATTTAGGTGACATGTCGGGTACTGTGCTAAAGTACTTATCAATGCATTCTCAATCTCATTAGTCTTCCTTAACAACCATATACAAAGGTGTTGTTGACTCCTTTTTTTAGTTGAGGAGACTGAGGCTCAGAGAGGTTAATTAACTAGTCCAAGGTTGTAAAGCTAGTACGTGTTGGAGATAAAAGACTCATCCCAGGACCAAATAGCAGAATAGCTAAATAAATGTGTTCAAAGTAATATTATCTAATTTTTGAAAATGATGTTTCTAAAACTGTCTATAGTACCCATAGAAAATGAAAGATAAAAAGGAGTTTGAAATTTGTATGTTTATGATGGCAACTATTTTTATATGTCTGTAAACAGAGAGAGAGACAGAGAGAGAGACAGAGAGAGAAAGGAAAGAATACGAACCAAAATATTACCAGTCGTTTCCATGAGACAGTAAGATTAGGGTGATTATTTTACTTTGTGTCCCAATTTTTCAAACATTTTAGCATCATCATGATAAATTATGTTGATATTAGGAAAAGTATATTCATCATATTTATTAATAGTAATTCTAATGTGTCTATCCTTCTCATATTAATCATCTGTGAAATCTGACAGAAAACATCCACCCATGAGCACCCAAGAGCAATGCAAAGTATAAATTTTCCAACCCTTTGCTGAAAAATGCTCAATCTTAAAGAGGGAAAAGCAATAAATGGGAGAAGAACAATTGTGCACTTACCTGTCATTCATTCTCACCGTTTTTCCTGTCTTGACCTCATGCTCTACCAAAACCAGAGGAAGAGAAAGAGATCTCATGGAATTTTCAGTTTGGTAGGAAGCCTAGAAGTTGTCTGGTCCATTCGCATGGGGAACAAAAAACCCAGCCAAGGCTTTGACAAGCTATTTAACTTTCATGCCTTGATTTCTTTATCTGTAAAATGGGGATAATCATAGTATCTACCTCATAAGGTTATTATAAAGATTAAATCAGTTAATATATGTAAATATAAAATACTTAGACAAATGTCTCATTCCTAGTAAATATTATGTCTTTGCCATTATTATCATGTTCATCATCTTTATTGAACCACAAATGCCGATGACTTTTTTGGCCATTTGTCGGCACCCAGTGATCTATTTTAAGCATTCACAGAACTTAGAAAGAGCCCTAAATGGTTATTTATGCCATATCCTTGAACCAAGCAAGACTGTATTCCCTCAAATTCAGGATGATGGCTTATTTGGCTTTTCGTGAGAGTCCCTAGAGGGATCTCTACAGCAGTGTCACAGAACCATGCAATAAAAAATTATGAATAAATGAAAGCAGTCTCACTCCTGTAAATTTGTATCTGGTTCATGACCCCAAACTTTAACCATTTTGTGTGTAGATGGTGGGTTTATGCATGCCTGTTTTTTTAAAGACTCGACTCCATATCTAAGAGAGAAGGAGGTGCTATTAATATTTACGCTGGGGCGATAGTTATAAACAGACTGTGAGGCAAAACAGGTCATATGGTCAACTAGGAATAACAGAAACAGTGTGGGTTGTCTTAGAAGGTAGGAGGCTCCCCACTGTCAGTGTCTCTCAGTAAATTCAGTGAATTGTGGGTGGGGAGCAGGGATCCCTCTTGCTGTAACGTGCCAGTGCCCTGGCCAAACAGCTTAATAGCAGGGTAACATTTCAGTGACAAAACAAAAACGCTAAGCCTCGCTAAGGTCCCTTCCACCTCTGGTAGGTTGGCCAGGAGTTTGAGGGGAGTCTCCGAATCTGTGCATTCTATAAAAGGCAGGACATTTTTATGGCCCTGGGGGACAATAAATGTTAACACACCAAAGGTGGCAATATAACAAGTATGCAAAATATCCTGAAGGGTCTTAAATCTCAGAGCGGCATAGCTGGTGTTTGATTGTCTTCTAGTCCTGACAAGTATAAAGAATTGTCCAATACTCTCTTCACTCTGGCAGCAGGGAGGAAATGTTGAGCCCGCCTAGTATGAAATGTTCCTTTTTTGAAAATTCATTTGTTTCCTCGTGAAACCTGAGCTGCGTTACACTTCGTGAGTGAATGCCTGTTCCCTCTATGAGAACAATTGCAACTGACCTGAACATTTGTAAAACAAAGAGCTTCAGGATCTAGCCCCCAGGGCCATGATCTGCATTACACAGCCAGCTCTGCAGAATATTTGTTTCTCTAATAATTGCTGGTCAGACTGAGAACTGGCATCCCCATACTTGTCACTTCGGGTTTCCCTTACCAAGGGGCTACTGGTTTTTCTTAATTGAGAGAAATGACAATAACAATAACAATCATTATGGTCACTGTTACCATTATGTCTACCATTTATTGTGCCCTTACTATGTAGATATCTGTCAGTTAGGTCCTCTGGGAAGCAGACACTGAGACAAGTTAGTAAACAAGTGGTATCGTAGGGGTAATGTCTATAAAATTTAAGATGAAGGCAGAATTGGGCAGGGAAAGCATTCAAGCCAGAATGAGATCTAACACCTGGGAATAAAAGCAGAGAGGAAGCAGGCTTTGCCAAAAGTGACTCCAACAGCAATGCAGAACTGACAACTGACTCTGCTGACCCAATGGGGAGCTCTCAGCAAAGACTTAGAGGAGTCCCATGTTGGGCAGAAATGGCCAGGCCCTAATAGCTCCAAGTTCTCAGTCATTGCTTGACCCCAAGAAGAATGAGTCCTTGGGTCAAAGGTCAAGGCAGATCCTAAAGGGGTTGAAATTGGGAGGCTTCACACCTCCATGGCCACCACTATATTATTCTACCTGTTTTATCACTGACTGGAAAAGTGTGGTCCAGAGAGAAAATTGTCCAAGTACACACAGCCAGTAAACCTTGGGGCAGAGAGTGAGTTCATATAGGCATACATTCAGAGGCCCACCCTCTTATAACCATAGGGAAAGCTATGAAAAGGAGGCGGATTTCCATGGGATGGGCAGGACCTGGGTCTCTGGGGACAAAGGATGACAAATATCCCAGGACGATGGTGCTGTCCAGTCCCACAACCATCTGCTCCATGGAAGAGGAAGGAGAGCCAGCCTCCAGGCAGCACACCTCTGTCCAGTGTTGGAGTCTAACCAAAGCACGTTGGTGTTTTATTATGGAGAGCCTCTGACATACATCCCCATGACTTCTTCAGAATCACACAGTGGATAGTGAGTGGACTCAGCAAGGTAGTCCTGAGAGGAACTTGAGCTCTGCCACTCTCCAGAGTCAACTGCATGACCTCTCTCAGCTTCCCTCGTCTCACTGTATTCACTTGGTTATTAACAAAACTTCACAGAGGGCCCTTCATGTTCTGTTTCAAGAACCATGCTGGGAGCTACAGATAAACAACAGGTGACACAGCTTCTGTCCTCTAAGAGAGTTTCAGGCTAGTGTGATGAGTGCTGTAAGGATGATAGTATGTGTACAGACTAAAGAACAGGGTAGCTTCTAATCTCCACAACGTATGTCAAGGGTCGACCATGGCTAGCAGACAGATACCCAGTAATTATGCAGCTGGCAGTGTACACAGAAGAGCTATGAATGAAGGGCTCGACACCAATTCCTCTCAGTTTCATACTTCTGAACACAACACCTACACTGTACCTGTCTTCACTTTGAACTTCTGAACACCTTAGTGCCTGACTGGCTCCAGCCTCCCACATTTGGCTCCACCTCAAACCCTGGCCTTGTACCTACACTTCAGTTCTCTCTTCCAGCTACCAAACCTTCCTGGACAGCTGAGAGCCTCACAGTGTAAACATTGTCAATCCAACCCCCTGCCCCGCCCCCATAAGGCCAGGGCCCGGGACACAACCCTTCGTTGGAATGTAGCCCTGAAGGGCTATACTACATAAGTCTAGTCCTCATCCTGTAGCTCAACTAGAATATACTTCAAGGCAGGAAAGTATCACTGGCTGAACTGAAATGAATTGGAGTCATCATTTCAAGGGCTCTGGAGTATGCAATAGTCAGAACTGAAATATCTGCTCTTGAGCTGCTATCAGGAAACTTACATTCACACTCAGGAGCGGGGACTCTAACCACTGACCAAGTTCTTTAGCAGGGGACACAGACTGATGGAAAGAGTGTCGGCTTGGAGTCATAGGAGTTAGAGTTCAATCCCATCTCAGCCACTTCCTCTTGGCCTTGGGAAAACCACCTAGTCTCTCTAAGCTTTCATTTTCTCAGTGGTATAAGGATAATAATGTCTTAAAGATTAAAGAGCTAATGTACTGAAAGCTCTTAGCCAATTTGGGTCACAGATTAGTCTAAGGTTTAGTGAGAAATAAATACAAAATGTCTACTAAAACACCTAGAGCCTGATATATACAAAATAAGTTATGCTTCCTTAAAAATATGATTATCTACTATTTGCCAATAATAACTTTAGTCAAAAATAATCTCACAGAATTAGTTATATTTTATACAACATTTACAAATCTATTATCTTGTTTGACCCTTTCAGTCCAGTCAAGAAGAGCCTCCATACCTCCATTTTACAGAGCAATAAACTGAGATGTAAGTAACTGGTCTCTGGGTACCTTGTTCAAGGTCACACAGCCCCACAGCCAAGAAGCTAACTTGTTTACCAGACCTTCTGCCCCACCAACCTGGCACATTTCCCTGAGTTATCCCAGCCCCAGTCTCTTAATCACTCTATAAATTCCACGAGACCAACAATCCCATTTCTTATTACATTTGGAAACTCAGGATTAAGTGGTTAGGGACAGGCCTCCGGTCATACGCAAGCCAGAAGAAGAGAATGATCCTGGTTTCTGTCCCTGGGCCAGTCCTCTGGACGGCTCGGTGAGAGGGGCTTGGCAGCGTGTTGGACAGCCACAATGACTCTCACATGCGTCCTGAGTGACAACCTCAGGACTAAACCCATTTTACAGGACAGAAGGATGATACAATGCCGAGAAGGAAAAGGAACGTGCCGTGGTGACCGGCAAAAAGCCCGGCCCGGGGATCGGGAGCCCTGGGGTGAAGTCCCAGCTCAGGCACTGACTCACACGTGTGAGACCGTGATAAGTTACTCTTCTATTCAACCCTCTGTTTCTCACTGCAGGATTTTCCTACAATTTGCTCAGAAACCAACCACTAGGGCAAGCCCTTACCATGTGCAGAGAGCACGGCCTCTTACCAAGCTCTGGTCCCAGCTGGCTCTCACATTCTAGGGTTTCTAGTGACCTTCTTAGGACTTGAAAGGCTCAGAGTTCATGTGAGTATTCGGGTCTCTTACCCAGGGCCTTCCGGCTGTTCAAATATATGGTACCAATTCAGGGGTAATCAGCCAGTCTTCCGTTCCCCATCCAGCTCAGAGAGGAAGTCTATTATAGTTAATACCTGTAATTTAAAGGTGAAGCTGTAAATGGAATCCAGGCCACAGGAGGTGGAGGTGGGAATGGAAATAAGAGGCCACCAGGCTGCCCAGAGTGGCACCTGGACAACAATGCGGCTGTGATTCTTGCATTTCAATTGACTCAGATCCTGGGGACACAGGTGACTTCCTCGAGGGGCTGCCAGAGAAAGATGACGTGCAGGTGAGTGATGGGTAATGCCCCCATCTGTCTGAGCCTTGGCTCTGCATGCCCTCGGTCCTAATCCTGACACCTGGCTTGGGAGCTCCATGGAAGTGCCCACAGGGGCCATCCTAGAGGAGGATCTTGTCAGAGGAACGGGATTAGTTTGGACCCTTCCTCCCTAAATGTTAGTTTACTCTGGAGGTCTTGACAGCTCAGAGACACTTAAGAAAGGCGAGTGCATCAGAATTTCTTTACAGTTTACTCAAAAACCAGCCGCGCAGTGTGAGACCAAGGGCCAGCCTCACAAGCTCATAGGCCTGTATAATTTACAAAGCTCTAGTTACTAATATTTCTATTTACGAAAGAGTAAACTGAAGCTTGCTGGCTCCAGAATTCATGCTATTGGTCATGATACTGTATTGCCATCTCTGTCAGTCGATGTCCAGGATGGAGAAAGAAACTCGATTTGAACAAGAATTGATTAACAGAAATAATTATTAAATAGTAACAGTGCCAAGTGCCCGCACAGCTCTGAGCACAGAGAAGGCCCTCGGTGATGCCAGTTTCCTCCTCCTCCTTCTCCTCAGCTGTGAGGACAGTAGGATTCCATGTCCTCAGGGTCCTGGCACTGTGCGGATCTCAGTTCATCCCAGTGGAGGCCACGGAATCATTCTGGAACTGGGCTCTGGGGATGAGAAGTGGGTGGCTGGTAGAGGAAGCTTTACCTTCAGGAGCTGTTAGTGCCTTCAGGCCGATTACAGGGTGAGAAGGCTCAGAGCTCCCTTCCCCCAAGGGCAGGAAGGGAAGAGGCTCACAACTCAAGCTCCTTCCCTCTGCCCAGCACTTTGGGTACAATATCAAATGCCCTCTTTTTAACATACCTCTGATCTGGAGATGTTCGGCCCCATCCCACAGACAAAGCTCTGGTGGTAACTTGTGCAAGCTCGCACAGCTATAGCGAGGTCAAGCAGGACTTTAATTCTGGATTTGCCTACTCCGAAGCCCATACACCTCTTCTTCTGCCCTGCTGCCTCACAGCACAGACTTTGAGGCTTCCAGCCTTCTTCCTCCTCTGTATCACAAGAAGAGTTGCTCAATTTGTATTTGTTGTAACAATGAAAAAATGAGTGAAAGAAAAATTTAATGAAAAATCAAAACAAGGTATAGAAAACAGCATGTTGGTGGCCATGTTGAAAAGGACATTTCACTCAAGTACCACTTCCTCCAGGGAGTACTCCCTGACCACCCCATTCGCAGAGATCTGGCCTTGCATATGCCCTTCCAGCGATTCTTAACAAATCTGTCAGCAACTGTTGTCAGAATTCAGGGACCAGCGAGGCAGGTCAGGCTGGCAAGCTGAGGCCCTGGAACCTATACACCAGGTCCTACAAGTACTTGCCATGGGGCAGGCATGGAGCTGTGTGCTCTCAACACAGTTCATTTAGCCTTCCCAGCTCCAGGTGAAGGAAAGAAACCTTAATCTTGCTAAGCTCAGTTTCCATAGGCATGTAAGTTACATGCCCAAAGTCACAACAGAGGGCACGTGCCAGAGCTAAGATTCAAGCCCAGGCCTGTCTGATGCCTGGGCTCTTCCCCAAGGAAGCCTGCCTCTCTGACCAAGGCTGCCTAGATCAGCAGGCTGAGCACTTCAACTGGAGGTCAAGGACACAGGGAAGGGGGCACTTAGCCTTCAGTGCCCAGCTAAGGGGGTGGGCTTTTTCTCAAGGGCACTAGGGAGCCATTGAAAGGTTTTAAGCAGTGAGAGTAACATGGACTGATTATTGTTTTAGGAAGATCATCCTGGCAGGAGCAGGGAAATGAATGGAAGAGGAAAAACTAGATCAGGAGTGCTCAGAGTGTGGTCCCCAGACAGGCAGCATCAGCTTCAACTGGGAGATTGTTAGGAACACAGTCTCAAACCCTCACTCCAGACCTACTGAATCAGAAGTTCTTGGGATAGACCCAGCAATCTGTTTTAACAAACCCTGCAGGGGATCCTGATGTCCCCTAAAGTTTAAGACTGGCTGGATCAGAGGTCACACGTTTGGCTAGAATTTTATTTAAACACTTTGGAGAAGGTAGGGGCGTAAGCCAAAGCACTGCTAATCATGTATAATTATCAACAATAATCTCATAGTGTATAAAATATAATTCCCATTTTTCAGATGTGGAAACTGAAGTTCAAAGAAGTTAAAGCAAAGATCACCATGCACAAGATGACCTTGTATTTTCTCAAACAGGGACACTTTTGAAAGGGAAAGGAAGTGCTAACAGTTATTATACAAGGCCAATAGCCCTGGCCTGGGACTGTCCCAGGCAAACTAGGACATACAATCAGCCTGAGGTCCAAACCCAGGACCATGGACTCCAGTGTCTGTGCCTCTCCACAACCTGCCACTGAGAGTCTGCCTCCTTGTGTCAGCCTGGAAAAATCAGGAGGGCCTAGGCACCAGTGGTTCTGGATGCTGCCTGCCAGGGTATCTCCCGAAGGATTGGGAGAGACGGGAGGGAGTGATGCAATTCTTATTCATCTGTTCCTTTTTAAGGTCTGGGCAACCTGACCTTTTTGTGCTTCATGTCTAGTCTAAAGCATGAGCAGCATGTCATAATTTCATTGGGAAATACTGCAAAGGTCAAAATTAAAAGAAGTACATGAAGCTGCACAGGCCCTTCTGGAACACTCCTCCAGCAGCAGCTCTGGGCCCCGGTGGGCTACAGCCATACTCAAAGGCTTTGTGAGCTCTGCTGCATAGGAGCCCTGGTTCTCATGGAGGCACAGGCCACTACCACCATTCTGAGTGCGCGTGAGTGCTCAACAGTTTGCAAAATGCTGTCGCATCTGCTGCTAAGCTGGTTTCCTTCAGGCCCCACACCTGCCCCTGTAGAAGGGGTTGCACCTTCCCACTTGGCAGATGAAGAATCTGAGATGCAGAGGAGCAGAGCAATTTACAGAAAAGTTGCCAACCAGGGTCTGGCTGCCAGCTTGTCTCTTTTGTAATTGTCCACTCTACCATTTATTGATTTGGAAATAGAAAAACTTGGCAATTTGCTTGGAATCTAGTAAAACTGAATTTATATAATTTTTCCTTCTATTTATAAGAGAAAAAAATTAGGAGTTGGCCTTGAATGGTTAGTTTAAATCTATTATATTATTTCTAGTTTATTGAGGAGTAAAAATGAAAAAGCTGCCCAGTCCACATTCTTCTGACTCCAAGGTCATTGTGCAGCCCACTAGACTGAGACCATGATAATGCCTGGGGAAACGGCCATGGCCTTTAGCAACCACCATGTGTCAGGCACTAGCTGGCACATAACATAGGTTACCTCATTTAACTCCCTCTTTCCAGATGAAAAACTTGCAGTGAAGAGAGAACAATGCCATCCCTGAGGCCACTCACCCATCGAGGGATACAGCCAAGATTCAAACCCCATCAGATCCCAAAGCCAATGCAGGGAGGCCAACATTACCGAAATCCTATTCAGTTCTACTTCTTGAGTCTTGTTAATATTTTTCTTGTGCCAACTCCTATACAAGGGAAGGGAGATAATACCAGAGATTATTCCACACCTTTGTCTTTCTCCTCAAACATCCAGCACCTCCTCCCTCTTCCTCCCTCTCAGCTAATGACTTTGCTTTTTCTTGTCACGGAGAAAACAGATGTGCTCTGAAAATAACTTCAATACACTCACACCGCCATGTCTACCAACCACACTGCATCCACCCTATGTGTTCTGCCATCCTTCCTGTCACTGCAGATGGTCTGTCCTGTGCTACTGAGGCCAGCCTTTCCGTGAGTGGCCTGGACCCACCCTCTCTCACTTCCCTGGGGCATTGATGGAGTAATTGTCTCTTTTCTCCTACACTATCAAATTTCCCATTTGCCTTTCCCATTAGCATGTGAATGCCCTGGAGAAACTGCTTCCAAGGTAGCTGATTCACAAGGCTGTTGACAGGGTCCTCAGTTCCTCACCAAATAGACCTCTTCATAGGGTTACTTGAGTATCCTCACAACACAGCTGCCAGCTTCCCGCAGAGCAAGCAAGCCAATCGCAAGAGGAGGGGAGAATCTGTGCTGCCTCATCTGAGTTAAGTTTGGAAGTCACGCAGCATAGGGGAATCAGGCTGCACCTGTTGGAGGGCAAGGTGTCAAAGAATCTGTAGATCTATTTTAAAACCACCAAAGCTACCACCAGAAATGCCTGTAAAGCAGAGTAGGGAGTGTTGGGGCAGGGGAGCATGTTACGTCAGGTAAAATGTTCTACATCAATTCAAGCTTCTGTGTCCTAGACACAGAATATAATAGTCAACATTCTAGATTTTATGTGTTCAACGTTCCAGAGTATACTTAGCTTATGACTACAAGTAGATGGATGCTACATTGTAAGTATTTAACCAGAAGGAAACTTCCAGATCATTGATCCAAGTTCTTTATTTCATAGAAGGGAAAACTGAGGCCCGCAGAGAGGCAGTGACTTTCCTGGGATAACCCTGTGAGCCAAGGCCCAATTCTACCCAGAAGCCTGATTTCCTAACTCCTGGGCAGAATTTTCCTGGTATTCCACATAGGGCTATTTATAATGGGGCTTTTCCCCAAATCATGTTGAGATATCTTAAGAAGGAAATGAACCCTGGAGAGGGTGATTTCAGGGAAAATCGAAACAAATTGAATTTGGGACATTCTCAGGAACTGCCGAGACCCTGCGTCCCTCCTGGCCCTGAGACTTGCTGCCCTCTTTCCGGGGCATGGCCAAGTGTGAAGCCGGCCAGAAGGGACGGAAACGTGTGCCCAGCTGCTTCACAAACCCCTCACTGCAGCCTGGGCAATAATCGCTGCTTGTTGGTTGAGAACATTGACCAGAAAACCCCTGCTCTGTGGCCAGTCCTTCTCAGTAAGTCAGGAACATAGGGATCAGCTCAAGTCAAGAGCGTAAAATGACAAAGAAACGAATCAAGGTAGCTGAGAGAAAGAGAGTTAAAAATAAGTAAAAATAATTTCAGAGTAAATAATGCATGCTATAACTAAAAAATATATATTGATTTCCTAATATTTTATATTTGCTATGCATTTTATGTTACATAATAATTTGAGGTTATTTGTACACTTTATATAGCTTTATGCTTTATAGCAATGTGACATAACAGCACTTTATAGTTTTTAATTGCATAGGTTACATAGGAGATTTTTATTTCCCAGACCTTGTCAAATGTTCCTGAGAGCTCTGAAATATCAATTACAGTGCTAGCCATTCTAGCTATTGTTTTAGAAAGGCAATGCTCTGGATACTGCTCTGAAGTCAGACCGCCTAGATTTGAATCCTGCCTCTACCAAGTACTAAACATGACTTCAGGAAGGTCATTCGACTTCTCTATGATTCTCTGTATTTATTGGTAAAATAGAAATGATCTTAGTTACTGCCTCATGAAATTGTTAGGAATGATGAACAAGTTGATGTTCGGACAGCATGACAGGGCCTGGTGCCTTGGGAGAACTCAATGTGATTAGTATTGCTCGATGTTAAATGTCACACGTTAGCTCCTAGGCATCAGGGCACAGGTGTTATGGTTAAGTGCCCTGCTCAAGATCACACAGTAATTTGACCAACTCTCCAAGCCCCGGAAGTTGGGCTAGAAGATCTCTGAGGTCCCCTTCAAATAATTACGTGCCTTAGAAGATTGAGAATAAACTGTAAACAGATATATAAAGTCAGTCATGTTTTGATTTCATCAAGTTCAAAAAGACCTAGATAGGGAGACTACATTGCTCGATACAACCACAAAATGGTCCAGTTTAATCCTCACAACAATCCTAGAAGATTGGTCCTATCATTATCCCCATTTTACAGATGAGGAGAAAATGAGGCACACAGAGGCTGCTAGGTGACATTGCTAGTAAGCAGCAGAGCCAGGTTTAGACCTGGGCATTCTACCATGCTTAACCACCTCACTGTATCTGAACTGTCAGCTTTCCTGTGGTGACATTGATTGAAATGTTGGGTGAGATGAAATGCTAGATGGAAATCTATTAGTGGCAAAGTGCTTAATTCCTCATTATCTATTTGGCCTTCTGCATTCATTTACCAGTCTCAATTGGTACAGTCTATGTTCTATGTTCTGTGTTCCAAGCACAGGGCTTGGGGACACAAGCATTAAAGAGCCAGAATATATATTTTTTTCACACACTTAATGTATGGCTGCCTACTCTTCCCTGAATCTGCCATGCACACTTCTGCTTTTGAGACTTTGCTGTGCACTTCCTTCTGCTCACATGCTCTGCTCACACCTCATTTTGGAGACTACCTTCTCCTCTTTTGAGGTCCTGCTCACATCACCTCCGCCCTCTCTGATTTCCCCAGGCAGAGTTGCTCTACCTTTTAGGAACCCTCAGATTTTACACTTTCCAAAGTTGTAGCATTTATCAATATATACACAGCTCCGCACACGTTTTTCCTCTCCTTTACCTTTAAATAATGAGACGCCCGAGGGCAGGAACTGAGTTTTATTCAACTTTGAACGTGCTGTGCCCAGGTTAGGACTGGCTCATGGCAGAGGCTTGATGAGCATGAACCAACTGATTAAATTAATAGAAGATGCTGATTAGATATAATATTTTTCTCTAGAACATGTCATTTTTAGGCCAGAGGGTGACTTTCTCACCATTTCCATTGCAAACAGCTCTGTAAGAGTTTGGCTTCCTGGAATTTTTCCTATTATTTCCTTATAATTGCTTTCCAAATGTTTTCTATTTGTTTGACACCTCATAAGTTCCTTCCATCTTCCTCACCTAATAGTTGCAGGCTGTTCCCACTTCAGCCCTGCTTGTCAGAAAGTTCTGACCTGCATTGACATCCTCTCATCAGACAGGCCTTGTGGGCAGCAAGGCTGGTTTGGAGCAGTTTCCTGTAATTGCAGCATGGACAAAACCACAGGCTTTAGACTCTACCACTCATTTCTTGGGTGGACCTATTACCTTACTTTGCTCAACCTCAGTTTTCCCACCTATAAAATGGGATTACCCTCCCCACCCTCTGTAGGATGTTGTAAGGATTCAACCAGTTGTAAATGTGTGGGATACTAGCACATATTAGGTATTCAGTAAATATTCTGGTACCTTCCCCTTTCCCTATGCAGACAAGATCTGCTTTTTTACCTCAATGCAATGCAATACCCATAAAACAGGGAAAATACATAATGTCTGCAGTGATGAGAAGTAAAATATCTAGAAGCTACTCAGGTATTGCTAGATGCATCCTCATTCATCCCTCTTCCTTGACACCATGTAGTTAAGCAGACACCCACAATACAGATCATATATCCCTGAGGCTTAACCCACATTGCACTGCACCACTGTGACACAGAAGCTCATGGATGAGCACGTTTGTGGAAACAAGTGTGAAGGGGGTGTGATGAGCTCTGCTTGGGGAGGTGGACATGGCAGGCTTCGGGAGGTTGAGACTGACAGGGAGAGAAACAGAGATGTATAAAGCGTGCCTCCCCGCTCAGGCCTCCAGACTGAGAGAGGAGACAGGAATAAGAGGGACTCAGGATTCTACCTGCATGGAGGAAGTAAATATAGGACAACAAAGAGGGTTTTGAGTCAGAAAACCAAGGATAAGTCTTGGCAGTGCCATTAACTAGCTAGTCAACCTTGGACAAATGTCTGAGTCCCTTTCTTCACCTGTAAAGTGAGTTGGAAAATTTCAGCTTGTACAGAATTTTGCATAAAGATCACATGAGGTAACCTACGTGCACACACAGCTTGAACTACAACATGGCGTTCCATTGGGAAAGGATTTTTCATCATCTTGTAGCCAGTTTTCAATCTCCAAGCCTCTGGGTCCCCTGACAGCCCACTTTGCCAAGACTTTCTTCAGATAACATCTCAAACGCTTTGTCCAAATCCAAAACTCCAGGAGGTTTTGGTAAGAAGATTGGCAACTAGGGAAATTTCTCATGATCATCCAGGAGAATGTGACCCTTAGTCACCTTTGCTGTTCCCTATAAAAGGATGAACATGTAAAGACAACAGGTAGAGGAGTAATAGAAGAATTAGTAAGTGGCATAATTATACTTTTGCCATAAAGGCTAATCGTGTGTGTGTGTGTGTGTGTGTGTGTGTGTGTGTGTGTGTGTTTAATCGGATGTGGGCTCTTGACAGGTGGGGTCATGAGTAAGTGAAATTGTATTTGAATATCTGTGTATGTTGCATACAGAACCCTGGACCTATGCCCAGACATTCTTTCATGTGCTGCCATCCAAGAGGAGATCTTATTTAAAACTAACAACTGATATTTCTTCCTATCCAAGTGTAAACAGAAGGCTGATCCAGGAATTTACTCTTGTGCCCCTCTGGTGGGCATTAGCCAGTATAAAATAATTCATCATGACTGATGATCACAGTGTCAAAAAGAAAATTCTTCAGTTCCCAAAACCTCATAATAAGAATAGGCACTCAACAAATGAAATCCTTAGTTATGTGCTGCACGGTTTACAAATTTTTCTCTGATTCTTTGACAAAACCACAAAGTAGGGATCTTTGTGCCCATTTCACAGTTGAGAATAGTGGTAAAGTTACCATGGAAGTGACCTTGGGCCTCAATGTTGGCAGAGCCCAGATTGGAACTGAAGTCTGTCATCAAAACTCTGCAAGTATTTTTTTGAGTGTCTCCATGTAAGTAAACACTTTTCTATGCATTGGGGATATAATGATGAACAAAATAGGTTTCATCATTGCCCTTGGGGACCTCACAACTTGCAAGTGAAAACAGAGTCATCAGACTCACGATCACTTCTTACTGATGTAGGGGAAACAGATATTTCTAAGTTAACAAAGCTAGGGGACTTAACCTGGTTTGGGGTGAAGGGAGGTAGAATGGTCATAGTAAATTTTCCCGGAGGAAGTTATTTATAAACTGAGTCTTAAAGGATGAGTGAGAATAAGCAAAGAGGCAAGGGAAGTGTAGAGGAGAGAGCCTTCCGGGAAAATGAAGCAGAGAGGGTCATGTTTAAGGCAAAGGAGAGAAAAACAGAAGAACCAGGAGAGGGAGCCCTGAATGATGGGGAGCTGTTAAGGCTGTTTAGGATCTCAAACTCTCTCCTGAGGGCACTGAGGGACTTTTGGAGGTCTTACACAGGGAAAGACGTGGACAGACTTGTGTCCCCTGCCTTGCCACCTTCCCCGCTCCCTGCCCCCAACCCCCTCCATCCAGCCTCCAGATTGCAGCCTGAATTGGGCATGGGGCAAAACATTGCAAGGTGGTGTGGTCCAGGACAGGGCTGCTGGTGGCTGGGATGCAGCCATGGCAGCAGAGATGGAGAAGGGAGGATGAACCGAGGGATCCTGATGAGGCAGTCAGACTCCAAGGTCCTCGAAAGCCCCAGCACATTGCAGTGTGGGCGCCGGATCCGGGATGTTATGAAGATGAGGCATGAAGATAAAGAAAAGGGACCTGTGAGACTAATAAGCGAGGGTACTGGCTTGAATTATGTTGTTTGCCAATGTGTTCGGATTTCTTTTCTTGTTCCTTCTTTTTTTCTCAATCATATGCATAAAGATATAAACTAAAGTATTCTCTTTTAAAAGTTTATATGGGATCATAACCCTGTTTTATATATGGGAAAAGGCTGATTCCCGGTGGGTTTTCTGTGTTTTCATATTGCCATAATTCAAACAATGTGATGAATCGACTTGCTGTAATTTCTAAAGCTGGGCTCAGAGAGGCTGAATTTTATGGGGACTTTATTGAGTTGTGCCCTGGGGCTAGGTGGCAGTCCTTAGGGGAAAAAAAGTATTTTCTGGCCGGATAGAGCAGGGAACTAACGTTTATGGAGTGTTCCCTGTATACCAGGTCATTTACCCCTCAGGAAAGCAACATGAATGTTGTTCGATGGTGAGGAAAGCTGAGGGGCTAAGTGACTGGCCCATGGATACCCAGCTATTAGGAGACAGAACCTGGCTAACTGCAAAGCCAGCGTTCTTTCCCTGACAGCACATACCTCCCAGAAACCAATGGCACATCCTAGTGGGCCCAGCTCTGAGGGATATTTCCCATGTCTCTCCAGCTTTTTCAGACTTTCTTTAATCTGAGCAGGCTCCTCATTGTGCCCCAACCACCCCTCCCCAGGTACAAAAGGGAGAGAGTAGAGGCTGCTCTCCTTGAAATGTTTTCTCTTCTGACCCAAAAACCTTCCCAGGTTTGCACGCAGAGCCTCTGGCTTCTAGTCCTCTTCAAGGGCCGATGCTCATTCTCCACAGCCCACTTCAAGGAGATGATTCACCCAATGAACAATGGAGTTATGTGTTCCATCTGAGAGTCTCTTACAAATCTGAGCAGATAAGAGAGCTTATCCAAATCTGAGACTCCCAAAGCAGCTAAGGGATTTGCTCTGCCCTCTCTGGATTAAGTCAGCATTGCTCTCCCATTTTAGATATGAGAAAACTGAGACTTGGAAAATTTGAGTGAATTGCCCAAGATATTAGTAACCCAGTCAGGTGTGAACCTAGGTTTCAGACATAAAAATAGCCAGCATGATCTTCAGCAACAGCAGGTGTTCAAAATGTGTTTGTTTGCTTGCTTCCAGCTCTCCACTTGACCTCTGTCCCTCCTTCTAAAAAGCGGACATCTATTGGCATTTCCCAGAGTGGAAGCAGCTGCATCCCTAAGTTGTGCTATAAGTGGACCCTTTAAGGAATTAACAAGCTCACATATGGTGCAGGGTAGACTGGGAGCCTGGACTAAGGAGTCATAAAAGATTTTTAAGAGAACTTTATGGGAGTGAGCCCTCCAGCAGGGCGAGCAGTGGGGTAGAGGGTGGGATTGAGAGTCTAGCAGCCCCGAGAGGTGGGAAATCAGCTCTAAAGGAGGAAGAGGTGCTCAGAAATAACCATGTCCTCCATGGGAGATCACTGAGCCCAGAACCAAGCTGGGGCTTGAAGACTGGGGCTCTGACTGAAATTCACTGTGGGACCCAGGGCCAGTTCATTCCCCCATGAAACTTATCTGTGTAGTAAAGAATCTGCATGAAAAAAAAAATCTAAAAATGAAAATAAGACAGAGGACTGAGAGAGAAAGAAGGAAAAAAGGATTGGTTCAGACATGTCGCTCAGGTACACAGTGGGCCATCACACCCCTCCCTTCACCCTGGGCCCAATGATCAGGATACAAACACATTTCCTCATGCCCCAAACTGACCTCATGCAGGCAATTGTTGTGTATGTGCTATTCCCACTAACAGGAATGTTCTCTCCCTTATTCTCTTCCTGAAAAGGTCATAATTTCATTCTCAAGCCATTTCACCTCCTCCATGAAGTCTTCCCTGACTCTCTCTCACCTCCCCTACCCTCAGACACAGGCACTCACACCTCTGAGTTTTTACAGCGTTATATAAACCCCAAGGACAGTATTTGTCACGTTGTGTTTTTATTGTAGTAGAACTAGCAGTATAAATCTGCTATTTAAGGAACCCTTATTTTTTTGGCCAGATGTAATATTACAGTCTTTTCACAGGTTATATCATTTAAATTCCATTCCCATGCCATAGATTAGGTATTATTTTCACAACTTTAAAAATGAGGAAACTAAGCCCTTAAAAAGTCAGGGAATCTTCCTACTGTGTAACCTTGGGCAGGGGAAAGTGCCTGTATTTGGAGCATGATCTGGTTCTGTTACACTTCCAGACTACTCATCCTGAACAAAGAAGTAAGAATAGAAGATGACTGAAATAATGAATGAATGTGACCATTGAGTGAAAAGGACTTAAGTGTAAAATGTGGCTTTAAACAAGCATTTTATTTTGCTGCAACCATCACAGAACACCTCCTCTCAGGGACAAAAGCAAGCCTTAAGCATCATGTAATTTAACCATAGGGAAATGAAGTCCCCTAACCCCCAGGCAGGTGAGGGGCAGCAGCCCAGGTCACAGAGCTGCCTTTGGCACCTGCCCAATAGTATTTCCCAACCTCTGCTGGGCAAACTTTTCCAAACCCTTCTTCCTAGAGCTCTGTGTTGGTGATAGGCCTGTTTTTCTTCCCTGCAACAGAAGCCTTTCTGGGATAATCCTTAGAGACAGAAGGAGCACCAAACTTCTCTATTTCTTGGTTGCATTCTCCCAATTAAGCAACGAAGCTAACCGAAGGCTCCTTGAATCAAACTAATTGCATCTTAGCAGGCTCTGTGCTGCCAGCTTTAGCCCAGAGTCAGATTTTATAGGCCACTTAGCCCCACATCCAGGATTTATGGTGGAAACCCTGACAAAGCTGCACTGATAAGGCTGCAGAGGACCCACAAGACCAGAAAATCTAGTAACTTTCCAGAATCTAAACTCAGCCTCCACTCTGAGGGCCCCTCACCAGCTAAATCTCTGAAGTGTCGGCCAAGAGGACCCTGGCAGAGAGCTGTTTGTTTCCACTTCGACTCTTTCCAGAAATTCAGTATGATACCTTGCTGGGATTTTTAATGACAATTTTCTCCTTCCGTATCACCTGATATCCAATTAGTTTTCCCATTCTTTGGACTGCTCAATCATCCATTCATTTATTTATTCACTCATCGAATTCTGAGCTCTCATGCCAGACTTGTGCTAAGCCCTAAAGAGAAGTCCTGCTCGGGCGATTAATCTGAAATTCTATTCTGTTAAGGTGCAGTCTGTGCACTGTACAACTCTAAGGGGCACCATTCAAATGGCTGCGATCACGTCAAGCACCCTCTAGAAGATGATCGTGGGACAGGGAAAACTGAAATAACACAGAAAAGGAAAATACCATATATTTAGTCTATTTGACGAAAAAGAACATTCAAAATAAAGTAGCTAGGTTACATAGCAATTCTCCAGCTCTTACAGCAATTTCCAATCTGTGTTTCTAAAACAGAAAAAAAAAAATCAATATATCATTTTCTCATTTAAAACAGAGTTTCTAAACCTTGGCATTATTGACATTCTTGGCTGGGTAATTCTTTGTCGCGTGAGTCTGTCCTGGTCATTGTAGAACATTTAGCAGCTTACTTTGCTTCTACCTACAAGATGCCAGTAGAGACTCCCTCCTCACCATTGTGACAACCAAAAATGCCCCCAGCTATTGCCAAATGTCAAGTGGGGGGTGGGGGAAAATAGAGGGCATATTGTCCCCCATGGAGAGCCAGTGGTTTAACTCCCCATTTCCTCTCCATTTCCTTCCATTGCCCTCTAAATGAAGTCCAGGACACATAGATTTTTCATTCGAGACCCTCAAGATCAGACCCCTGCTTATCTGTCCAGCTGAGGCACACACCATTCCTCCATGCACTGGGAGGAGTGCTACTTGCATCTACTGAGTAGAAGCCAAGGGTGCTGCTAAACATTCTGCCATGCACAGGATGACTCCTCACAACAAAAAAATTATCTGGCACAAAATGTCAATACCAGATCTGGCTTTACGAGCAAGCAACCTGTGTACTCAACAAGGCCCTGCTCTCAAGAAGGGCCTTATATTTGGTTTAATGCTCTGCTGTTGCCATGTTGAAATTCTTAGTAACTTTTGAACAAAGGAACTCAGTATTTTTATTTTTCACTAAGCCATGCAAATTATGTAGCCAGTCACGGTCAATTGTGTAGATGTTGAGAGACCCTGTTTTAGGCTCTGCAATAGAGATATGGAAATGAAGATGTCATTTCTGCCTACATAGAGTCATAATCCAGTGGTGGAGGTGATTGTGTGCTTTTTTATCTGTATGCTGTGATGAGGAAGCCCAGAGGAGGCAGTGCCTGACCTGGCTTAAAGAGTCAGGGAAGGCAGAGTCTCACATCAGCTAATGTCTGAAGGATGAGTAGAAAATAACCACATGGTTGGGAGAGGAAGAAAGGGGGCCAGATTAAAAAAAAAACAACATTATCAAATGCACCAAGCTTTGAGAAGCTAGGGGTTGTGTCAGGAACTCTAGGAAGAGTGTGAGGCCAGAGTACAGAGTGTGATAAGGTGGAGAGGTGAGAGATGAAGCTGGAAGGCTAGAAGGAGCCAGGTCTCAATCACATTAAAAAGCTCTTCAAGGATTTTAAGATTTAATTTTAAAAATATAGTCAGAAGTGATGTGGAAAATGGATTGGAGGAATGAGACACTGAACAGGGAGACCAGTTACAGGGCAATAACAGTAAAAGAGCTAAGAAAGAATGTGAGCTGAATGAAGGAGAGGGCAGTAGCAATACAGTAGAGGATGGGGGAGATAATCCACTAAAATAAGATTCGATGATCATTGAGTAGATATCGCATATAAGATGCTTATGTTTATTATCTCTTCATTCTGACAACCGACTTACAAAATATGTTGTATTTTTCTCATTTTACAGTTGAGAAATTTAAGGCTATAGAGATTAAAATTACTTGACCAAGGTCACACAACTGGTAAGGGACAGAGCCAGCATTTGAAGGTAGGCATGTCTGATGCCAAAGTCATTGTCTATCTATAAAGCCATGTAGCACCCTCTCATGTGTACTGAGGACCCACCAGGGTAACCAGGACATGTCCAACCTGGCCCCAGGTCAGGTGCTCTCCTTATCCATGCTGCCAACTATTTTCCTCAAGCCATGTGGAAAATACTCTCAGGGTTATATACCAAATTTATCACTTCCTCATGTCAAGTTGGTTTCTTGGCACATAGCAGATAATTAATAATGGCTAAAGAAGGAGGACAATTGCAGCAGACATGTGAAAAACACCTTTTAATCGATATCATCAAGAGTCAGAGAACTGTACATTTAAATCAAAATGAGATTATTATCCTCATTGTTACTATTAATCATTATTTTCTCATTTCTGCCTATGTAACTGGTGGTGAATAACTTGATGAAATCTTTCTGAAAAGTGATTTGACATTACACATCAAGTTTCTTTTTAAAAATTCATAACCTTTACTGAGTACTTAATTATTTCCTTAAGATAAGAACCTGGATAAAGATTTAGAGAAAAAGATATTCATCTCAACCTTTTTACAATTTGAACAACAACAACAAAAAAAAGCAGCAGGAGGCAACTTTCCAAAAAACAGGAGAATAAGAAGTAATAAACGATGAAATATTGATTGTGTAAAATTTTAATGACAGAAAATTATGGCAGGATAACACTAAGCAAAAAAAGAATTTAATTGTGTATCCGGTAAACTCCTTGTTTTGTGTACACAGAAGTCTTAGCTAGAGCTTAAGCAATTACTCTTGAGACTGAGCGCTGTCTGAAAATGGCAAGTAGAATGATAGGATGAATCCAGCGGAATTATCCTGGGAAAGAAGACATCATCAAGAGGGAGGAGACCAGGCAGACAAGCTTAACTTAGATACAAAGCCTTATACACAGGCAGGGTGAGGCTATTCTGAGGAAGGCAGGGTGCCTGTCACTTGGTCCATAGAGGTTCAGAACATATGTGAGCTGAGAGAGGAGGCTTACTTGTGCAAATTATCTGTTACTGTGTAACAAATTGTCTCAAAATTTAGTAACTTTAAAAAGTAATTCATCTTTTTTTTCATGGTTCTGTGAGCTAACTGGGCTCAGCAGGGCAGTTCTCCCTCAGGGTCAAATAGAAGTTTGGGTTAGAATCATCTGATGGCTCAACTGTCTGGATGTTCAAGGTGGTACACTCATGTGGCTGACAATTAGTAGTAATTGTCCCCTCAGATGGGGCTGTCAACTGGAGCATATACACAAGGACTCTGTATAATGATTCTTATTATATGGTGGCTAGGTTCTGAGAGGAAGTAGCCTAAGAATGAACATGCCAAGGTACCCAGGTAAAAACAGCAAGCCTTCTAATAACCTAGTCTCAGAAGTCCTGGATCATCCTTTTGGATGCATCCTATTGGTAAAGTAAGTCACTTAGGCCAGTCCAAATTTAAAGGGTAGTGGACTAGATTCTACCTCTTGACGTGAAGGGCAGCAGGCGCTTACAGGGAAGGAAAAGATTAATAGCAGCCATATTTCAAGCCTATTTACCACCATTGCTTGCAATATAGAGCTCTGGAAAACATTGCTACATAGAACCTAAAGCAGGGCTGTGTGTACCTCAAAGTATAAGCCAAAAAGGGCAGAGAATCCAACATTTATAGGAAGCCCAGCCTGGCTTTGGTGTCTTGCAAGCTCCAAAGAGCACAGCTGTGCTTCTGTACCTGGAGGAATGTTCCTCAGGACCAAGAGGGGCAAAAGTACATGGCAGTTATAAGACTCATAACGGTGACCAAGAGAAAAAGCTTTAAAGGTGAACTCCGGCAGCCAAAGTAAAGCACACGCAAAGTCTGCTAGCAGAGCAAACTTGGGCAGTTGTGTACTCTCTCCAAGTCTCCTTTTTTAAATCTATACCGAGGGTGTGTTCTGGCGGTAGAACTACTTCTTTGCAATGTTGTGAGCATTAACTGAGGTAATGCGTGTAAAGACCTTAGAATTAAGTGCTTTAAAAATCATTATGATTATCACGATTATAGAATTATCATTATTATTATATGATTTTGCTTATTAGCAGTGATTATGATTACAATCTAGTAGAAATTCTAATAGAAGGAAGTAATGAATAGTGCAGCCTGAGGAGCTCACGAGGAGCCCAGAAGAGGGGGTGTTTGTACCAAATCTTGAAGTTCTCCGAGCAGAGAAAGGGGGTTGTATCCAGGCAACAGGAAGCATGAGCAAAGGCATGGAGGCATGAAACAGCTTAGATGTTGGGGAAGCAGTTTATATTCAGTGTGATTGGGGTACATGGTGTCTGGGAAGAGAAAGTAGAAGTAGCACAAGGTAGGGCTACAGAAACAGGCAAGGGCCTTTCAACAACTACAACCCATTTTTATAACCCAATTCAAGCTCCCTCTCCTCCAAAAGTCTTTCATAAACACCTTACCCCAACAGAAACCTCCATCTCCTCTGAATCTTTATACACTCCTGATGTCAAACCATACACCTCAATACCTAATTTAAGGTAATATTTATTCTCAAGATTATTTTGTGCGATAATTTTTTTCTTTAGCTCTCTAATTCTCTTGTATTACCCCAACAAACAGGACCCAATAAATCTTTAGGAGACCTTTGTTGATCAGTTGATAATTCTGGCTTGTTCAGAGTCTTTCTCTGTGGTAAATAAAAATGTTTCCACTATCAGCCCATGGTGAACGATAGAGTTTTCCCAGAGCATTTCAAAGTGGCCCCTGCAGCTCCAGGGCCCTGTGCCCAAACTTGGAACATGGGCCTGGCTGGTTCCATCTCTATCCCTCATTCAGCACTGCTCCATCTTTTTTTCATTTCCTTATACAGGGACACCAATGGCCTGTCACCTCACCAGGCTGACACATAATAAGCATTATGAACAGTAGCCAGTAGTATTCTCATTAGCAACAGCTTCACTTTTAGGTCCTCAGATATCAATCAGTCTCGTTTCTATAATAGAGCACTTTCTGACTTTCATCATTTGTAATCACCATAATGGAGATGTGTTAAAGCTATAGATTCTTATTTTCTCCAGAGATTTTCAAAAGTCGAGGAATGTTCTCTGCTGGGAATTTGTTTCTGGGTGGCCTGGACAAAATACTGGGGCAGGACAGCTAGAAGTGGTACTCTCTCCGAGTCATTTTCACAATTTCTGAATAAAGCCATCCTCCGCAATCATTGTAATAGTGTTCACATAAGCTTTCAGGTCAATTAAATGACCTTGGGTATGAAGAAAAAGCTAGTTTCTTCAACTGAAAATAGGTCCCCTGCCTCCAAAGTTCAAGTGCCTTGCCTCAAATACTTATTGCAGTCGGATGAGAAGACATAACAGTCTTTCCCCAGAAAAGTACCAATACTTAAAAAGAACAGGCTGGAATTAGAACATTTCACTATTTATGAAATCCCCTGACACTGGGCAGCTGCTGCTGGTTACTCAAGGTTGACACTTTCTGGGAAGCAAGAGTTTAAAATAATTGGCTATTAATATCGTTAATTGAATGGGGAAAATCATTCATTCATATATTCACTCATACATTCATATTATAGCAGATTCTGATAGAAATATATTGATTTTTTATTCATAAAACAACAGTCCAGACTGTAACAGTCAACTTGGATTAACCAAGAGTGCTCAGGTTTCTGGTTTGTCGCCCACCTCAGGAAGCCATCTCCAGCCCCTTATTTATAGATTATATCCTCTCCCCTGTGATCTAATCATAGCATTTAGCATCTTGTATTTCAATTACCTATTTTCATATCGGTAGCCCTGATTGGGCAGCAAGCCCTATGAGCCCCATTTAATTCATCATTGTGTCCCTAGCACCTGCACTGTGCCTTGCACGTAGTAGTTGCTTAATAAATATTTGTCAAGTAGTTAAACAAAAGAGATCTGGAATGAGCATTCTTTTGTGTATTCATTTATTTATTCATATATTCAATCTCTAATAATATCTGGAAAATAAATTTATCTGGGGACTTTATAAAGAAGAAAAGAATAATAAACAAAGAATGACTGATTTCACACATGGAGATGAGTACTGGCTCTGCCAAGTTAGGTGGGTCACAACAGAGCAGTAAATGAGTAGATTCCAGTGAGTGGGTGCTTGAAAACTAGGTGGGCAGACAAGTAGACAAAACAAACTACAAAAACTTGCAACAGGATTCCAAGGCTAATTTTTCAGCCTCAGACAGGTGTGGCTGAAGAATGAGCTCAACCTGTCCTAGTTAAGATTCTCTCTCTCTCTCTCTCTCTCTCTTTTTTTTTTTTTTTTCCATTTTCTTGGGATAAAACTGCCTCCATCAGGTGATGTCACCTGCATTCCCTGCAATCTACCTGCCACCCAAACAGAAACTTATCTATATCTACTCTCCATCTTGTATCTTCAGCCTCTCCTTCTTTAATCACTGTGTTTTTGTAGATGTGGTCAAGAGTCTCTATTCTTAAGTTTAAATCCCCCTGACTTAGCTCTATATCCCTACGAAGTTACTTCCTAACCTCTCTTTTTCTTCATACTCAAGATTCCTGAAATAGCATCTTCACTCACCACCTTCACTTCTTCACCTCGTAATCACTCCTCAAGTCACTAAATCTTAGTTTCTACACCCACCATTTCATAGAAACCACACTTACCCATGTTATTTGCTAAAACCAATAGATAAATCTCAGTCCCTATTTTTCCCGACCTCTGCAGCTTTTGTCGCTGTCGACCAAACTTTCTTAAAGTTCTTCCACCCTGGGATTCAGTGATGTTATTTTCATAGAAGTTTTCCCCCACCCCTTTAGACTCAGTTTTTCAGATCTCGATCCTCAACTGCTGAGATTCCTAAAGGTTCTCCCTCCGACACTCAATCTCATTCAATTGAAGAAAGAATCTTTAATCGTGAATCCTTGCTGAACTCATTCAAATCCATATCTTTAAAGACCATCCATATGCTTGCACCTCCAAAAATCTGTCTTTCCATTCCAGAGCCTTCTCCTAAGCACCAAATCTATGCATGGAGCTGCCTGCTGGACATCTTCACCTGGATGTGCCAAAGGCAGTCTAAACTCAGCATGTTTAAAATTGAACTTATCATCTTCCTTCAAACTCTGCTCCTCCCTTCTATATTCATGACCTCAGTGAATGTCACCTCTATTCAGTTAGGCACTCAAACCAGAAACCTGGGAATCATCATCAACAATTTTATCTTCACTAGTTACCAAGATCTGTCAATTCTACTTCCGTAAAATCTTAAAATTTTAAATTTCATCTACTTATCTCCATCGCCATATCTGCTGCCGTAATTCAGGCCACTATCTCCTCTTCCCTGGATTAATATAGCCTTTAACCTGGTCTTTTCTTCAGGTTTTCATTTTCTTCACAACCAAAATGATCTTTCTAAAGAACAAAACAGACAATGAAAAAAACCCCTTCTCTTTCTCACTAACTCACTTAAAAACAGTCATAGACTCTTCCGAAGACGTCAGAGCAAGTCCACGGTCCTCAGCCTACCATGCGAGGCCCTCCTTGCCTCTCCAGCTCCACCTTCAGCCCTTCACTTCTCTTTTCTGGGCCTTTGCTTATGCTGGTCACTCTGCCTAGAATACATTCCTCTCTCTTTCTACACTAAGCAAACTTCAACCTAGCTCAAATATCACCTTTTCAGAAAAGGCTTCCTGGACTCCCAGAGTGAGTGAAGAGCTTCCTATGTGTTCTTATGATTTAACCCACTGTGACCCTTCCCCCATGGTGTGCCAAAAACAATGAGCAACTTAAGGTTTTAACCTCAGTGTCCCTAGCCTAGTACCTTGTCCCTGTGAGTCTTTTAATTTTTTGTGTGAATGAGTGAATGATTTAAAGAAGGAAGGAAGGAAGGAAGGAAGGAAGGAAGGAAGGAAGGAAGGAAGGAAGGAAGGAAGGAAGGAAGGAAGGAAGGAAGGAAGGAAGGAAGGAAGGAAGGAAGGAGAAAGGATGGGTAGCTTGGTGAATGAAATCACATGTGACTCTTAATTTCACTCCATATTGTATATCCATAATGCCCTCTAGTGACTGATCGGTTCATTGTAGGTTTGGAGGATACTGGGCCAATTAGCAAACCTGATGTGTGAAACGCTCCGCACTGGGCACTGAACAGGCTCACAGTCTAATAGAACAATAACACATATATGAAAGAATCACCCTACTCTAGGTGCTACGTAAAGCAAACAGTCTGGAAAAGTAGCAATAACAAGAGTTTGGAAGTAAACCAACTCAAGTTCTGCCAGTACTAGCTGGGCAAATTTTCTAGCCTCTCTAGGACTGTTTTCTCATCTTTAAAACAAGGGTCATAATACCTACATCTCTGGGATGTTGGGAGAATTAAAAGAGAAGATGTTCATTCCAGGCATGTGTTAGGTTCCTACAGAGTAGGCCCTCGACGAAAGCTACCTCTCTCCCTCCACCTGCCTCACTCACTCATGAACATGCAACTCTCTCAGGAACCTATTAAAGCTGAATTGAATGAGAGAAGGCAGCTTCATCCATGCCTAGAGAGCTGGCACACCTCTAAAATCCTTGGTTTTAAAAGGTTGGTGACTCTCAGGGAGTCCATGTGGTATCCAGGCAAGAGCTCCTGAAACGTGACCCCATCTCTGCGGCACAGAGTTGGGTCTGTGTGTAGCTGAGGCATCCACTGCTCCCCTTCTTCATCTACAGAGTTATGAACCCCAGTGTTGGCCCATATTGTTGTTGTTGTTGTTGTTGTTGTTGTTGTTGTTGTTGTTTTATAGCATCTAGAAATGACTGTGGCATTCTCTTCTTCTAAAGCCTTCAATTGCTATCCAATTGCTATTCAAAAACTAAAGGACACAACCCTGATTCCTCAGTATGACATGCAAAGTTGTCTGAGGCCTGGGCCTCCTCTCTCTCTGCACCCATCTGCACTCTCTGCTTCAACTACACTAAGTCCTTATAGAAAACATGATCCCTGAACATCTCGCTCTCCAGCACCTCTGGGCCTTCTTTGTGCTCTTTCCTCTGCCTAAAACACTCTGTCCTCAGTTCAGTGCCTGGCAAAGTCATCTCCATTTTCTAAGAATCAGCTCAAGCATCAATTCCTTGGAGCAGCTTCCCCTCATCTGGGTCAGTTACTCTTTCTCTCGGTTTCCACAGCCCCCACCTCAGCACCACATCGCCATTTCCTGATTATCTTTTTACTCCTGCCTTTGAACCTGCACTTAACGAGAGCAGAAACCAGGTCTTACTCAACACTCCCACCCTCAACAGGTACTCAGTGAAGGTTATTGAGCCTAACCAGACCACTAGACTCCAAGAAGTTGCCCTTTCAGGCTCCCCCCACTGCTAGTATAGACATATCTGCCTGACTCACGTCTAAAGATTGTTGCTATCATGCTCACTGAGTCATACCTGTCTAGCTGAACCCTCTTTTCGATTGACCCATGCCCATTTTGAGGCCCCATGTGCTGAAAAAGCCTGAGTCAAAGCCAAAGGAAGCAAAGCCAGAGCAAAAGCCCAAATTAAAGTCAAGTTAGAGGAGATGCATAACCATAAATAGTAGGCTGCACACAAGATGTTCTTTTTGAAATATCTTATGCAGTGCCTATCATGAACCAGGCATACTTCTGAGTGCCTTAATATACTGACTCATTTAAATCTGCACAAACATTAGGTGAGGCTAATCTATCGTTCACCCTATTTTACATATGGGGAGAAAATGAATCATGAGGAGGTCAAGTAACTTTCCCATGATAACAAAGCTAAGAAGTTATAGAGCTTTTGTGAAGGGCAAGGTGGGCCCAGAAATAGGTACATAATATATCCTTTCAGAAGTAGAAAGAATCAAGAGGAGGAGGAAAATGAGTAGGAATGGGGTGGGCAGGCAGCTTGACCATTCACCTATTATTCATTCGATAAAAATTATTATGCATCTGTGCCTGGTTCTGTGTTAGGCTCTAGAATTATAGCAGTGAATAAACAGATTCAGACCCTGACCTTTGGTGGTCATAGTGCAGTAGAGGAACTAGGCAAATAATCACACAAATAATTAATGCATATACATTATGGAAAGTGCTGTAAGGGAAATGTGCATAGCACCATGAAACTGAATAGAAAGAAGTATCTAATAAATATTGGGGCTCAGGGAATTACATTTATGATGAGACAGATGGTAAAGATGGATAAACCAAATGAAGGATGGAAGAGAGAGAAAGTTCCAGGTAGAGGGAGCAGCATGTGCAAAGTTCCTGAGTCAGGAAGGAATTTGGATGTTCAAGGAGCTAGAAGAAGGGCGATGTGGCAGAGGGACAAGAAATGAGGCTGGTGAGGGAGGCACAAGCCAAATCATTCAGGACTTTAGTTCAGAGCATGTAGGAAAAAACTGAGTTAACAAGGAGGTCAAGTCAGAAGCAGAATTTAAATGCCACGTTTAAAAGTTGGAACTTCATCTTTGACATACAAGATGTTTTGGAGGCCAAGTCAGGGTCTTGGCATGTTACTTTGAGATTAAAAATAACACCAACCAAAAAGGGTAGGTGTTTAGTGGGGTGAGAATGGGGAGATTTGAAATGTTCAGGAGAGCAAATATGACCATCTGAATGGTCAGTGGAAAGAGTTAACCCCTTCTTGCCCTTGATATCTTATCTTCATCACCCTAAACACTCGGCAAAATAATAAGCCATCATTTATCAGCGTTCTGCAAGGTAGCATTTAAAACTGAGGCAGGGTAATAAATCAGGCACATATAATTTGAGCCCTGAAGTATAGTAATTCTTCTTTTAATGCAACATCTGGTATAGATAATACAATTTGCGAAGGGAGGGAGCAAGAAGGCTGTGCAGGGCCCTCGTTATTTGTGCAAGCAGCACTGGAAGCTTGACTTCCCTCCCATCCCTTCCAGGAACACCACAGACTTAAAAGGAGCTTTATTATTATTCCCTCAGCTGGCCAAAAGGGAAATCAAGTTAATTATAGACTTGTTTGCCGGTTATTAATTAAACCCCAGCTAAACATAAAAACACAGGGGAAGTGCCATTTCCCACCCTGTGCTTCCAGCCTCTCGGAGCTGAGGAGTCGACGTTCCTGCCTCTGCAGTCCACTCTGCGTCCTGTTTCCTCTGCGGATTTTCTCAGGAGGGTCCCAGGGCCTTTGCTCTGAGTGCAAACAAAACCTTATTTTTAGCTGGGAAGGAACACAAAATTGAAAGCTCTGAAACAGTAGGGGGACAATAGGAGGAAGCATGTAGACACTGACTGGTCTTGACACCAGGGCTCTAGGGGCTGCCACACCGTCCTGCGCCCTACAGCCTCTCAGGTTCTCCAGTTTCCCTAGTCCTCAGTTGGATGCCCCAGCATGGGTTGCATAGTTGTTGTGAGGCAACTCTACATAGTGACTAGAAGCACAGAGAAGCTTTTGGCACATGACCAGAGCATTAAACTTGCTCCCTTCTACAGGATCCTTGACAATGAGCGAGTTCCTTCACCTCTCTGTGCTTCAGTTACCCCTCTCTAAATGGAGACACTAACAGTGCCCAGCTCCTCCCTATGTCGTGAACCTTAAACAAGACAAAGCTTGTCAAGCACTCGGCAGGTGCCCAGCACATAGTTAGTTGCTAATGAATATTAGTTTCCTTTCCCTCACTCTTCCACGATGACAAGTTTCATGTCTGTATCTCTCACATAAATATCAAATTCTAGAAGGTGCATATGTGACCTTGACACATCTCAAAACCTTTCTAAGCATCTATTTTCTCATCTCTAAAACAGGAGCAAGACCAGGGAGGATCACTAGGAGAACTGAATTAGATAGGAGCAACCTAGTGCCTGACTCTGATCAGATGCCTAAGGTATGTTAGTGACTAAATTATCTGAAAACAATCCTCAGAATAATTAAAGAAGAGATTATCAAGCCAGTATTTGTGGCATGGAAAAGGGAGTAGAGAGATTAATCAAAGGGGCTCACACAAAATTAGCCTGATTTTCAACTGGAGTTAAGAAGCTAAATTACCAGATCAGGAGTATTCCATAGATGCTGTACAAAGACATCAAAGAAAATTTGCCAGATTCCTTGGCAACATCTAGACAAACCATCAATCTAGCCTCCTTGAAGTCTTTCAGTGGGCATTTTCTCTCCTTGTCCATAGAGACCTGTGACCATCGTGTCTGACTTACCTTACCTGTGCTGTTCTTGGATGGGAAGAGCCAAGGACAAAGCCCTCTGACCATCACTGATTTCCTTCGGAACAATATTTCTCAGTGTTGCTAGCCACATGGATGAAGATAAAAGCATTCTAGTGAAATTTGGTGTTAGCTTTGCATCTTGGGTTCATGGACCTTCGCTGACATTATTCAGATCAATTCAAACAATTTATTTCTCTCATTTGTTATTCTTTTAAACGTATTGTTTCCACTTTCCACCTATCTCTAGCATTAATCCTTAAACTCGGATCCAAGCTAAAAATTCCTATAACATGGCGAACAAGACCTGTGAAACAGATAGGAAACACATAATTGCCCAAATCACATTTAATCACAATTTTACTAAGTGCTGGGTGCTAAAAGAGCATATCGCAGAGGGATCAAAGCTAATGTCTCATTTGATCTCTTAGAAACATTCTCATAAATAGTGCAGAAATTGTTATGCCAATTTTCAAGGTAAAACTGAAGCCAGAGAACTCATGTGATAGTTACAACAATGGAGTTATCATAGAAGGAAGGAAAAGAGACCAAGAGAAGGTAGGGTGGGGGAGGGGTAGAAAAACATTCGTGAATCGTAAAGTGCTATATGTACGAAAAGATGGTGACAATTGCCATTCTTACACCTTGAGATTCTATCAAAAAAAAAATTAAAATAGCTTATATCAGTGTTGCCACATCTTTTTTTTTCTAGCTCTCTGTAGGATGGGATGGGATAGGGATCTTGGGAGAGTTTGTCTCAAGGTAGACTACCCTCTATTCTATTGCCTGCCAAATAAAATTCTTCAATACTAAGTGTACTAACTTGGAAAAATTATTCAGCCTCTCAAACTGTTCGCCTAGTCTGCAAGAAGTGGATGATAATGTCTAACCAACAGGATTACAATCAGCATTAAATGAAACAACATATATACAGCTTACCACATACTTCTTGAGGAATTAGAACTCAGTAAATAGCAACAGTTTCCCTTTCCTTCCCTTCTCCTCTCTGGAGAGGTCTTCATTGCCCAAGAAGATGAATCAGCATTCTAAAAGCCTAGCAGGAGATTGCTCTCAGAGGCTGCCCTACACTGTCAATATGTGGTTTTGGTCTTGGCTCCAGGAACTCAAAATTTTAAAAAGAAATATAACTGGCATGCCCCTCATTTCTAATTTCCCACGTGCCACTCATGCCTTACCAATTACATGTAGGACAGAGTGCTTCTGAGGGAAGGAAAAAGTGTGTGTGTGTGTGCGTGTGTGTGTGTGTACATGTGTGTATGTATGTGCGTGTGTGTGTGTGCACACGCAGAGGGTATATGGGAAGATTCAATGGTTTTCATTTGCAGCTCTGAGAGCCTGTGAATAGTTTAGTAAGAAAATACCTCCTCCTCTTTCTCTAAGAATTGAGCAATAACACATTTGTAGCTCTCCTTAAACAGAAAAGCTTGGGGAGGGCGTTAGAGGTAGAGCTTGACTGTTGCATTCCAAAGACTTAACCATCCAAAGTCTACAGAATTGCTACATATCCCAGAACTTCCACATGCAAAACTGATTGTAGAACTTCCTCTCCAAGAAGCTTCATCTGTTCTAAGGAGGTGGCATGCTTCTTTGTGGTGATGAGAAAGACATGTCCCAACTCCCATCCTGTGCCTAGCTTTGTGCTAAGTGATAGGTGGCTGGTGATGGGGTGGATAAGGCAGTGGCAATCTTCTGCAGATGAGACATAGCAAGTTGCAATTGCATAGCAAGAAGTAAAGCAACTCACTGGGAAGTATTGTTTATTATTAAGCAGCTACAATACGTTAGGTGCTTTCGCAGCATCTTCCATTTCATGGTGTACTTGACCCTCACAATGATACTGAGGAATAGGAATTTTTAGAAAGGTGATCAGAGACAAGTAACTTATGCCTGTATTGTACATGGAGACACTGGAGCCTAGAAACCATAAGTGGGAGAGTTAGAATTCAAATTTGGGGCTGACTCCAGAACCTAGTCATATCTGGCTGTTCACACAGCCATCAAAGACCATGAGAAAGTGAGACTAAAAGCAAAATTATTACAGTAGGCAGAATAACTCAAAATTCACAGTGAAGATAGGAAAATTCATTAATGGGGCAAATAGCCTTTTATTTTTCTTAAATTAAAACCTGGTAAATGAATGGTTACCATGTCCTCAAGAAAAGGTTAGAATATGGGCAGGATCCTCCACTGAAATAAGCAAGGATGCATGTAATTGATTTGAGAAAGACTTACATCAAAAAAATTAAATCAAATTTTGGCACATGAAAGGGTAAGCTTCAGTTATTGGAAAATTTACTTAGGTGACACAGCTCATTTCCTGATGAAGCCAGATTAATGGGACATTACTGAACCTAATTCTTCAAGAAGTAAATGACTCACTCTCCTCCTGCTGGGCTGCCTGGAGCTTTCCATGTGCTTGGCCTTCAGCCCTTTCTGAAAACCCAAGTGCTAAGATGGGAAACTCAGCTGGTAAAGAGAAGGAAAAGAATCAATCCTTTTTGTTCTCTAGCTCCTGGTTTCCCAGTTTAAGTAGGTCTTAAACAAAGTGGCATTTGAATAGCCAAAATATATACCCCTTCCACCAAATTTAAAGTTTACTTCAAGTTATTTGGAGCTTACTGAGGAGGCCTAAGGTGATCAACAAGGCTAGATGGGCAAAGTCTTGGAAAGAACAAGATTAGAGAATGGTTGCAAGGAGACCTGGGATTGGCCCTCTCGGAATGGGCACAGAGCATGAGGCTATTTGTGTCAGTGTAGATGTTCACAGAAAAATATGTTATCCACAGCAAAGGGACACTTAATCATCAGACGGTCAAGATGTCCTATTACGTGGTTAGTTTCTTTCCCCAGTCACCCTGATGCTTGCTCAATGGGCTTATGAACAAAGTGGTCATAGTCTCAGGGATGGAGGTTAGCAGTGCTATAGCCAGAGTGACTTTGGTCAAAGTCTATGTTATTGAACCCATGCACGAGTGTCCAACCCATTAACAGCAGAGACCATTGCTGAGCCTCGGGTATGGCATCATTTCCAAAGAGAGCATTCAGCTACCTGGTCTGATCATGCAGGGGACAGTAATTTATCCTTACTGGAACAGGTACCATTATGTATCTGGATGTGACGTCCCTGTTCACCACGTTTCTGACAACATCTCCATCTACAGACACAAGAACGCTTTATTCTACATCATGGAATGCCACGCAACCTTGCTTCTAACCAAGGAACACATTTTACAAAAAAAAAAAAAGAAAAAAGTAGGACAACGTGCTCATGACCATGAGTCGTATCATGAACTCCATCACTCAGAAACAAAAAGTCTATCAGATAGAATGGCAGAATGACCTACTAAAGATTCAGTTATGATGCTTGTTAAATGGCAGTACTTTCCAGGCTGGGGTAATGTGCCACAAGAAGAAGTATATGTTCTGAACTACAAGTTCATATTTGATGTCATTATTCCATGGCTGGAATACTTGGCTGTGAGAACAAAGAAGCAGGTGGATCTTTCTTCACCGTTAACTGTAAAGACCCATTCACCCAATTTTACTCCCATTGCTATGAATTTGGGTTCTGATAGTTTAGAGGTCTTATTTCCCAAGGAAGGAATATTGCTATGAAGGGACACAACGATGGTTCATTTAACTGGAAGTCAAGACTACCAACTGGCTGGTTTGTGCTTCTACAACACGAACTAACGTGACTAGTGGTAAAAGTTAATGGAAGACCACAGCAACCTGATACATTCAAATCTACTACAGGTTTAGACCCTCTAAGAATGAAGGTTAGGGTCATATAATCTGGTAAAGAACAATGACCCATTGAGGTGCTAAATGAGGCAAAGAGTACATCCTTTCAACTGTGGAATGAGGAAGCTCTTAGTATAACCATGCCCTTGCAATCTTCTGCAGAAATGAAGAAGGTTGCAACTATGCAACCAGTCACCTTCACTATCTGTAATTTCTCCCTCACATCTGAATGAAGTCTAGGTGATTTTATCTGGCTGGCAAAAACTGTATTCAAGGAACACTGGGAAAGAGATTATCTTGCGTTTCAGCTTCTCTAGCAGGAAACGACTCTGCCTTCTAATGAGATTGATAAGATAGAGAAAGAAGAAGAGGGTTAAACTTGGGGGTTAAACAAAGAGGGTTAAACAAAGAAATATATTAAACACCTGCCATGAATCAGGCAACATTTAAACTGAGATTTGAAGATTAGGTAGGTAGGAGGCAAACGGCTAGAAGGGAAATGACGTTCCATAGAGAACAACTATGCAATGGTTCAGAGCTGTCTTGAGTGTGCCAATCACATCATGGAATTGGGATGTAGAGTGAGTGGAGAAGAATATCACTGTCCACAGTGGAGAAGTTACGCTACCTGGCCAACCTCACACAGCTTGATGTAACTCAAGTACAGGTCACTCTGAGGCCATGTCCAGTTCCACCACCACAGGTCTCCCAACCTCCAACTCTGGAGAGGCCTTAAATACCCAGCCAGAGGGCAAAGGACTGAACATGCTGGGCCTGGATCATCATAAACCTACTGATCAATGCAGAGTTGAATACTAAGGCTTTTCTCTGAGAGGCAGGTATGGGGTCCAAGAAGATGCCAGAGTGCTCGCCAGAAGGAAACTCTTGGTTCCACAAAGGCAGATTTTGCAAAATATTTAGTCTCATTCTTCAGATACAAGCAAATTCTTGCCACATCCATGTTCTAAGTCAAAAAGCAAAACTTTCGTTTCCTTTGTGACAATAAGGAGTGGTCCGTGTGAGAATAAAATATACTACTGACCAAAGGGAAGGAAAGAAAAGGCTCGAATTTGGTCAACGTGAAAAGAAAAGCTGAGGAGCAAGACCCACGGCTGCCTCCCCAGGAAGTCCTATTAACACGGACAATGGCTCAATTGTTCCCTGCCAACGAAACTTTTCAGTTCCCAACCTGGGAGCCACGCACTGTCTTTTTCTATTGCTCTCCTTGAAATACAGTTTATTGGAAATACTGCCAGATCTCCAGGGGGGAAACAAAAGGCTGGCAATAAAATGAAACACCTAATTAACAGAGAAGACTGTTCTACTGTTGCCAGAGAACTTTCTGCAAGACTCCTGGCTTCTCAAAGAAAGTAGTTAGGGGTGAGGGGACCCAAAGAGCACTGAGCACCTATTATTATGCACACAATGGTGGCTGAAGGTAGTAGCTTGGAGTAGTGGTTATGAGTATTGACTTTGGAGTCAGAATGCCTGGGATCAAATCCTACTTTCACCACTTACTAAGACAAGTGGTATAAGCCCTGGGGACCTACAAAATGAGGGTAATTACTTTCCTTCTTGAGGTTATTGTGATCATCGAATGAGTTAATTAATCGAAGTGATTAGAAAACTACACCTAGTAAGTGTTAGATAAGTATTAGCTATTATCATCATATGCAAGGTGAGTCCACTATTATATACATCATCTCACTTTATTCCTGCAACAACCAGGCTAGGGATTATTACACCCAACTCACAGGTGGTGAAATTGAGGAACAGGAAGGAAAGTTAAGTTGTCTAAGCTTATGTAGCTAGTACACGGTTGAAGAAGGACTAAAATGCATACTGTATGATTTCAAAGCCTGAGCTATTTCCAGAATATCATGCTGCTCACTTCCCCTGCGAGAGGGCTGTCTCATCACTGTGTCCATTTACAGCCTCAGAAGTTCCACTATTGGCCCTGGTCTATTAGGGCCCAGAGTCCCCTGCCTCTGTACTCTATGGCCGGTGGACAAATACAGGCCACTGGCCATAGAGACTACAGGGAGAGGGCCCAGGGACAAGCACAACTTTTCAGGCAGCAGCTGGCCTGTTATAATCAAGAGAGGAGATTTAAAAAGGAGGTTAACATAAGAAAGGGTGACAGAAGGAGGAAAACAGCTCTATTTACATTTATTTATGTTTGTTTATACATTTGTATCCAGCCTTGATTTTAAGGGATCACACAGCAGGGTAAAATTGAGTCTCACCTGGGGCAGCAAGTTTCTAATGAGTCTCCTTGAAGTCTCACCTCAGTGACTTTTTCAACTTTCATTTATCATTTTTCAAAACAATATAAAGCCTTGGCAGACAGCCTATTTCTTTCTCCAGCATCCCATCCCACCTGCCTTCTACAGAAAACCATAAAGTAAAGCATCTGGCAAAATGCTTCATACATAGTTGGTGTTCAACATTGTAAGATGGCTCCAGGACCAGCAACTCCCCACAGTTCCCAGCAGAGTTATCGAACGTCCAAAAGTAGCTGCTGCCCTGGAACTTGAGAGAAGTGCATTTGTACAATCCTTTCTCTTCCTTCCTCTCCCTACCTCCGGGAAGTCCTCTCTTCAGCCAAGATGGCCAGGACTGCAGGCTTGTCACATTTGCGTGTGTGTTTGTATGGATATGAGTGTCTTCCCACTGGGAAGCCAGCATAGAAAGTCCCACCCTTAACCCTTCTGTCTCAAATTGAAACAAGCTGTTTATAATTGTGAGCGAGCCCAGCTTACACCAGCTGGGCCCTGCTCGGAGCTTCAGAAAACGCTGTTTCATGTTCAGATGCAAATGACTATTTCCTCTCTAGAGCGTGCCCGGACGATGTTCCCATCCGAATGGGGAGCAGAGGGGAACAGAGGCTCTGGAAGAACAGAGCTGCCAGGGCTGTCGGGATGAATTATGCTGTGCTGAAACTTTCCCTGAATTCAAAATGTGGTCAATGCTCCACAGGAGGTGCAAAGAGCAGGGGAAGGGCATTGTTCTCAGGGTCTCCCCACAGCTGTTCCTGCGCGTCAGCCCACTGCCAACCCTTGAAGACTGGCACTCATGGCCCCTAAACTGGTTCTTCTGCCTCCAAGAGTGCCTTCTCCAATCTATCCCAAATGTCCACTGCCAGAGTGATTCAATCATTCATTCATTCATTCATTCATCCAGATATTGGTTATTGGACACTTAATTGTGCACAGGGGATACACAGGTACCACATGCGGGGAAGAGGGACCCTGTCCTCAGGAGGCTTATATGCGATGATCCTTCTCATGTATAGTTCTCACATCACTCCTCCACACTCGAAAGTTCTCAACGGCTCCCAATGGCCAGTCGAACACAAATTAGACTCCGTAATGCCAAGTGGGTCCAACAGGCTCAGACCCAAATTTGCTCGTCCAGTCTTAAGTTTTATTTACCACCTATGATCCAGTCATGAGCCTGTTGAACATCTACCCACCCTGCAAGTTTTCGCTGCTATACCATCTCTTTGGAACCATCCAGATTCCCCAGTAGGAATGAACCCTTCCTTCTGTTGTGTTCTTACAGCAATATCCCAGCAATTTACAGAGAGGGGAAACAGCAGTGTTAACCCCAAAATCCAAACTGACCTTTTCACAGTCTTGTTCTCCCCAGACCTACTTGTGTGTTAAGACTGATTAATTACCGTCCTAAATATGACTGGGCTCCTTGATGTGGAGATTTAACTAAAATTTATTGAGGGCCTAATAATGTGCCAAGGTCTGTGCTATACTTCCATTTATTTTATTTCTTCCTGCCCTCTATTTTACCCTATATTCAGATGAGAAAAACAGACTTCAGAGAGGTGAAGTAATTTGCTCAATGTCATACAGCTAGTGAAACAGGCTTCCCTGCTCATTCCCTCAGTCATTTCTCCCACCTCCAGGGCACTGTGGTGTACGGGGGGCGCCTGTGCAAAGTTACAGGATAAACACTGCACATCTACCTAGGGCATTCTTTTCACTTACTGGTAAGTAATTTAAATACTATTTGATGTCAAGAATATCTACATTAAAACAAACCCAGATGTTGCATACTATGGAGTGGAATTTTAAGATTGCATAAATTTTGAAGATGAAATGCAAGTCTTCAAATCCATTTTGCAGCAGAGGAAGGGTCTTTGGACTTTGCTTCAGGCCTCTCCCAGCGCGGGTCCCCATTCAGACTCCTGTGCCATGAGGACTACTTGGATGAGAAAGTTTCCTGTAATATTGCATTTTCTTACTGAATAGTGTGTGTTTCTCTGCTCCTAAGAGTCGGGCCTTGCACTTGGCAGTAACTGACTGATATCGTTGGCTGAATAATATGTTCACGATGAGCTGATTTCTCTTGTAATATTTTCAATTCTATAGGGACTTTAGCTGCCTGAACCTAGAGAAAAGCAAAATGGTAGAAATTCTGTCATCGTGTTAAGAAGGAGTTTACACTGTGAGGGGTATGAGGAGATGTGAACTTCATGTCCCTCAGTGACTGCTCCACATATTTAGAATTGATTCTAGCTGGTATTGAGTAAGAGCAAGGCTGGGTTTCCTGAGTACAAATGAGTTCTGGATAACATATGTTTTTGTTTTCATTTTGTTAATTATTCAGCAAGAGAACTCAAATTTATCATGTAGCACATGAGCCACCACATCTTCCCCTCCCTTACTGTTCATGTCAATGGCAAATTTGGCTTAGTTATAAAACTCATTTCTCTACATTCCAAACTTAACTTCGGGATCCTTCTCAACAGAGCCCTCAGGTAGCTGCTGCAAATGGACCAGATTTGGCACAAGTCTTTGCCCTCCCAGATCCGGAGCACAGTCATCAGATAAAGAGGCCTATTCCAGGTCTTCCCCAATCAGTTCAGCAAATGTCGATTGAGTATTTACTGCACATATGCCCACTTCACACCTGATTCTAAACAGAAATCTGACCACGCTGATCTCCTCTGTAGCCTACTTCTGTGGCATCACACTTCCTTCAGTCCACATTCCTTGGCCTGATATTTACAGTCCTCCATCATCTGTCCCAGACAGACTGTCAGACCCTTCTTGTCGCACATCCGCAGTGACCCTGCCCTTCAACCTATAAATGATGTTCCCACCTAACCATCTGCCGTCTCCACAACTTCACATACCTGCTCCCTTGGCCTGAGGCAACTTCCTTTCTCCTTTGCCCACATCAGTGGTTCTCAGACTTAACCATACATCAATAGACTGGTTAGAACACAGATTGCTGGGCCCCCATAACCAGAGTTTCTGATTCAGTAGGTCTCGGATGGGCCACAAGAATTTGCATTTCTCACAATTTCCCAGGCAATGCTCGTGCTTCTAAGCTAAGAACCACACTTTGAGAACTATGGCTCTAGATAACTCTGGCCTGCCTTTAATGCTTAACTGAAGCTTCTCTTCTTCCAGGAAGCCCACTCTGATTGACCTCCTTCTATATTGTGTTAGGTTCCTCCTTTGGGTCCCCAGACTCCCTGTTATTTCCTCTGTCCTAGTACATAAACAGTCATGAAAAAATTACCTGTCAATGTGTCTATATCTCCTCTCAACTTTAAGTTTCTTGAGTATTATCACCGTGGTTCCATCCTCTCTTACTTAGAGTGCTGCCTCAATCTCTTCCCTGGTCTCCAGGCCTCTGGTCTGAACAGCCCCCTTTCATCTCTTATACTAACTCTGCCACAATCTTGCTTAAAACTCTTTCATGTTCCCACACGGCAATCAGGGAAAAGGCCAATTCCTAATCATAGCACTCAAACCCCCAGGTTTGTACTCCAACATAATTTTTAGACTCATCCTCTTATGCACTATCTTCTCAGTATCCCAAACTGCTTTATCCTTCAGTGCCAGTTGCTCTGCAAAGAATGCCCTTCTGCTTTTTATTCCTGAAAAAATCCTATTTATGCTTTGAGGCCTAATATGTACTTCCTTTTGTTGAAACACTTAGACAAGTAAACAACCCTCTCTATCACCCAGAAGACTCTCCCAACTAGACTGTGTATTACTAAAAGACTGGATCATATCTATTTCTTTGGCCCCTACTAGAGAGCCTGGTATATAGGAAGAGCCCAATGACTATTTTATCAATCTAACTTCTACCCGGAGGAATATAAAAGCAAATTTGGGTTTTATGGACTCTAATTTTCTTCAAAATTCCTTTAGAATCTCCATCTCGAAGAAACCATTTCACTTGTATTTAAAAGTACGGTAGGTCTCCTTACAACCTGGAAAAAAAAAAATCTGGCCCTGCTTGTCCAATGCACAAGCCTAGTGAGATTCAGATTTTTTCAGTGGGACTAAAATGTGTTTTCATAATCAAATAATCAAAAGAGGGAAATCTTGTGAAATTTGCTAACAGCTGGGGTGGCCTCAGTGTTTTCCCACAGACTTGAGTGAAGAGCAGAAATTCAAGAGGACTTTGTAGCCCTCCACTTTGTACACAAATACACGAACATTATGTAAAGAGAGTTTGAGAATAGACAGAGAGGGAGAGAGACATGTCTACACCAAGATTCAGGGAGAGACAGAAGTAGAAACAGAGAGAGAAACAAAAGACAATAGGAAAGTGAGAAAAGCTAAAAAAAAAAAAAAAAAGAAAGAAAGCAAACAGTGAGAAATAAGGGAAGACAAAAAACATAACAGTGCAGAGATGAAGGAGAAGGAGGAGGAAGAAGAAAAGGAGGAGGAGGAAGAGGAGGAGAAGGGGAAGGAAGAGAGAAGAGAGATATTGTAAAAAAGATACAAACACATGCACACATATATGTAGATGAGACGCCAGAGAAACAGATTAAAGAAAGATAGCCAAAGGCTGGCCATGTCTCTGAGCTGCTGTACCGTGACAACTGTTCCACAGTAGGTACTAATAAATATTTTTGAATGATGTGGAATAAAAATAGAGGGGAAGAGATACTCAGATGTACAAAGAGAGAATAGGATACAGTTCACACTAGATGTCTGCTGTTTTCTTACCTCATACCCTATAAGCAATGGAAAAATTACAAATCAGCCAAGAGCACATATGAGCATGAGATCTCCAGTTTCAGCAATAGCCTCCAAAACCTTAAGGGCTCATCAGGGACACGATGTCTTCTAGCCCACTAAGGGCCAGGCCAACTCTGGGAAGAGGCTGAACAGATCATAAAATTCTTCTCTGAGATCAACACAGTAATAAATTGTTTATTCCATCCTTGATTCCATCCACCACCCATGAGGGAGGAAAAAGGCAGTCTGGGCACCTGGCTTCGGGTCTGGGCCTTATAGCCAACTGAAGGATCAACTTGTACAGGTCACTGGCCTTCTCTGGGCCTCAGTCTTCCCAATTGTAATGGGGACATGGGGTGGTAAATGGACCAAATCACTTTCTCTTTTTTTTTTTTTTTTTGGTAAAATCATTCTTTTTTTCCCCCCAACAAAACCATGGGCAAAAGTCCAATGTATAAAATTGATTAAAAATTAAAAATGGGATTTCCCTGGTTCAAATTAGGTGAAAGCTCCACAGAGCAAGAACAGTTCTGCTGAGCACCAAGGTACCAAGGAACTCAGAAATCATCTAATCCAGAGGTTTTGAAAGGGGCCCATTCTCTGTTTCTTTAGGATTCCGTTATGCGGAGCCCACATGTCTACTACTCAAGAGCCCTCGGTGGCTGGCTTACCCAGAACACCATTAGTCCTGGGTATGAGGGGCCGCAGCCAAGGACCTGTGGGTTAAAGCAGGGTTCCCCACAGTACCTGTCCATGGCCTGTTAGGAACTGGGCTGCACAGCAGGAGGTAAGTGGTGAGTGAGAAAGAGAAGCTTCATCTGTATTTGCAGCCGCTCCCCAGCGCTAGCATCCCGATTTAGCTCCACCTCAGATTATCAGGCATTAGGTTCTCATGTGAGCACTGGTCCCTGGTGCCAAAAAGGTTGGAGACCTCTGGTGTTAGAGGGTCCATATATTTCCTTTATCTCTCCCCTCCCTTCCCCTCCCCTCCCCTCTCTCAGACCCACACACACACAACTCATTAAAGAACACATGGGCACCTTATCACTGAGGACTGGGGCTCAGCACTGGCACAGCATTCTCCAGACTAAACCTATCAGGCTCCAACAAAAGGCTTCCTCTCTTTCTCTCTGTCCTTGAATCAAAGAGCAACTGGGTCCAAATGCTGTGAGAGTTTGTGCTGCCAGTATTGGAGATGATCCTGCTTCTGAGAGTGGAGATAACTGAGGGGTGGAAGTGCCCAGATAAGAAAAAGAAACAAGTTAACTGGTCCAATTCTTCTATTCAGATACCAGGAATGCAATCCATTCCTCCATAGCAAAATATTGCTTTTCAGCAGTGCTGAGGGACCATTTTCTTACTATCTTTTGAACATTCCAATTCATAATTCCAAAGGTATTTACCAATGAATATAATATTCACAATAGCTAAGAAACACTTTGTAATATTAAACAATTCAGTTTCTTAGAAATGTATATATACTTAGGTCTAGATGAGTCATGAGCGATGTATGATAACTATAAAGCATAATTAGGTGGTCATTAAGTTTTAGATTTTTAATAGTGTTATTTTTATAAAAATATTTAAATATTCTTAATTAAATTTTTTAAATAAGTAAAATTTTACATTTAAATATTTTATATTTTTGATATTCATTGAATATAATTTATATTTTACCTTTTGATTTGAATATCTTATAAAAATAAATTTAAAAATACATGAACATTAAATTTTATTTTTCATTTATTGATGAAAATATTCAAATTATATATGCTTGAGTACAATTATATTTTATCTTCAGTCCTTTGGAATAGATTGTTGAGAATGAGCACAAATTGTGCTTGTGATAGAAATAGAAAATATAAAGGTAAATTTCAGGGGAAAAAATGGCTGAAAAGAACAAAAATAGAAAAAAAGATCTACCAAATTTTTTTAAATGAGAAACAGTAAAAAAAACTTTGCAATTTCTCAAACTAAAAATAAGGATTTAAAATGGCAAGATTTCTGTAACATCTAAAAAGGCAAGTGATACCAAATATTGCCATGATGTTTTACAGAATTATGTTATTTGACTAATATTTAGCCAAATATAACGAATGATATTTTACATGGGACTAAACACACAATAGTTATAGACTACATAGAAAATTTTAGGTTTAATTAGAATGATTTGACATTTAAAGCGACAATAACAGAACTTGCAAATTTTATTTTTTAAATAATGAGACAAATGATTACTCTGCAGTATGAAATATTCAAAATAAAAACTTGATTTAACAAGGAATAAAGGGGGGAGAAAAAATTTTTAATTTAAAAGAATATTATAACACTAAATAATATTACTTAGTTCAATTAGTTTGTGGCAGGTATAAAAGTCATACAGTACAACTGGAAAATATTGAAATTAATTAGTGTTAGATTCGTGTCACAGCTCTTTCAAACTGTGTAGATTTTGACTTTATTGAAGAACTGAGAAAACAATTTCATTTTTAGACGCCGGTTTAAAAGATTGTTGAGGGTAAGCTTATTATAGAGATGCTAACATGGTGGGTAAAGGAAAAGATATACAGCCAGAATCCAGAAGTATTCTTACGCTTTGCATGTTACACAGTCTAGTTTGTTGCTAGAAGATTCAGCCCCAACTGTGCCATTACCGATGTCATTCTTTGGAGCGATTCAAAGATTATATTCAGTATTTTCAAAACCTGCTCAAAAATTGTAAGGTCTGATGAAATACATATCATCTTTGGCCTGCCAACTCTCTCTATCACAAGATAAGAATGCTGACTAAATGCAATCAAGTAATTAGATTTAAAATTGATTTTTATCAGGATATAACTTACCCTAAAATGTACCTGTTTTAAGTATTCAAATGAATTGTGACAAATGCACCTACCAACATAACCCACTCCAATCAAGATGTCATATATTTCCATCAGCCCAGAAAGTTCTCTCATATGCCTATGCTGTTACTCCTACCTCCCATCCCATAGCCTGGCTGGCCCTAGACAACTACTGATCTGCTTTATGTCACTGTAAACTAGTGATGCCTGCTGTAGAATTCCATATAAGTAGAATCGTACGGTCTGTATTCTTTGATATCTGCTTTCTTTTACTCTGCATTTCTTCTTTTACTCGGTTTTTCAAATTTATCCATTTTCCTGCATGTTTCACTAATTTTTTTTTTATTCCATTGTACAGATATACCACAATTTGCTTATTCATTAACCTGTTTGCTGATCAACATTTGGGTCATTTCCAGCTTGGAACTGTTATGAGTAAAAGTCCTGTGAACATTTGTTCACGTGTATATATGTGTTCATTCCTCATGGATAAATGCCTAAGAGTAGAATAGCTGGGTTGTATGGTTAGTGTACAATTAACTTAATAAGAAATTGCCAAAATGTTTATTCCATGTTACATTCCCACCAGTAGTCTATGAGACTTCCAGTTACTCCACCCCTCCCCAACTCTTAGTATGGTCAGTCTTTTTTAATTTTAGCCATTCTGATAAATATATAGTGGAATCACATTGTAATTTTAATGTCTAATTTTCTACTGACTGACGATGTTAAGCATATTTGCATGTGGTTATTGGCCGTTCATATATCTTTATTCATGTAGTGTCTTTTGCCTGGTTTTGTTGGATTATTTGTCTTCTTATTATTGATTATAGAAATTCTCTATGTATTCTTGATACTAGTCTTTAAAACATATATCTGTTGTAAATACTTTCTTCCAGCGTATGGCTTAAGCTTTTATTCTATTAATATTTTACTTTAAAGAGCAGAATTTTTTACTTCTGATGAAGCAAAATGTATTATTTCCTTTAATGATTTGTGATTTTATGACTTAGCTAAGAAATTTTGTCCTATTTTCAAGATCACAATTTTTTTTAATTTATTTTTTTATGCTGACATTGGTTAATGAAATCCGATAAGTTTCAGCTGTACATTTTAACAGTAAGGCATGTAAATATATATATTTATATTGTGTGTTTACCTCCCACAGTTAGATTTCTTTCTGTCACCACATATTTGACCCCCTACCTCCCCCCAGTTTTAGCTTTACATTTAGATCTCTGATCAGTCTCTAGTTAATGCAGTGTGAGGTAAGAGTCAAGGTGCATATTTTTCAAATGAATATCCAGTTCCAGCTCCACTTGTTGTGAACACTATCCTCATTGGATTATCTTGGCACCTGGGTCAAGAAGCAATTGACCCTGTATTTGTGGGTCTCTTTCTGGACTCTACTATGTTTCATTAGTCTATATGTCTATCTTTACCCAAATATCACACTCTGTCTTGATTATTGTGGTTTTATAGTAAATCTTGATATCAGGTTATGTAACTCCTACAACTCTGTTCTTTTTCAAAAGTGTTTTGTCTATTTTAGGTCCTTTGTATTTCCATGTAAATTTTAGAATCATCGGTTTTTACAAAAAGCCTTCTGGAATTTTTATTGGAATTTCATTGCATCTATAGATTAATTTAAGAGAGAGTTACATCATAAAAATACTGAGTTACTGATTCTTGAGCATAGTATATCACACAAATTTAAGTCTTAATTTTTCTCACCAGTGTTTAGCAGTTTTCACATATCTTAATAAACTTACCCTATTTCATGTTTTTTGACACTACTTTAAATTACATTGTATTTTTAAATTTCATTCTCAATTGTTCCTTGCACTATATAAAGTACCATTGATTTTGAAATATTGAACTTAACATCCAATGGTCATGCTAACTTCACTTAATCTTAGTAGGTTTTTTTGTAGTTTCCGTGGGATTCTCTATATATGTGATGATGTCTTCTGCAAATAAAGACAGTTTTACTTCTTCCTGTCTGATCTAAGTGACTTTATTTTCATTAATTTATTGACTGTCCAGAATCTCTAGTATAATATTGAATAGAAATGGAAAAAATGGACATCCTTGACTGCTAGGGGAAAAGTATTCATGTTCAATCTCAAGTATGAGGTCAGTTGTAGGTTTCATTGCAAATGACCTTTATCAGGTTAGAAAAGTCCCTTTCTATTTCTAGTTTGCCTAGGAATTTTATCAAGGTATTTAATATTGTCGAATGCTTTTTCCAAGTCTACTGAAATGATCATATTGTTTTCTTCTTTATTCTATTAATATCATGTATTACATTAAGTGGATTTCAGATGTTAACCCAACTTGTATTCCTGGGATAAACACAGGATACTGCTGGACATGATTTGCTAATTTTTTGCTAATATTTTGCATCTTAATTCATGAAGGCTATTAATCTTGCAATATCTATTTCTTGTAATATCTATTTCTAGTTTGCTTGTAATATCTACTTCTAATTTTAGTATTAGAGTAATGTTAGGTTCATAACATAGGTTGGAGAGTATTTTGTCTTCCTCTAAAAAGAGTTCGTGTAAGATTGATATTATTTTTTTCTTAATATTTGTTAGAATTCGCCAGCGAAGCCATCTGGGCATTTAAAAGTTTTTTTGTTGTTGTTGTTCTGTGGGGACATTTATTTTTAACTTTTTATTTTGAGATAATTTTAGATTTGCTGGACAATTGCAAAAAATAGTACAGAAAATTCCTGTATATCCTTTACCCAGCATCTCCTAAGGTTAATATCTCAGGGTCACTGAGGCTTTTCACATCACCATAAAAGTCGTTTCAATTTTCTTTCACCAACTAAAAGTCTGGAGCAGAAATCTTCTTGACCCAGTTCAAAATTTCACTTAAGTTCTGTCCTAGAATTAACAATTCTCAGAATGACTCACTGTGGAATCAATTATTCTCTTCAAAAGAAAACCTACCCTGCCCACCAGAATATATAATCTTGCCTCTTTAGTTCCAAAAACAAAAGAAGAAAATAACTTAATTTTGTATGACCAAACTTTGAGAAATATAAGTTTTATCTGTGTTTACTTTGTTATAATTCTACATTATTAAAGCCATTCGAAATTTTTTTAAATTTTATTTCCCCTATCAACATCCTAATGCATCACTAGACGTATCTTGCAGACTGTCATGAGTCTGTCACTTCTGTCCCTCTTCCACACTCATCACCCTACCTCCTCATGGAGCCCGATGTGGGCACTGAAGCCATGCTTGTTGACTCAAAATCATCATGCAAATTGAAGAGTCTTGGAATATGGAGGACATAAATCCCCTTCTAGCTAATTTTTTGCTAATATTTTACATCTTAATTCATGGAGGATATTAATATTTGATGGTCATAATAATTACAGAATAGACAGAAGGAAAGAGAGCTGGGCTCTAATCCCAGCTGTGCCGCTAACTAGTGGTGTAGCCAGAGAATCATCGCTTCACCTCCCAGGCCTTCTTTCACTCACTAGTCAAGTATGGATCCAAACACTGATTGTGTAGGGTTCTTAGGGGATTTACAGTAACTAGGTAGATGATGGGACCGTGTGCAATACAAATAGCTGTGCAAACACTAGCTATTTTCCTTATTAATAACTCAGAGAAATAGATATTGTCACCATAAAATTAGTGATATTAGTTTTCATATAAATTATTTTTTATTTTATTTTTTTAATATTATTTTTTAAATAAAAGAGGTAGTGATGTGCTGCCCTAAATCACACTCTCCTAGTAAATGGCAGAGTCAAGAGTCAAATGCAAAACCCAGATCTGATTTTACCCTCAGCAGCAAGAGAACACATACCCTTTCAGTATCTGGTGGATAGAAATAGGCACACTTTTCTCTTTCATTACATGAAGATTCTGCTACTTCTAATCTGCTGTGTATAACCTAAATGCTAAGCATATTAGAACTCTATGTAACAAAAGAAAAAAACAGGCTATAGATGAAAGCCTAAAAGGACATACCATTTTTTAAAATTTGTTTCCCATTCACAGACTTTTTTTGGCCTAATTCCTAATTTCCACATATTCATTTCAAAAATATTTATGTGATGATACAATAATAGTACTAATACTAATAAATACAATTTTAACAATAGCTATCTTTTGTTGAATTGTTGCTCTGTGCCAAGCACTAGCCCCGGGCAAAAGAGAAAAAGACATAGTTTAGCTGAATTTTTTTAAAGCTAGAGACTAAACTGTAGGCTGTCCGATAATGACCTCCAAACAAGTCAGGAAATAGTTAAATAAAGTGTAACCCCTCTAGAAAATAAAGACCTTGCTATGTCCTAGATGTTTGTACTGGTCACTAAGTGCACAGGATAGATTTTTCAGGATGGGGCTGTGGTCAGGAGGCAGAGGTTTATAAGCAGCAACTCCCTCATCTCAAAGAAAAGGAGATAGAAGTTTGGATCGGAGAATTTAAAATACAGAGCTCTCTGCTGTCAGTCTAGCATGTGAGATACCTAATGCATGCTTTCCCCTCTTTACCTGGTAAAAGAAATATTTTTCCAATTAACACACTGTACAGAAATACTATAACTAAAAGAGATTTGAAATACTAGAAAACTAACTTAAATTTTATATGGACTGCAAATTCTTATTTTTATTCTTTCCAATGTTATTTCACTATTCATTTGCTTAAAGCCTCTGTTACATATATTATGCAAAGAAAATCCTCACCCTGGCTACCACTCTCACACTATTTAAAATAATTCCCAGCTATTCATCGAGGAGGTTAAGGAGATGATTGTTTGTTTGTTTTTAATACCCTCTAGCATTTGGAGAGCTTCTGTGTTTACAAAGCCATTTCCCATTCATGCTCTCAGCTGAGCCTCTTATCGACTTCCTGTTACCGACGAGGAAAATGAAAATTATCTGGGTCCTGCGAATTGTCCAAGACCACACAGTTAGTAAGAATTGGAGCTGGGACTCCAACCCTTCACCATCTTGAAAACTCCTATGATGAAGAAAAGCAAATCAGCTGACCAAGACCTGCCGAACTGAACATTTTCAATGACAATAAACTAAACAGGCACCAAATGAGCATTACAAAGCAGGGACTTTACCAAAGAAAAGAGACATGAGATGAGTCTGAGATTTGAAATATTGCACACCAGGTTTGAATCCCAGCTCTGCTATTAGTAACACCAAGTCACACTGCTTCGACAAGTGTGATTTTCATCTGTTTAATTCCTGTCTCATGCAGGTGTTGACCTCATGAGGACAGAGGCCCATCATTCTTACCACTAAATTCTCAGCATTCAGCTCATGCCTGGCACATAGTAAGTGGTCACAAATATCTTTTAAATAAGTATCTCCATCTGAGCCCCAGCTAAGTCATTTGCAAAATAGCATAATAAGAACTAGTTTAAAGAGTAATGAGGCTTAAAGTGAAAAAGAAATGTTAACTTCTCAAGTAAAGGTAGTTCCCTAGTGCCTTCTTATTGCATAGGTCCACTCCTGGAATGCACAATCTGTGAAAAGCAGGCTGGAATACAGACGAGAATAGATGCTTGAGTGGTGCCATCATTTCTGAGCAATATAGAAACAATATGACACAGAGATGAAAAATGGCATTGCTGTCGAGAGCTAAAACCAGCATTGCTCATTTTTTTAACACTGCTCCTTTTTAATGTTCTACCAACCAGATCTCAGCCTCTTCAAAGAATTAAGTGTCCCATCCATACTGACCCAATTGTGTTTTTGAAAGAAATGAACATTTCTGCTTGCTGAGCAAAAGCAAAAAGAGATTTAGCAAAAACACAACTCATTTGGTCAACATAGCTTATGCAAGGCTTCAAGCTGATCGCTCAAGATAGATTTTTTTATGGACAAAAATGCAGTGTTCAGATCCTTCCTAGCTGGGACCCCTCTATCTGCACAGTGTAAAGAGGCAGCAGATGGAAATGGAAGAGCCTAGACTGTAGTGTCAGACCTAATGTCAATCCCAGTTCAACCACATGCAGTCAACTCAAAAAGCAGTTTGGAAGCAGAATTCTTTCTTCCACTGGGGCCTCACTCTTTTCTCTTAAAGCCTTCAGTTGACTGCATGAGACCCACCTGCATTATGAAGAATAATCTTTACTCAAACTTGACTGATTTAAATGTTAAACACATCTAAAAAATATTTTTATTGCATCTAGACTGCTGTTTGACCAAACAACTAGGTACCTAGCCTAGCCAGGTAGACACATAAAATTAACCATCTCACTCTCCAAGCCTCAATTTCCTCATCCACAGATGAAAAGCATGCAAAGTCCCTAGAAAAGTACCTAACTCATGACAAATACCAGATAAATGCCATGCTAAGGAACCATACAGTTCTATAATATCAATAGGGCATCTACTCTGTACCAGGCACTGTTCTAGATACTGGAGATGCAGAGATGAGCTGGACCTAGCCCTTGAGGAAGTTACCATCCAGGAAGGAAAACAAATGCTTCAGCTATCTGTTTTGGGTGACATGAGAGTCCAAAATTTAACCAAGTCCAGGAAAGTAGAAAAGACATTTCAGGCAGCAGTAAGAATATAGCCAAAGGCTTGGGAATCTGAAATAGCACAGCATATGCAAGAACCAGAGCTGAAGGCTAGACTGGTGAGAGGTGTGAGATGAAGCTAGAGAGGTAGGTGAGGCCAGATCATGAACAGCCTTGGTGCCGTGACAAGGTGTAATAGTTTTCTTAGCGCTGTTGTAATGAATTAACACAAATTCAGTGGCTTAAGACAACAGAAATTTATTTCCCCACAGCTCTGGAGGCTGGATATCTAAAATCAAGATGTCAGCAGGGTAGATTCTTTCTGGGAGCTCTGAGGGAGAATCTGGTCCCTTCCTCTCTCCAACTCCTTCTATCTCTGCTTCTGTCTGCACATGGTGTTCTCCCTGTGTCTGTGTCCAAATTTCTCTCTTCTTATAAGGATGCCAGTCATTGGATTAGAACTCATCCTAACCCCGTATGACCTCATTTTAATGTGATTACCTCTGCAGAGACCTTTTTCAAATAAGATCACATTCACAGGGACTAAGGGTTAGGACTTGACTAGATGTAGATATATTTTAGGGGGACACAATTCAACCCACAACACAAGGTAATGGAAGTAATGGTGAGAGTTTAATTTAGGAAGATCCTTCAGACTCTGGTGGGAAGAAGAGGCAAAACTAGAGATCTCTTCCTATGGTTCTGTTGCTTTGGTCACTAGGAAGCTTAGGGCCAAATGTGTAACACGTGCACATACGCATCTTTTTTTTTTTTGGAGGAAGGGCACATGTACAAGGCACTACAATTTGTATTTCATTTATAAGCATTATTTCTGACTGCCTCTCTTTTTTTTTCTATCCTTATGTATCAGTCAGAGTTCTAAAAGGAAACATGATACACCCAAAGTAAGATAATTCAAAAAGAGTTTATTCATAATGGGACCACTTACAGAGATGCGGTCTGGAGATAAGGGAAATACACAGTACCCAGGGGCCACTGACAATGGAGTTTATCACCCCGAGTCCCAGGGGATGAAGCAGTTAGCTATCTAAAAAGAGAATCTTGTTGAGAATGTCACCTTGAGAGGATTAGTGTCCTCTATGGAAGTACACAGCCAGCCCAAAGCAACTTCATGACTTCAATGACCTCTCATTCTGATCCTGCTGGTGATCCTCATGAGGATCACCCAACAGGGATCTAGATGTAGGCCACATGGTCACTGCCCCAGGGCAGAGAGCAGGATGGAGAAGCGAGGAGACTAGGCCTTCAGGGAAAGCAGAAGACCCTCAGCAAATTCTATTTTCCCTTCATCCATACTTCCTCATTTATTTTTTTTATTATTTTATTTTTATATATGTCCTTTGCGTTTGGTTCAGCCATCTCAAACTTTTCCTTTTTTATAATTAAAAGAGGAATAACCACCAAAAAATATATAAAGTAGAGGCAGAATTTTCTGCCCCCTTCACCAAGGTGCTCTGTCTTACAGAGTTTGCAGACTGCTGCATATGGCTATCAGCTGAGTCACCCTGAGTGGTCACAGAAGGCTGACCCATTGTAGAATCAGAGCCCTTTGCACACATTCTCTTGGCCACTCACTGAGTTACATAAACTGGGGCAGGTCCCCTTATCTCCAGGGCTTTCTGAGGACATACTTGAGGCAAGAGTCATCCTGGCACCAAGTGCTTCTGACAGATGTTGCGGACAGCCACGCGAAAGAGGCCCAGATGGAGACTGGAGGGGGCAGAGTGAGCCCTTAGAGGGCACACAGGCTCTTTGTCTCACATGGAGAACACATCAAATAATACTGCTGGAAAGATAGTCTTTCTTCCCTGAGCTTCGGCTCACTTCAAGAGTATTTAGATTCTGGAATAGATGTCAGGGCTGGAAGGGACCCTTGAGACCACCTAGTGTAAATCCTTTGTAATACAGATGCACAAAGGAAGGGCCAGACACAGTAACAGGGTGGCATGGCTAGGGTTTGTCAAGTGCCTGCGCTTCTCCAGACAGTGTGCTGTGTGCTATGTTCCTTCATTCATACCGCTACTTATCAAAATTCTGTTGAGAACCCGCTATGTGCAAGGCAACATGTCAAAAAAATGGAGATACTTACGGAAACAAGGCTGACATTTCTCTGTCTTCATGGAGTCTACAGAATAATAGGCTACTACTTACTCCCTTTTAAGTACCAGGAAAATGAAAGAAAAGTAGGTTGCCCTGTGCAAGTAAAATATTGACAACTTCGTGGAGCACCACAGAGATGTGGACAGTCATAGAAGGAGGTAGAAAAGGTTTCCAGATCTGGAGACCTTGATTGTAACCTAACTGAAGATACTCGTTTTTCTAAAGGAAAGAACTGTTCTTGTCTTCAGAGGGTTGAGTCAGGCATGAAGACAGGGAAAATAAATAACAGAGGATTCCAGTTAGGAAAATGTCAGCATGTCATGCTACAGCTCTCTGGTGGGTATTCTCCCCATTTTCATTGAAGGAAATAGGAAGAAAAGCCTGTTTGCCTCAACTTCAAGGAAAATTTGACTTTCTTTTCAAATCAGTCCTCTGACAACCAATTGACTATCAATCAAATAAGGTTGGACTCAGTGCTGGGCCAGCGCAAGGCTTTGACTCATGGGGCTTATGAGGCAAGCTCACTTTGGAAGGGCTGCCCCATGAGATATCTCATGTTCTCCAGGAGGGAAGTGCATTCACCAATGGACTTTTAGCGGGAAGAACAGGGACCTTGACATTAAACAACCCTAGTTCAAGCCCTAGCTCTACCAATGAGAGCTGTGTGACTTTGAGCAAGTTACTTATCCATTAGGAGTCTCAGTTTTCTCATCTATGTAATGATGAGATCTATAGTGAGAATGATTATAATCCTCACTATAAATCCATGTTGCAAGTAGCAATTGATACTATGAATAAAAATTTTTAAATGCCTTTCATGTAGTAAGTGCTCAATAATTTCTATTATCATTATTGTTACATTTAGTAAGTACTCGATAGTTACTGTTAGTATTAATAATGGACACTGCTTACTGGTCCACAATAATAACGTTATGAAGGTTTTTGCTGGATTGCGTTATTTTAAATCAACTTTTTATTAAGTTTCTTTTATGATTCTAAAGGGGAATACACATTCCTCATGTGAAAAAAAGAAAATACAGAAAAGAATAAAGAGATACCATAATAACTTTGCACCGTGACACATGGGTATGAGTCTTATCATGGTGATCACATTATAAGGTAGATAAAAATGAAATCATTATGTTGTATATCTGAAACTAATATAATCTTATATGTCAACTATAGTAAAAAAATTTTACAGAAAACTAAAGAAAAACTCTGGATAGCTAAAGGGTACTCTATTTTAAGCAAAGGAAAATGACTTCAGAAACTAGTTAACAGGACAAAAATGGATTTTTAAAGAATAAATTCAGAGCTAAAACAAGTGTAGGATGTTTAAGACAAAAAAAAATAAAGAGAAAAAATTTTAAATCCATAATCCCACAATCCAAAGATAACTATAGTTAACATGTTGGTGTATTCCTCTCCAGTGTTTTTTGCCGTATGTGTGTGTGTATGTGGAGAGAGAAAGAGATAAATTTTACATAAATGAAATCATATTTTATATACATGACCATTTTCCACAGAAAATGGTTCTATAATATTGTATCTGTGTATGCACCATAATTAATACAACCATTCTCTTATCGTTAGGCTTTGGAGATTTTCCCCCAATATATTTGCTCTTATAATTGATGCTATAATGAGATTCTTTGTATAAAAATCTTTTCCACACCTCTCATAATTCCTTAGGAAAATATTCTCTTGGTGGAATTTTTGGATCAAAGGATATAAACTTCTTTAAGTCCTTAATACATTTTGTCAAATTATTTTCTAATAGGGTTATACTGAATCACTCTGCCTTAAGCAGAATGTAAATACCCATTTTAAAAAAATTTTTATTTCGTAGATAAAAATAGCAATTTTCTGTTTTTATTGTTTTGATTACTAGTAAGCTTAGTAACTATTGTTGGCTCTTTTTCTAGGAGCTGAATGTTCACACCTTCGGCCCACTTTCCTGCTATCTTTGTTGGTTTTCTTATCACTATGCATGAATTCTTCACATAAGATATTTTTTAAATGTCACATTTGTTGCAAATAAATTTCACAGTTTATTGTTTGCCTTTTAATTTTTAATATTTTGACATGTAAGTTTTAATTTTTACAGTTTAAAAACTTAATATATGGTATAATTAACACTGTCCTTACATTTATAACCAACTCAAACTCCAAACTCTTAAACCTCACAATATTCAAAAAAACTCAGTAGAGATAGCTCCTGTATATGAAAACTAATAGTATAAAGCATGTATGATACTATTCCATATATTGATGATTTGCCAAAATTGAGCTGATAGGTACACAAGGATGTGTTAGTCTATTTTCTTTTTTTATGCATGTTTTAAAATTTCCAATAATAAAAGTCAAAAACATTATTTTGTAGTCTTGACTCCTTAGGCATGTAAGGACATAACTTATTTTCTGCTGCCTTTTGTGCTTTATGGACATAAGTTCCTAACTTGTGACTTTGGACAAATTTTGAAATTTCTGTAAGCTTTGGTTACCTCCTCAACTAAAACACAACAAAACAAAATAAAATGAAAGAAAAAAGTAAAGAATACACCACACTTGCAAGATTGTTGAAAGGAGGAAATGAAATAATGCATATCTAGCATATAATATGGTGCCTGGCACACAGTAGGTGCTCAATAAAGGTTTTCTATTATTATTATTTATTATTATTTCAATTTCTATATATCAGACTTTCTTTCTGCAAGAATCAGATGCTGATCCTGGCTGATTAAGTAGAAGAGAAGTTTATTTCAAAGATATTTGAAATAGAGGACAAGTTCAAGGAAAGCTTAGGAACAATGACCAAAAGCCATATCAGGGAAACCTACTGTGGCCGCTGCAACCATGCTGAACAAGTGAAAATTGCCCTCCCTGAAATTACCCTAATGATACTCCTTCTGCACCAGAGCTGGACACCTGGCCACCACACTGGCCAGCCAAATATTTCTGAGAAGACCCTGCTTCCTGAAGCTGCTCCTTGGGCGAATGACCAGTGAAACCGTGTCATTTATTACGCTGAGCAATAATTCCAGGATTTCTCGGTGATGTTTATCCCTCCTCTAGTTCCATCACAATTCTACCTTAATATGCTATAGCCTGTGGACAAAACTGTAAAGTCCTCTGCCATTATTACATACAAGTCAAATAGTAAGGGAACACGGAAAGAAAAGGGAAATTTCTTATAACATGGTAAAGAAGATTTCCTACATATAGCTTTCGTAACACATCAAGAAACCATAGTCAGTAAGAGTGATAGAGAAAGAGAGACTTAAATACTATGTTTGCTGTGCCCTCAGCCAGCATTTTGGCTGATCAGAAATCTTAACTTTGTGGGGTGACCCGAACCAAATCTCCATTCCTGAAGGATCTGAGCCATTAATGGTCTTACTAGAATAGAGCTTTAGTAGTCATTTTTTTTAAGTCCTGAATATTAAAAAGAAAAAATGTAGAAGATCCTACAGAGGAACTTGTTATTTCCAGATGTATTCCTCTCTGCCCTGCCAAATTTTGTTAACAGAAATCCTCTTGCCCCTTGGTCATCAGAATTAATCACCCTAGAAAGCACATTAACCTCCTTTTATTGCCTGTTTCTCAAGGGCATGAAGGAGCCTGAAAATAGCCAGGTGGTAGTTCTACTCCAGAGAACCCTAGAGAAAAAGTGCCTCACTTGAGTATGGTGATTGCCACATGAGCAGAACCCAGAGTCACAGAGAAAGGAGTGTCATTACGCATGGCTGCCTTGGCAGGTCCTGTCTGGGAAAAGACTACCCTAATAACTCGAACATCAGGGAGCCTGGTTTCAGGCTGCTGAGCATAAAATTTAGAGTTCTGGCATGGCTGGAGCATTTCCCTTTGAATCCTGGTGACTTTATGCCACTGAGTCCCAAAAGGTATATGTTGCAATAGAAAATGCTCTGGGAAGTCCTGCTTGATTTGGGGGAATGTGGGTTTAAACACATGTGTTTGACCACTGAACCCTTATCTACTAACTTTGGGCAGAGTGTTCTAGGCAAAAAGGAGTGTTCCAACACACAGTTGGGGGGACTGCTGTATAGAAATCCAAAACTGAAAACAGAACATTATCTCACCTCCTAATCACATGGAACTGTTCTGAGGATTAGATTAAATAACAGATGTCAAGTGACTGTCACATAGTAGGTATTCAATGAAAATAAAAATGTGTTCCCTCCACACTTCTAAACCATGCTAGGGGATGAGTAGACTGGGTATTAATGTAGCCATTTTACAGATTAAGAAGCTGGGGTTCAGAAAGAATAGATTATAAATTAATAAAGACACGGCCAGGAAATGGGAGCGGCAATGGTGGGAATTAACCTTGGCCTTCTGGCTCTAATTCCAATTAACTAGACTCACCACTTCCTAAGACACACAGCCTCAGTCTGGTCTTACTCACCCCGCAAGCTATCATTTCACAGATAGTGAGTCATAGCTTCTCCTTCTCTTAGGCTGCATGAGAATCACAGCACGCTCCCTCCCGAGCTTGGCAGACCCCACCCCTTCTGGGGCCCCTGATGGGAATGCACAAGGCCAAGACTGCCAGGAACTGAGAGAATAGCTAAGGCATCTGCTCCCATCAAATGACCCAACCTGCATGAGCTGGAGGGGTCCTTGGCACTGCCAAGAACCACATCAGAAAGATAATATTTGAAGAGTGAGAGGTTCTCCAAAGAATGTACAATCTTTTGAGTGAGCAAGCACCTAAAGTTCTTGAGTCATAACTCATGCTGGATGGGCCAGAACGTGAGCTATAGATGATAAGTAAAATAGGTCACAAGATAGCAGTGTCAGACGTGGAAAGGATTGAGAAGATTATCCCTTTAGCAATGATAAAATTGTGGCTCAAAGTAGAAGACTGATTTTTCCAAGATCACTTAGCTAAGGAACAGTAATGGGACCTGAACCCAGGTTTCCTCATTCTTGTCCTTTTCCATCTGACTTATTTCACTTTTATTATACTCTCAAGATCCATCCTATTGTTGCAATTGGCAGTATTTCAAGCTTTCTTTTGGCTGAGTAGTATTCTCTAGTAGATATGTACCACATCTTCATTATCCAATCATCCACTGAAGGACATTTAGGTCGTTTAGGACATTTAGACCATCCATATCTTACACATTTCTTTAAAACAAAGGTCTAGTACTGTGCCTGGCATGTAGAGATTCCCCTTGTCTTGAGTATTCTCCTTCCTCGCACCCAATCCCCTTTCACCTGATTACTTTTTGGGTCTCAGCTGAACCATCACTTAATCCAGGAGGAATGTGAAACTCATACACCTGAAACTTATATGCTTTCACTCATATGTAGGATATAAAACAGAAAACAACAAACAAACAAACAAAACAAACAAACTCATAGACACAGACAACAGAAGGGCAGTCACCAGAGAGAAAAGGGGGAGGAGAATAAAGAAGAGAGTAACAGAGGTCAACGTATATTAATGGAAGGAGACTAGACTGTAGGTGGTGAGCACACAATGCAACATACAGATGATGTATTATAGAATCATACACCTGAAACTTATACAATGTTATTAATGTCACCCCAATAAACGTAATTATAACAAAATTTACTCTGATAATGAGATAAATGGAGCGGACAAACTGATGCCTAATAGAAGGAAAAAATTCCTAACATCCCCTCCAGGCTCCCAGATAAACAGACATTAAAAAAAGCAAAGCTACCAATAGCATTGCTTCTAGTTGATCACATTTCTGCTTGCCTCCACAAGGCCTGTGGTGAGAGAGCTGAACTGATCGACACATTCCTCTTTGGGTGCTTTGAGACTGGTGGTCTGGGACACCCCTGAACCCACTGCATAACAGCCAAGTCATTTTAAAAGAGCTCCCAGAAGAAGGACAAACTGCAGCGTCATCAACTTGTGGTGCATTCTCGTGTCAACCCTGATGTCAGAACCTTTACAGGATGTGCTCTCAGTACTAAATATTGTGCCAAACATTTCAAACTTTTAAAAAACAAAACATTTTCTAGAATCGTTTGCATGCTGACATTGCATTGAGTTTTTTGAAGTTGAATGCTATGCTTATTATACTGAAGAATGTAGTTTAAAATAAAAATGTATATTTTACTTTAAACAATAATAATTGCTAAGATTTATTGACTACTATTTTCAGTTGACCTAGATGCAGCATTGTTAATGTTTACAACAGCCCTGCAAGTTTGCCTTCCAGTTTTATGCATGAGGCCTAGAAAGGCTTAGTTCAGGTCTCTGGCTCCAAAGCCCATGCTCTTTCCATTAGGCAGCAGAAGACAACGAAGTGGGTGGAGGGACTGCTGCCTGGGACGTGCAGAGTAGTTTGCTTGGTTGACATGTGAGGCCCTGAATGGGGACCAGTGAGAGATGCACCTACAAAGGGAGATGGAGGCCTACACCAGCAGTTCCCAACTTTTTGGCCCCAGGGTCCAATGTTCCTATGAGAATCTGATGCCTGACGATCTGAGGTAGAGCTGAGGCCGTGATGCTAGTGCTGGGGAGCGGCTGCAAATACAGATGAAGCTTCACTCGTTCGCCCTCCGCTCACCTCCTGCTGTGCGGCCCGGCTCCTAACAGACCACGGACTAGTACCAGTCTGTGTCCTGGGGTTGGGGACCCCTGGCCTACACTATCCCATGGAAGATGTAGGGACAACAAAGAGAGAATACAGGGCCTCTCCCCAAAGAGCTCATGGACTCAAAAGAGAGAGAGCAGGGAGCCACATAATCAGCCTAGAGGTTGAGGCCCCGCATTTCCCCTTCTAGAAAGGACAAGCAAGTCCTTTCTAAGCCACGCAGTCAGTCATGGTGCTAATGGTTGGCAGGCAGGATTAGCCACTCCCTGTGCCATGCTGCCCACACCATCTCAGCACTGATCCAACTGTATCATAATCCTCTGTTTTCTTGTCCTCTGGTCACTGCTCTTTCACTCAGCATCTCTCCTAATTTCAGACAATACCAGGGAAGTGGGTGCGTGTGGTCCTGCAGCCCTGGCCACAGCCTCCATGTCAGCCGAGGACTTCGGTATCCTCTTAGTTCTGCAGTTACACCTCAGGGCTCTAAGCCTCTGGGTTTATATTTCTGTATCTGTAGCTGAGTAGACAGACACTCTGCCTAGGAAATATGGGGAAGGGCAGAGCAGCCGGTCCCAGGGACTGGTCAGTGCTTACTAACCTCTGGAAGGCAACTAGTAAAATTTTAGAATTCAGCATCTACCTGTGAGCCATGAGAATTATAGTTTGCTCTTACATAGGATTAAGTCATCCATTTATGTAATTATTCACCTATAGTGCTTTAAACCCCATATTGACCATGAGGACAGGCAAGTGTGGGTCACAGTCACTGTTCGCAAGCTTTCCTGAAAGCAGAGTTTAATGGCTTCCTGACCTGGGTCCCACAAGCCCCGCATTTCCCCTTGCTCACCTTGACTGAGAACTTGCCATGCACACGGTGTCCTGTGCTAAAAGCCTTCCACTGTTTATCTTAGTTCGTCTTTACCAAAACCATGAGGTAGATGACATTGTTGCTCATTGTACAGATAAGGAAACTGAGGCACACCTATTCATTTATTAATAGAAAACCTGTTCAAAGCACAAAATAGCCTTCTGAGGAAAAGAGGAAAGGATGTCTAACAAATTAGTATTTTTTGAGCATTTACTACATGTCAGGAACTGTGTGTTTTCCAAATGTTACCTCATTTAATCCCCCCAACAAAGCTGGAAAGTGGGATTTGATTTCTTGGTTTTTACAAAAACCAGAGATTCCACAATGAACTAAACAGAAAAACTCCCTTCTCAATGGATTCTAGTTATAGAGGAAAACAACCAATCCATCAGGCAATCATGAATTAGATAGGAGTAAGCGTGGGAAAGGAGAAGTATGCAGGAGACACAAAGACAGAGAGTGGCAGGGAGGGGTAGGCAGGGAAGGCTTCTCTGAGGAGGTGATGCTTGAGCAGAAATCCGAATGAAATGAGGGAGCAAACCATTTGAGTCTCTGTGGAGAGCTGTCAATGCCCAGGGAACTTGCTGTTTATATTTCCATCCGCCCCACCTATGAGTGTGCTCACTAATAGGTAAACCAGCCTCCATTAGGTATTTATTTTAGAGCAGGACTGGCACTCAAGTTTCCTCCTAGGCCTGTTCTCTCTGTCTCACTGCTTTAAAAGGCTTCTGGGGACCCGCTAGGCACAGCAGCAGAGCATGCAGTGATCAATCCCATGAGGTATGTAGGCTGGAGCATTTAACGACCAAAGCTACAAAAGTTTGTGGCCCCTGCCCTATTATAATCTCTGACAGCCACTTGGTTATCCAGCCACCATTTAACCACCTTCAGGACCAAGGAGACAATGACCCCGAGGTGCCTGCTGTACTGTGGTCTCCTAACAAAGTGGGAAATACTCTACTAAGCACACGGTGGCCCTTCTCATCTTATCAGCCTCCAATATGGTTGAGAACTCCTTGAAGAAAGGTCCAACGCCTCACTTATTTCTGCATCTCAAGTGTCCAATTGTAAGCTTGACGTTTGGTGGATGTCTAATGAATCTTTTTTGGTAGAATTGAAAACACCCTTATAATGAACCAAAACTTGCCCCTCTGAAACTCTACATTGTAGTCTGTGGGAACCACATAACAATATTTTTCTTCCACGCCTCAAGTCTTTGAGGGATAAGGAAAGAGGTGGGGTGGGAGTTAAACATTTATTGAGCATTTACTAAGTGTCAGGCTTATATGGTTTCCAAATATTGCTTCATTTAAACCTCTTAACAACTCTGTAAAGTAGTTATTTTCCCTTTTATGGATGCAGAAATAAATCTGAAACTGCCTCTGGTTACAACTCTGGCTCTAAGATTTATCAGTCGTGTGCCTTAGGGGATGCGTCCAGTCTCTGACCCAGTAGTCTCTTCAGTTCTTCACTCTGCCTCCCCTCTGAGTCTTTTCTTTCTCCTCTCCACGCTAAACATCTCCAGTTACTTTCAATGTCTCTCACGGTGCAGTGGTCAAGAGCATAGGCTCTGGAATTAGAATAACCAGGATTTGTCTTCAACTACGTCACCTTGTGTACAAGTGACTTAACCTCTCTGAATGTTGGTGTTCCTATCTGTGTGACATGGGGATACTCACAGTACCGTCTCATAGAGTTGTTATAGAGATTAATTAAGATAACAAATGTAGCACCTCGTGCCACGGCATACAAAAAGTCCTAAAAGATGATGTTTCTGAATTTCTCCCTCCACTATTTCAGCTGAACTCATGCTAGTGTCCTGACTCACATCATGTGATATTCAGAACTGAACATTGTTTGGGCGCCTTTGTCTTCCAGGGAATCTCGTATTGCCCCTGCCCGCCCAGATTCTGCCTCTTAGGAGAAAGTAAGGAACAGGAGCGTGTGAACAGGACCAGGGTCACATTACTTCAGGGTCCCAGGCAAGCTGTGCTGATAAACCACAACTCAAGAACTGGTGACAAATAAACTGGTGATAAATACTCTGAGTAAAAGAGGAAAGACAATGATCTGATCTCAGCATTTGGATTCTCATTACATTAACTATTTCAGAGTGGTCATCAGGAAACCTTTCTCTATCCCAGTAGGACTGGTGGCTCTAACACCCAGGAGCAGATCACCATCCTGGGGGACTTCCTTAAGTCCCAGAGGCACATTTATCACATGTAAATGTTTCTAAAATCAGAATGCATCTGATAATTAATGGGCAATAATAATCAATTAAAATAGTGCCAGGGGTTCCCACCCTCCAAAAAACTATAATCAGATTGATGCTGAACATTAGAACGTAGGAGGCCACCACTGATTGAGCACCCATTATCTGCTAGACCCAATGGTAGATAGTAGAAATTTTCATTTTTATTTCTTTCTTTTCTACTCTTTTAGTGTGTTATTTTCCTTTATCAAAAGTAATCATCTTTGAATAAAGCTTTAAAAATACAAGTAACTCAAATATCACCAAGCTCCCCAGTCTAAAGGGTATTCCAAAGAGTCCTTTCAGGATCTAAGGGGCCTAACACAATGGAAACCTCATTTGTATAATTGTAGGAGCAAAAGCAAACTCCCCGCACATCACTTCCAGATATGTCTGAGGATCCCAGGATGGCTTATGTTCTCTTGGTAGCCACTTCCTCCTCCAAACCTTTGCTCCAAGCTACTCTATCATTCATTTCTGCCCATTCAAGCTTCCCCAAACTACCATCACATCTTCCCTGGTCTTCCCACATGGAGACATTGGCATTCCTTTAATCCCCCGAGCACAGGTGACACCAGGCCTGAGTGCTTAACCAACTCTACTCAAATCCTGAGAGGACTACAAGGCACTACAACTCAGAAAAGCAGAATGAGAAAATGGATCCCAGATGACACTGATCCCAAAGACCAACAGTCTTTGCACAGGGGACCTCCATCCTTAGCAAAGCAGTGCATCACTTCGCTCAGTTTGGGCTAATCTCATAACAGAGAACTCCCTTTCTTTTCACCCCCACTTCTCCAGGTCAGGAACCTAATCCTATCTCTCTGGTTCCTGCTGAGGAAACCCAAACTTTGGTATTATATTAGTTAAGACTAGCTGCCATAAGAGTAAAACTCTAAAATTTTAGCGGTATAAAAAAAATGCTTTAGACTACTCTTACAAAGTCTAGTCAGTGGGAAGGTGGGGGTTCCATGGAATTCTGCTCCACAGAGTTCCTCTGGGACCAAGGCTCGCAGAGGATCTGCCATCTTCTACACCTGACTATCAGTTCACTCTGGTCATCAATATCCAGACTACAGACAGAGAAAGAGAAGGAATCATATATAGAAGTTTTTCTGAGGGCCAAGCCTAAAAGTGGCAGGTGAAATTTCTACCCAAATTCCATCAGCTGGGACATGTGGCCGTGCCTTGTAGCAAGAAAGGCGGACAATATAGAATACACCTAAGGGTAAAAGGAAGCAGATTTGCCAAATAACTAGTTACTCTCTGCTACAGGCACCATCTGTACCCAGGGAGACAGCACCTTCTAGTTCATTACACGGAACAATTTAGCACCCACTCCCTTTGCTTCAACCTCTCCTTCTAGACTAGCTTCCATTCCTCCCCATAACTAAAATCCTTTTTTAATGTTTTTCTTCAACAATAAAAATATCTCAAAAAAATCAATCTGCTGCCAGCTTTAGAATTCATAATTACTTACCATGGTTCTTGTATATGTTTTTGTCTCCTAACACAGAAAAAAAAATGTTAAAGAAATTATTCATAATCCTACATTTCTATTAATCTTGATTTGTTTCATTTATAGTTCCATATTCTCAAATCTTTTACAACCCTGTTTGAATGGTTTACCTTCCTTGAATCTGGGTCTCAAAAAGTTAAGTAACTTGCCCAAGGTCACACCGCTAGGAAATACTAGAGCCAGACTTTTGACTGTGATGTAAGGACCAGAGCCAAGGCTCTTGCCAATGCACCATTATGCCCTCAATATTCCTTGTAATTTTCTCTAGCCTCTTATTCATGTCTGTCTACTGCATGGTAATTATCTGTGTCTAAAGTATACGGTGACCCAACTGTGACATACCTTATAGTCCTTATTAGTGTCAGCTCCCAGAAGTCAAGAGCCATATTTGATTCCTCTTTGCAACCACAAGGCCTGGCCCATAATAGCTGTTTAATTCTCTACCACCCAAAGAAGAAAACATTTATTGGGTAGTCAAACTAGAAGCTACCTAAAAGGCTTCTGGTCCAACCACTGCCCAGTTCACAGACCCCCTTCTTATTTCACAAAACCTTCCTATTTCATAAATTGACCAAAGCCAGACTTTGGTATCTAACAGATCCAGGTTCACTTTTGCCTCTACCACCATGTGACTTTGGACAAGTTAGTGAACTTCTCTTTTTGTGAAACCCAAATAAGTTAATGTACTATATATTTGATAAACAGTACTTTATATTATTGTTATTATTATTACCATTATTATTATTCATCCTCTAACTTTTCTAAACTGTTTACCATAGAGAGAAGAGAACAAAACCTTTAAGGCCTGGCAACAAAAAGAAGGTGGGATTTTGAGTGGCTTCTTATGACTCTCAGAGAGCAATGTGGAGTAAATACACTCTGAGGGAATTCTTGACCCTTCTAAAATCCCATTAAACCTAAATACACATCTGTTAGCACACAGCAACCATGCAATGTCTGCTTTCACCCAGCATTGAGTAGTACAAGAAGGAATATTATATCCAGTAATTCATATGGAACTATTTATCCCCAATCACTTTGTGCTTTTCCTTAAAATTTTCCATAGTCTTTGGTTTCAAAGGCCATTTTAGAATGACTGAATTGCCTTACAAAGTAAGCCTCTGCCTGCCCCCACCAAAAAAAAAAAAAAGAAAGAAAAGAGAAAGAAAAAAGATTATTTTTAGGAAAATCTCCTCGGGGCATAGAGGCTGTGAGTTTCCAAACTTGCTTTCTCCTACCCTTTTTTCTTCTAAATAAAAATTGCCCAGGAAACCAAAATTCCAAGAGTGGTGGGGAGTGGAGAATATGACTGAGTTGAAAGGAGTTTGTGGCTTACTGCTTATCAGGAAGCGTCTTTTTGAAGAATCTTATAGGTTCAGAGAATATGAGGACTGGGAAGGAACTGAGAGATCATGTACAGTTGACCCTTAAACAATGCAGGGGTTAGGGGCACCAACACCCTTGCAGTCAAAATTCCACATATAACTGTTGACTCCCCAGTTGTCCCATGTATCCACAAGGGATTGGTTCCAGGACCCCTGCAGACACCAAAATCTGAGGATGCTCAAGTTTCCTTATATAAAATGGTATAGAACAATGCATTCAGTTGGGCCTCTGCATCTGTGGATTCCCAAATGTGGATCAAAAATATTGTTTTCAATCTATAATCAATTAACTCTGTGGATGTGAAAATCAAACATGCAGGGGTCCCACTTTATAGTTATTGAAAAAAATCCATGTATAAGTGGACATGCACATTTCAAACCTGTGTTGTTCAAGGGTCACTATACTTCTGATCTCCTCATTTGAGGTGGGAAAACTGAGGCCTTGATGAGAAAAATTAATAATCAAGGTGACACAGAAGTTCAGCCAAAGAACTAAGCCTTGAACTTGGGTTTATTAAATCCTCACTGAATTAGGCCGGCTCCTCTAGAAAGCCGAGCCTGAGGCAGGGATTATGATGCTGATACTTTACTTGGGAGGTGCAGGCCCAGGCTGTGAGAGTGAAGAAAAAGGAAGTGAGACAAAGAAAGGTGGGAAGCCATGGATGTAGCAAGAAGCACTCTTGCTCTTTCTCCTATTTCACAGAGACAGGTGACAATCAGCAGCCTGGTTGACTCAGCACTCAGGACTTCCAGAGCTGCAAGGAGAAACTGCATCTCTTCATTCAGGATCCAGACCCTGCATCAGCACTGACCAATCAGATGTTGAGTTGCTGGATAAAGAATCCAATTTCCTCATCCCAGTTGGGATAACTTTAGGCCCTTGCACTACATTGACTCCCAAATTGGGTGACCAGTGCATCTTGATTTGCCTGGGACTTTCCTGGATTTTGCACTGAAAGTTCCTCATCTCATCAAACCCCTTGGTCCCAGGTAAACACCGTCAGTTCATCACCCCACCATGGAGGACCCCAGTATGACTCAGTTCCAGTTGTTCACAGTAATGTAGGGAGGAGGCAAGAGAATTAAAATGTTAAATCAAGCTACATTCAGGCTGCAATATGCTGATCAGCTCTGTAGCCAGGCCACAAGGACACCTGCAGAACAAAGTAAGATTTCTGCTGGGATTGCTAACAACCCATTTCCCACACCTGTGAAAGAGGAAGCAGGAAAAACAGAATCTTTAAGTGTCTGCCCCAGACAAAATAAAATCATTCATTCCCTATGGCTAAAACCATAGGTTACCTATGTATTAAAGGTTGGGAACTGCCAGCAGGCCTTTCACACTACATATTCGTACCTTTTCATGCTACATACTCTTCCCCTTCCACTTCACTGTATGCCCATATCAAAAGAAATGGGTAAACAAAGTCCTTAAACTGTAACTCACAGGAAATAAAAAATAATATGCAAACTGAATTCCCAGAACACCTGCGGCCCCTCTCAGTGCCTTTACTCAGTATCTCTCACTGCCCTCCTCTCTCAATTGTCTCTGTCCCTCTGAGTCTCTCTTAGGCTCTCTCACTCTCTGCCTCTGAGAGGAGATCACGCTCTATCTACAGAGTGTTACTCCTTCTCCACTTAACTTTCCTTTTGACTCTAACTTTGGCATGTGTGTTAAATTCTTTCTACACTCTTTGTCAAAGGACCCTCTTCTTCTCTTAGTACAGGGCTTGGCCTCCCCCTACTTGGGGGAATCTGCCCTGTCCTGCATGAAAGAGTGATATACTTGATAATACACTTTTTACTGGTTTCCTTCCCTTTCCTGTCTCACTTCCTGATGGGTGTTTCCTGAGATCATTGCCCAGTTAAACTATTTGCCTTTCAGTCTTTGCCTGAAACCCAAGCGCCTGGCACATGGTATGCTCTCAATAGATGTTATGAATAATCATCGTAAAACAGTGTAACAAGGTCCTCTCCCTCTTCCTTGCAGTTGCTTTCGGAACTTGAGCAAAGTAGTAAACCCTCAGGCTGTTCCTGAGACACCTGAAAGTGGATAGTCCAAATAGTAACTGAGATAGGCAGGGTCTACCTGATCCAGGAATATTTATGTATATATAAAACAATATTTGCACAGCTGCATTAACTAGGGACTTTTGTGATCCAAAAGGGTTAGTTGAGAATGACTATACTCATAGACTAGAACACTATATATAATTTATCATACAGTTAATTCAAGTCTTGTTTGTATTTAATAACACAGAAGTCTTTGGAGTGTGATCAGCAATCCCACTACCTACATCTGTGGGCATAGATCCGTATCTGCATGTACATGAACATCCAAAACATGTTGGGAGGAAAGGGTGTGGCTTGTTCAAAAGGCTGGTTCCGGGGTCTGACCACAAACCCCCTACTGAACCCTAGGTGAGGCCTGATCCTCTACAGGTATACATGCTCTCCAAAAGATGCTTGGGCCCATTAAGCTTTGAGAATATCTGCCCTAAACTGCTGACAGAGGCTTTGCTCCCTCTCCTTGAGGAACCAGTCCCAGTTTGACACAGGTGGATTTCTCCTTTTTTCGCCTGCTTTTTGCAGGCCCCTTCTTAGAGACTCTTACTGCTCTTGTCCTACTGGTTTGGACCGACACAACCACGTTTTATGGGGCTTGTGTTTTCAGTCTCTGCTTCAGAACTTATTCAAGGGTCACTATAAGTACAAGCCTTTATCTACCATGGTGCCGAGAGTAAATACCTATTGCTAATAACGAATTAATCCCACTGGCATCTACCCACTCTTCTCTGATCCGAGCCTCTGTATCTACCTGGTCTCAGGTTCAGAGAAAAGTCAGGACACAGGCCTCTGTGCTTGGGCTTCCATCATCAAAGAATGTTTTGTTTCCACAACCTTTGGCAGCAAATGAATTTCATCTCTGGGACTCAAGATGGAAATGGATTTTCCCCATTGGGTAGAACCTAAATACCATGATACATTGACTAGCCCACCACCACCACCTCCCTTCACCCAGTTGACTCGGCTCCAGTGTTCCTGATTAACCATTTAAATCCCACTATGTATGTCTCCTCATACATCTTCATATGTGCACATAGGTTTCTGCACTGTGAACTTTTTAAGGGCAAGGATTATGTATGACAGACCTTTTGATCCCCAACTACAAACCCAAGTCCTGTCTCATAAAAGGTGATCCGACAGTATTTGTCAATATTGTATATATGCGCTATAATATGTAATACATAATATAATATATATAATAACAAGTAGTCAATTTCTAGGCCATTATGTTGTTTTTCTTTCTTCATAATGCTTATTATTATCTAAAATTGCCAAGTATGTTTATTGGTAGAGTCATTTATTGCCCCCTCACCCTGACACACATTAGAATGTAAACCCACTGCAAGTATTGAGCTGAATCATCTCCCCAAAATTCATATATTAAAGCCTTGACCCCCAGTACTTCTGAAAGTGACTGTATTTGGAGATAAAATTCTAAAAGAGATAATTAAGGTAATTAAGGTAAAATGAGGTCATTAAGGTGGGACCTAATTCCAAACTGGCTGGTGTCCTCATAAGAATTGTAAATTAGGACACAGATATGTACAGAGAGTAGACCATGCCGTGAAAATACAAGGAGAAAATGGCCTTCTCTCCAAGCTAAGGAGAGAAGCCTCAGAAAAAAACAACCCTGCCAACACCTTGATCTCAGACTCCTACCCTCCAAAACTGTGAGAAAAATAATTTTTTGTTGTTCAAGCCACCCAATCTGTGATACTTTGTTAAGGCAGCCCAAGCAGACTAATACAGCGAGAAAGAAAGAGTCTGCCTTAGTTATTCTTGTAGCCCCAGCAACTGGAAGAGTTCCTGTCACATAAAGTACAGGTACTTCATAATTACTGAATGAACACTCTGAAAATACAAACTATTTATAGTTCCCCCCAAGTACACATCTGAGCCTTTCTGTATGCTGTTCCTCAACCCCTTTTCCCATCCAGCCAAGGAAATCCTGTATTTCCTTCAAAACTCAGTTTAGACTCATATTCTTATGCGACATCCTTGACCTCACTGGACAGAATTCATCACTCTCTTCTCTGTGCTGTTCTGAACTTGTACACAAGTCTCTACATCATTGTAACTGCTAGGCTATGAGCCTGACTTCAGAAACCATATTCAATTCTGATCCCTGCCATCTAGTACCAGGCCTGGTGCCGAGCAACAGATTAAACGGCCAAGCTCTTTGAATCTTTAGCTTAAATGTAGATAGTCCCTGTCCACAAGTGACTTACTGCCTGATGAGGGACAGATCCATAAACACTCATGTCTGATACATGCCACTGTGAAAATGATTACTAAGCCCAAGATAGAGCCATTCCTGCCCAAGGTGCAATCTCGCAAACCAAAACTTAGATAATTTTCATGTCCCTTTAAATGCTCTGCCTGGCCAGAAATGCAGTCAGCTGACCCCCAGATGCCAAGCCAACTCTAGGATCTATACTTATTTCCTTGTTCCTTCTCACTCAAAACAAAGTTAACTACATTACCAGAGCAAAGGGGCCCATCTGCCTGCACGTATCTAAGTCCAGAGAGACAGCCATGGGTTTTGCAGCAAAGAAAGTAAAGGTTTCTTTTAAGAGAGTTGCAAGTGCCAGAGACACTGGTGATCTACCTCTCAAAGACCTGGCCTTCTGGTGTCTTGAGGGGAATAGCTTATGTAGAGGAAAAATCCTTAGTCATGGAAACTAAGGGAGTCTGGGCCATGGGTATAGTGGATGCTACTGACTGGATGGGGCTAATTGATCCTTGTGTCCAGTTCTGGAAATAGGTGTGGTATCATCCCATCTGGTTCTGTGGTGGGTTGGGCTGAAACATACCTGAAGCCAAGATGTTATCCTTAGTTTAATGGAAACTAGTGATCAATAGACCTGAGGCTTTATTCCTAAAAGATTTGACACTGGCCAAGAACCTTATGTCCTTATGTCCTACGGCTTAATGATTAATGGAGTTAGCGTACAATGGTGAAAGAATAAGGATGGAAAAAGCAAATGAGTCACAATGCCATTAACTTGGCAAAGTCTGCTTGACTCGGAAAAAAACTGTCTTAAAGAAATGAAGTCTGCGTGCGGTTACAACTACATGGCCCCAGACAATCAGGTATTTTCTATTTTTCTCTTCCTTGTTTTTTATTCTTTATTCTATAAAAGACCCTGCCCCATTTTGCAGTTCTCTAAATGGACACTCCCCTCCATGAAGTATTAAATAAGTTTGTTTGTATCATCTAAACTGTCTTTTTAAATCCCTTTTTAACACTGGATACTCAACAAAAATTTATTGGATTGAAATTAATTTCAATCCAAATTGTTGCTACCACATTCACATTATTTGGTTTGTTTAGAATGCCCACTTCTTTCCAAACAAACCACCCCCATTTTTCATAGCAAAACTTAAGGCCTAACACTCCTAGTATTCTCTATCCTGTTATTCCAGAACTCACCAAGCTCCTAGAGTTATTTCTGACTACGATTCAATATAAGAAACAAGAGCTCAGCCCAGACTTGAGGCTGGTCACATCTCTTCAGTCATGGATCCCAGAGCACTTCTTGACTCAGAAGCCTGCAACAGCCAGGTCTCTTCCTGCCATGCACTGACCCAGCCTGGGAAGGCCACTCAACCCCACAAGAGTGACATAAAGCCAGCCTGGGTAGTCATAGCCTGCATTTTGCCTTAAGGAACAAAAATCTGCATGTAAAGAAAACATTGAGTAGAACCATCTGCCCTCCCCTGTAGCTTGAAAGAAGCTGCATGTGGACTCCCTAATCCTTCCTCTCTCCCCTCAGCCAGGAATGAATTTCATTTGGAGGCAAAATTAGGGGGGCTGTGAGAGAGAGGAAGCAGAGAGAGGTAGGCCAGCCACATCTGGATAGCTTTTCTCTGTAAATTCAGAAGACTGCAGGGAATCACTTTCTCCCCTTGACAAAGGAAATGGCCCATGGTAGGGAATTGATGACTTGCAAATCTCATGCAAGCGAAGAGGTTATTGTGCCTCAAGGTTTTAGGGGCTTAGAAAAAAAAATACAGAGCAAATAATTTAAATGGGGCAGCTGTTTACAGGACTAGAAACCCCACCACCAGTACCAGTCAGCAGAAAGCACAGTTTTGGAGGCTTGGTGTCTTCAGCACAGTCCATGGTGAATATCCATTCATTCAGTTATTCAGCAAAAATGTCTTAAGATATGCTTAAGGTTTTTTTGCCAGGCAAAATGCTTGATGCTAGGGAAATAGCCATGGGCTTACATTCATTTTCATCACTGACAGCCTCAGGGGAAACAGTCGTGTCAACAATAATATGCAGACCACCAATCACAAGCAATCGTCTAGAAACAAGGGCAGATCTGTTGTTAAGTATTATAAATGAGGTCTTTGAGAAAATGATTTACTTGACCAGTACCTTGACTTTGAGGGAGGGGTGGTATGAGACAAAGCTTTGAAGAGCAGGGTACAAAGCTGGATCCTGAAGACTGTCCATTCTGCCTAAAAGAAAAGCACAGCAGTGTGAAAGTCAGTGGCACACTTGAGCAAAGGAAGTTGGAACTACTTTTGGGGATAACCTAATCTAAGAGAGTTGCCATAAGAAGTGTTCCTGGAAAGCAGACCTTCCAGGTGGGATTCTGGAACTGTAATACTCACAGGTCAGATGGCAACAAGGAACCTATTGCTGGTAGTGAATGGGGAGGTGATAACCCCTAGAAGTACAAAGTGCTAAGACAGAGGTGGGTTGGAAGGAAGTGAAGCATGGAGACATCGAATAATACGAGGGCAATGGTAATTATAAGGATTGTAGATGTGGTTAGCTGTGATTAGCGGTTTTAGAAGTCTTCATATAAGGAAAATGATAGCTCAGTTAGCCAACTATCTATCCAAATTTGCTGTAAAAGTCAGGAAGCCTCCAGGACAGCTGGGATGGCTCTTTGAAACTTAGACACAAATTTGGCCTCTAGCAAATGAGGAAGAGGTAACAAAACTGCCTAGGCAGAGTACTGAGGAAAGGATCAGAAGGTTAAGGAAAGTAAGAACGTTAGGATGCTATTCTCATGTGAGACCATTCAGCATCTCAGTGTACTGCAGACACCTCAAGTCCTCATTTTGTGTCTGTAGGTCAAAAGAGTTCTGCATTTTGGAAGAGCTAGAGTTCCTCCTTTTTAATCTGGACCTTTCTTGAAGGTGCCAGTTTTTCAGGTCACCTGGCAAATAGGTAAGAGCAATACACCCAAATATGGCATCAACTGGCTCCAAATTTTTAAGAAGCCCACTTAGCATCATGCCTCCTTCACCGTGGACAAGAGAATAGGGAGACCATTTTGTGTCTGGAGGAGACATTTGACCATGTTCTAGATCAGAGGTCTGCAAACTAAGACCAACAGACCAAACCAAGCCCTCAGCCTGTTTTTATAAATAAAAGTTTGTTGGAACAGAGTCATGCACATTGGTTTGCATATTGTCTATGGCTGCTTCCTCTCTATAACAACAGAGTTAAGCAAATTGCAAGGCAGACTGTGTTCCCTTTTCAGAGAACTCTGCTCTAAGTCACTGGAGTTATATAGAGCTCAATTTCACAGGATGTATAGCTCACCATCTGCACACGTGTATCTTGCCAAACATCTAGGTTATCTGCTATTTCTAGGTCTTACCTAGAGTAGAGAAAGAATAAGTTTCCCTCAACCATCTTAGGGTCTCTGGCTGGATCTGAAAATTGAACTGAAAAAGACACATTAACAAAAGAAAAGCATATACTTTTTTTTAATTTTTAAATGTACATAGGAGCCTTCACAAGAGAATGAAGACCTGAAGGAGTGACCAGAGGAGGAAGCTTTTATATCTTTTAGAAAATAAACAAACAAACAAATTTGACAAGACAAAGGAGTGTGGGCTTGAGTAGTAAGTGGCGAAGAGATAACATGGAAGGTAAAGAGTAGTTTAACAAGGTTTGTTTGTACAGATTTCTTGACCCCCAAAGTCTCCATTTGTGGTGGTAAGAACATCTGTCTTCCTCAAGTACAGGGAGGGTACCTCTCACATGGGAGTTTTATGACATGTTTCAGGGAAGAAGGGCAAGGAGGGATGGTGACAGTGACTTTCCTGCTTCGGCCATTTTCTCAGACTCCTTCAGCCTAGAATATTCAATATGTCAAGGTGCCATATTTTAGGGTAGCATGTCCTGAAGACCATCATTACAAAAATGTCATCAAGCTATTATATAGTGTCATCGAGCTTGTGGAAATTCTCACGTGATGTACTATAAGATGATGAGGCCGTCAAAATTCTACAGAATAAACTAGCACAGATCTGGAGAACTGACAAATCCCTGAATCGGGAGAGTAGTATATTACTAATCGACCTACCGGATGAAAGCAAATTGCCTCTAATGTTTGCTGTGATTCAGAATGGAGAAAATGCATTTGCCAGCTCGATAGCTACATATCCAATGTCAGGGGCTGTATCACTTAGCTGTAGAAGAATGCATCTGAAACAGCAGCTGCGATTGGAGCCGCCACCTAATTACCGTTATGATAAACTATTATCATCTCAAGAATTCTTTTAACCTGACAAATGAAAAATTAAGTGGGGATGAGCAAAGAAGCACCTTGAATGTATCTTCCAAGTCTTTGATAATTGTAATAATGTTTTCAACTCTCCTTAGAAATGTGTTATTGCTTTTGATTTTTTTCTTTTTGTGTAACTGATGAATGTTAATGGCTTCTATGTAATCTTTTCTCCATGGTAGGTCAGGAAGCTGTGTGGGAATTCTGTCAATTGCTAAAGATATCCATTCCAGCTATTACCCACCCTGGGTTAATAACGACAAGGAGATTCAGTGCCCTGTTGTCTTTCTATGAAGAGAACTCAGGTGAGATCTCTATTTATTTCTTGACCTACCAAAGTCTTTCTTCATCCCCCATGTTAGGTGGTAAACCATAGTACAGTTCTGAATCCTTAGCTTTAACTTGGAGTCAGTATCAAATAGAATTCCTTTAGCCACTTCTTCTCTAACCCAGGAGCTCGGGGAACTGAGTCACGTGCAGGATTAGAGAGGTGGTGAGTAGGATTATGGTTCAAGTCAGTCTCTGTTCCCTGCTTGTCAAATTTACAGTCCAACAGGAGACACAAAAATTATATATGGAAATGTTTACTGCTGCATTACAATATATCACAATATGAATATAGAGTACTGTGAGAGTATGTAGTTGGGTAAGCTGCTCGGGTCCAGGCAAAAAACTCCCAAGAGAAATGGCATTTGAGCTAAAACTTAAAAGATAAATAGCTGAACAATCAAAGCGCAAAAAGCATAATAGTATACTCTCAATTTTGTCCCAATTTTATTTCTAAAATTATATATATTTAATTATATATAAAAATTATATATTTAATTATATATATATAATTACATATATGTTTAATTATATGTATAGGAAGTATCCCTCTACTCAGTTTGGGGCACATCATTTATATTCTGGGAACTGGGAATTGAGGGTACGATGTGATAATTTATATGTAATATGTATATATGCACTCATAGAAAAAGGTCTAGAAAGACATATAACGAAGTGTCGATGGTGGTATCTCTACAAGTTTGAGATATAAGTAGATTTTCCCCCTATAAATATTTCTCTATATGATTATTTTCCACATATACAAAAAAATCAGTTACTGTTTTTGTATAAGGAAAAAACAGTGACTCATTTGTTTTTTCAAAGAGAGAGAAGACAGTGCATCGATTTTTAAGCCATCTGACCTCTTGACTGTCCCCTCCAGCAGGGTCTAGCAGTACCCATCTCTGCATCACACCTGTTATCGTGAACTTCAGAACTGAAATCTAAAGATCAGTAAGTGGTGTCAGACTTGCTCAGGACTGCAACGTTGAGGACTTTATTCCTGAGCCAAGGGCGGCAGCTCTGACACTAGGCAAACATTCAGCACTCTGTCTTCCCAGCACATCTCGGCACTGGCTGTCCCCTGGAGAGTGTGAATCCTGGGGCCAAGTACCCCTGGGAGAAAGGGGATGTCAGAGTCTCCATGTGCATCTCCCACCTTGACCTACAAGACTGGTGCAGGCTGCTGTTAGTCTAAATTCCACTGGCCTCAAATAGAATACATGGTTGGGCCAACAGCTTAACCACCTTTGCACTAGGGATCATCAAAACATCTTGAACTCTTTCCTTAATATTTTGGGTTTGTCAAAACTCTCAGTCATGCTTGGCTGATTAATTCTAAATGCACGCTTAAAAAGAAGCAGGGGAAAGCAAATGGGATCCTTATGTTTTTGATTCATTCACACCTAATTCAGCCAGATGTGGGGGAAGGGCAGGGAAGGGTACCAGATGCTCTGCATTTGATTATGAAGTATTCTGTCAAGACAGGAGGCTGACAGGGACCTGGGTGCCAATAGAAAGACAGAAAACCTGGGTTCTTGTTCAATCTTTACGAAATGCCTTTTCTGCTCCAGGTCCTATACTGGGCACCGCAGATACAAAGATGAGCCAGACAGACCCCTTGCCCTTGAAGGATTCAAAGTGCGATGTCAGGGATGACTACATCAGCAAATAACTCCCCAAAGGAGTGTCAGGAATGTACAGGGTATGCTAGGACTTCAAGAAGGAGGAATCAGTTCTTCCCAGAGTGTAAAGAAGGGCTTCATAGATAATAATGCGCTAATGATCACCATCCACTGAGTATTTGTCATGTGCATTAGTTACCTAGGGCTGCCTGAACAAATTGCCACAAACTGTGTAGCTTAAAATAACAGAAATTAATTCTCTCACAGTTCAGGATGCCAGAAATCAAGGTATCAGTAGGGTCGGTTTCGTATGAAGGCTTTGATGGGAGAATCTGTTCCATGCCTCTCTCCTAGCTTCTGTTGGCTCTCAGCAACCATTGGTGTTCCTTGGCTTATAGCCGCGTCACTCCAACCTCTGCTTCCTTGAGCAGGTGACCTTCTTCACTGTCTCTGTGTGTCTCTTCTTCTTATAAAGACACCAGTCATTGGATTTAGGACATACCCTAAATCCAGTTTGAATTCATCTCAAGATCTTATTTCCAAATATATTTAAATTCACAAAACAGGGAGGTCAGAACTTGAACATATCCTTTTGGGGGACCAAACAGTATACCATGTTTCAGCCCCTGCATACATACGTGATGTAATTCTTACTACAATCCTGTAAGGCAGATATTATCATTAGCCCTATATTACAGATGAGGAAACAGAAATTTTAAAAGGTAAATGGTTTATCAAAGGTCACACAGCCAGTAAGGCAAAAAGCAAGGTTTGAACAGAAGTCAGACAGATTCCAGAGCCCTGTTCTTAGCCAGCATGTTACTCTCCTGAATTGCATCTTGGATGGTGGGTAGCCATTTACCAGGCAGATGATGAAGTACTTGGAAGTAACTCATTTCAAGGAGAAGGAGCTGCAAGGACAAAGGCTTGAAGGAGGGAGTCCTTTTCTTAAGTCTGTCACTGATTCATTGTGTGATTTGGGGCAAGCCACTTTTCCTCTCTGACTGAGATGCCTTGCCTGCCTCCTGTTGTTCACGTACCACTGCCAGAGCCACATGACTCTCCTCTAAAGGTTCAGCTCCATCCCAGACTCTAGAACTGATCCTGTCCTCACTCAGGGGACTTTAACTCAGGACACTCCACTTTAAACCAGTCTGCCTTCTAATGCCACTCCAGTACAATGCACCTGTGTGGTTGACCCTCCTCCCTATAATAATGGTCACTAAGGGCTATGCTAAGTGCTCTACATGCATTGTCTTATTTAATATCCACAACAACCTTATGAGGAGAGTACTGTCACCATCCTTAGTCCACAGATAGAGAAAGTGAGGCTTGGAGAATTTGCTACTTGTCTGTGATCATACAGCTGCGAAGTGACAGAATTGAAATTCAAGCTCCTGAGACCTGACCCCATAATGTACTTGCTGACTAAACAACATCACCTTAGGCAGTTGTCTCACTCATCTCGCCCTCCAGCACTCAGCACAGGACCTGGCATATAGCCCGTGCACCATGGCCAGATCATCTCACCCTGAGGCCAATTTTTCTACATCATCAATTGCTCATCACCATGTTCTCTAGAGACCACTCTTCCCTGTGGACCTGGACTGCATGCATTCTTGCATTTGAGCTCACTTTTGAATGCTTGCAATTCCCACGTTTGGTCTGTTCTCTGATGCCAGGACCCTACTTCTACAGACCCAATAATAGTGTCTCATTCAAAAGTGCACCTCAGATTCACTTGGAAAAAGAGAGTATTGAATCAGGTGCGCTTCTAGTTTAAATTCTATTCAAAGTCATGATTTATACATGCCAGTCAAAATAAATCGCTGCTCTGGCCAGTTGATGATAGATGATAGATAGAGGATAAAAAGATGATGGATGGATGGATGGATGGATGGATGGATGGATGGATGGATGGATGGATGGATGGATGGTTGGATAGATAGATAGATAGATATAGATAGATAGATAGATAGATAGATAGATGAACAGACAGACAGACAGGTAAGTAGAAAAAGGAACATTTCTGCTCCCACCCACATCTCCACAGCTGGGCTGGGGGAGAGAGTGAAAAGGTTGAAGGAAAAAGTGTCTGCTAAAAAATGAAGGGATTAAAATCCATCAGGAAAAGAATAGGTCCCTGGTCCCTGTTACTGCTCCCCACACATACTAAGGTGTGTCATCACCAGTTTTGTCTGTTTTCAGAAACAGTTAGATAATATTTGTCTGTATCTCATCTCCAGCACTGGTCCCATGCTGGAGGCCAGGCATACAGATATATATGACACAGTATGAATCCTCAATGAACTCACATTATTGAGAAGCCCTCAGTCACACAGCATAGGCTGCAAGGAAATGAGATCGAGTTTGGGAGGCTGTCAGGGCAGAGGGGGAACCAGAGACCTCAGGCTTCCCAACTCAGGGCCAGATACAGGTGGAGAATGAAAAAAACATACAGGCTGAGTTCAAAGTCCAATGGGACCCCTTCTCTCAGCACACAACTCGAGGGAGAGGATTTGCTGAGGTAAGGGGGAGTTCTGGAATGGGACAGCTGCCTGGATGCAAGGGGTAATGTAGTTCCTGAGGCCTGGTCCCAAGAAGGCTTTCTCAGAGAGCCAAGGCTGCCATGGGCTCTGCAGATGGTGCCCCCATCTTTTCTCGGAGCCAGGGCAATGGACTGCAGGTGCATGGAGCCCACCTTCCCTTTTGGTGCCCTCCTCCTTGCCTCGCCTCCCTTCTCCTTCTTTTCCCAGTCTACTCTCCTTAGAGAACTTTTGATCAATCCTCTTTTGGAGGAAGCAGGGGCAGCACCAAAGGGAGACATTACTGCCATGGCTCTTGACTGTTATTCTATTTGGAGCATATGCCAGGCCCTCCTATGTTGACACCCCTCTCACCCCCAATACTGCAGCCCTATGGGCTCCTGCAGTGCACGGGCCACAATTTCCATACTTAACACCTATCCAGCTTCTTCCACTGGCCACTGGGCTCTTCATGCTTGGTTGATGGGACCACTGACAGGAAGAAGTGAAAAATGCTCTCTCTTCCTCAGGGGTCAGTATCTCCTCACGCTGTTTCACAAGAGATACTGTGGTTGTGACACTGTAGAGGGTAAGTCCAGTGCCAGGTCACCTGTCACTGTGGCCTCCTTTCCTTTTACTTCTACCTCCAAGCGTGTGCTATGTTCTTACCACATTGAACCAATTTGGCCCTGCTCCCTAAGTGGACACATCCTTGCAATCCTTTGGGCCTTTGTTCATGCTGTTTCTTCTGCCAGGAATGCCTTGCTTCACCTTCAAGCTCCTACTTATCTTTTAAGACTCAGCTTAAATGTTATCTTTTCTACAAATATCTCCCAGTTCTCCCAGAGAGACTCACCCCTGGTTTTGGGTTTCTGAAGGTCTTGCTTCTTATGTAAAGCACTTTGCATCACATATGTTTCCTTTCCCATCTCTCCCAAATAGACTCATTGCTTTATTTCTATTTCCCCAGCATAGAACAAAGTAACTGGTACGTAGTAGGTGCTCAGTACATGTTTATGACATGGATGTGTAGACAGAAAGCAGTTAAATGTGATTTCCAAGGGTATGGACACCATCAGAGCCAGTGGAAATGCAACTTTCCTCTCCAGCCCTGACCCTCTCCAGCCTGGGCTCCGCCTCCCCAATGTCTCGCCTGAGGTTAAAACACCGTACACAGGCAATAACGTCCACTTTTAAGCAGGTGTGGTGGCCTCTCCCTTAGAAACCAAAACACGTTCTCTGAGCTCCCCTGTGGGTTTTCCACCACTGATCTGATTTTCAACACTGACCACCTTTGGGCTAATGAAAGCCATTTAACTCATGAATTTCCAGAGGCTGCCTTCCCTCCAACAGAGATGGAAAATTGAGTGCTCACTCACCATCAGCTAGCATCAGAAAGCCCTGGGCCAGACTGGAACATGGAGGTAAATTGGACCCAAGCTCACCTTCAAGTGGGGCTGGCAGACCAGTGAATGAACATCCATAATACAGTGTGATTCAGCGAGAAAAAAAGAACTCCCAGGGCACAGAGCAAGGGAAGGTGGGTGCATGTGGGAGAACCAAAGAAAGGACATCAAACCAAGCTCAGAGAGTCCAAGGAGGCTTCCTGGCAGAGGCAATACCTAATCTGTACTTTTAAGCATGTATAATCACAGGACCTTAGACAATTTTAGATCTAGGCCCCTGAGGTATCTGGGGAGACCCCCAGGTAATGTGAGGAACAAGGATGAGACATTGTTCACCCAGCCACCCAGAACCTGTCATTTCTATTGGGCAGGAGAGGCCCATGGCATAAAATTTTTTAATAGTTGCCTGGGTTTCTGCTGTCTCTGCTTCTGATGCAGCCCAGGCCCCATGGCTCAGAACCTTGGGATTCAAAGACTTCTAGTTCTCTGTCACATGTCTCACTTTTAGCCTTTTCAAAAGGCCAGACCGTCAGAGGCCTTATCAAATATACCGTGTGTTTTAGAATTAGCGTAGACAGGGAAGTCAATCCACTGGTTTTCAATTAATTTCTGGGTGTGTGATCTTGGTCAAGCCATTTAACTTAGTCTCAGTTTCCTGCTCTGTTAAAGGAAAATAATAATAATAATAATAATAATAATGATGATGATGATGATGATGAAAGGAGATAAAGGATAAAAACCTTATTTTTCAAGCCTCTTTCTTTCCGTTTATCACACCATGCTCTTTCTTGCCTTCTCGCACGTCTTCCCTCGGCTGGAAGATACTACCCCAATTTGCCTGGATAGCTCCCACTCATCTTCTAGGCCTCCCCCTGCGTAACTCCTCAGGAGAGCTTCCACAGAAACCTCAGACCCAAGTTCCTTGTATCACAAAGGCTCACAGCACCTGGAATTTCTCTTATATCATAATCAGTGAACTTGAACACTGAACAGGTCATGACATCTTTGCCGCGCAACTGTCACAACAGATCTTATCTCTCTTTTTCAATGCCATCTAACCCATCTAACCGACAGTGTCTGGCCTACGGCAGGTGCACAATAAACACCTACTGAATGAATGCATAAGTAAACAAATAAATGGTAACAGCGTCAATGGGTATTACTATTATTATACTCTCAGTCTACCACTGAGACTTTATAACTTTATTGCCTCATCTGTAAAATGAGAAGAATGAAACTCAAAACAACCCTGTAAAATAGCTCTTGACCTAATATAGAACTCAGAAAAGTGTTCATACCCAAAATTGAGTCACTTGCACCAAGACCCACATCACCAAACCAAGACTTCACTTAATTATAGTTTCAGCTCTCCCAGAGATGGGATCTTAAACCAGGAAATCAAGAATTACCTGATCAGCACTAGTTAGGCAACCTGCCCGACGGATCCCTGCCATCCCCTAAAGGAAAGTAATCCCTGTGATACCAGTTTGCTTTTTGCCTAGTATAACTTACTTGTTCCTGCTCTTGTCTGCCTGTAAACGTTTTTCATTTTGTACATCTCTTGGAGCTCCTTTCTATTTGCTAGATTAGATGCTTCCTGATTCGAATCAATCTTTGCTTAAACTTAAAAAATGTGTAATATGCCTCAGTTTATCTTTTAACAGGAGAGAATCAACAAGTGATAGAGTCTATTATCTTAAGGGCAAAACAGAAGTAAAGCCTTTGTTTCTGAACCCACAGAGATCCTTTTCCCATGTTTTTAAAGGTCAGAAAAATATTGTGTGATCCTCACCCCCTAACTACCTAGTAGTCTCCAGGAGATGCTTGAAGGAAGAACATGCCCATGGCTAGTCCAGGCCTGCTGTGCTGACCACTGCAGCTGTCTCGGTTTGGAGGCTAAAGCAGATCTGCACACTCCTGCTTCTGGCCAGAGCAGCAAGGCAGAGAGGGGACATTGCCAACAGCCTTGTGCAGATTCATCATTTTGAATCCTCATTCTTAACATATGTTTTCGATCTCACACAAAACATGGCTTTCTGGTTTCCATTACCTTTGTTTCATTTTAGAATTTAATGTTTTTTATAGCCTGGGGAAGGGAGGGGCATGCAAGCAAGTCAGTGAGAGTGTGAGTGTGTATGCTTTTTATGTTTCCATCAGAAGAAAGAGAGATGAGAAAGCCAAGAAACCAGTGATAGTAAGCTTGCCTTCGACTCCATCATTGAGTCATCAAGGATTTATTGAGCACTTACTTTGTGCATGCAGATAAACAGGATAAAAATGTGACCCACACATGGTCTCTGCTGTAGTAATTTGCAATTGAATGAAGCAGATAAACTGGCTCACGGCATCATAATTCAAGACAGATTTTTCTCCTGGAAGAGAAGAAGAGGAAAAAAGGAGGGGATAAAAGAAGGAAAAGAAGAAAGAAATGAAGAAAGAATAAGGCAGTGTAGGAATAAGGGTAAGAAACTAAGATGTATTGTGATTTCCTATGTGCCAGGCACTGTGCTAAGTACCTTACATCTTGTATTTTGTTTAATGTTCATAACAGCTCGTTAAGGGAAGCCCATTTGCCATTTTACAGGTGAGAAAATAGAGACCTAGTTGACACCCAGGGTGTCACAGCTGGTAGAGCAATCTGGAGGTGTTGCACAGGCCACCGAACTGGTGGTGCCGGCTTGGTTCTGCTATGCAGATAAGACCCTCCTTCTTGTTTGCATGCACAAGGGGCCCAGAGCTCAGTTAGTCCCCTGGCTCCTTGAAGGCTGCCCAGAAGCACTGAAAGTTAAAACCGATGAATTTTAGATCATTAATCCAACCCACTTGTGGAAAAACTGAGACCCAGAGACAAGTGGAGATTTGCCTGCGGTCTTGTGGAGGGGTCGTAAGAGACCTGAGGTCCAGTCCTTCCCATCGAAAGCCCACAGCAAAGGCAGCAATACCAATAGCTATGGCATTAATTGTTTCCAGACCATGAAAGACTGTAGTTCACCCTCCTCGCTCTGTCTCACTCTGACTGAAGCATTCCCAGGTCAGCTGAGCAGAAAGGTTTGTTTTGGCAGAAATCTGGGTGCTGTCCAGCTCGATAATCACCCGTGTTAACACACCATTATGTGTGTCGTTAACAGACTTGGCAACTGGGACTTTGCTTTTTTCTTTACATTTTCTTTTTATTTTCAAAAAATAGAAAAATAAAATATAACCCCCATGTGTGAATCAGAAAGACTAGCCACACAGGTGCATGTTGATTCTGCCTAGAAAGGAGGCTTTCCCTAAACCACATCATTTCTACTCAGGAAGTATCTCAGGACTTTGTTCTTGAAGGAAGCTCTGTCTGTCGTCACGGGTGGGGGTTGCTGCTTATGGCTGGGAATTCCATCCAGCCTTTTCTCCTGTGGCTCCCCAGCACTCTCTCTGTACCAGCCCAGCTGACGAAATTGAAAAGGTAAGGGCTATGGGGTCAGACAGACTTGAAATGAAAGACTGGCTTCATCCCTTTGTGGCTTGTGAGAACCTGATCGAGATTTAATGTCTCTGAACCTCAGTCTCCTCATCTGGAGATGGGGGTAACAATGAGACATCATATGTCATCCTTCAATCATTTGTTTATAAGCAGATACTCACTTATTTAAAAGAAAAAGAAAAAAAAAGAAAGCGGTTTAAAAATAATGTTGTATGCCTTCTTTAGCAGGCCTTATTTTAAGGACTCAGGACATAAAGATAAATCAAACCCAGTCCTTGCTTTCCAAAAGTTTATAGGCTCATAGGGGAGCTAAATATAAAGCAACTGAATTCAATCATTATGCCACAAATACACACTAAATTAACCCAATTCCAATGTTAACACCCTGGTCCAGGCCACATGTTCTCTTGCCTTTACCACTGCAGTCACCTCCCAATTGGTCTCTGGTTCCCTCCCTTGCTTCTCTACTGTCTATTCTTAACAGAACGGCTGGTATGAGCCTTTTAAAACACCAGTCTGATCATGTCATTCTCCTGTTCAAAACCTCCCAACGACTTCCCTAACCGTGGAGTAGAGTGGAAATCCAAAGCAGGGCCCGTGATCTGGGACCTCCTCTGTCACTCCCCTTCTCACTCACTGTACTACAGCCACAGTGGTCTGCTTGCTATTCCTTGAGCATACCTAGAAATCTCCCATTTCAAATTCTTTATTCTCTCTTCTAGAATGATGTACCCCTAGATATCTGCACAGCTCTTTCCCTTGCTTTATTCAGGTTTCTGCTTGAATGTCACCTGATTAGAGAGACATTCTATCCAAAACAGCATCCTATTGCTTGCTTTGTCCTTACTTTGCTTTATTTTTCTCCATAGACTTATCACTTCCTAAATTATATTATATCTATTTGTTTGTTTTCTGCCTTTCTCACCAGAATACAAACTCCCATAGGGCAGAGATTTTGAAACAATGTACCCTACACATACTATATACTCAATAAACATTTATTGAGTGGATAAATGAATGCACAAATTAACATATACTTTGTGCCAGGTACTCCACTAAGCACAGGTGAAACCAAACAAAACAGACAGTGTCCTACTCTCTTTGTCTGTGTGGGGAGGTAGGCAGCAGGGAGCTCAGTAAGAGCCCTGAAGAGGTATCTGATCCAACTGTGGAAGGTCAGAACCACAGAATCCTTTCAGAAGGAAAACCTTTCAAAGCTCAGTCTTAAAGAATGAGTTGGGATAGCCACATAAAGATGGAAAAGTTGGAGGGAGGGGAGGAAACAGTCTGAGAAAAGAAATAGAGGAAAGAAATAGCTTGATGTGTTTTGAGACCCACAAAGACTCCAGTTTTGCAGGAGCTATACCTGTAGCGTGTGTGTGAGTGTATGTGTATGTGTGTGTTAGGGGCGTGTGCAAAATAACAAAAGATAAAGCTGGAGACATAGAAAGGAACAGTTGGTAGAAGGACTTTTATGTCAGTTGAGGATATGAGATCCTATCTTACATGCTAGGGGAAGCAACTGAAGAGTGACATAGTCATATTTGTGCTTTAGAAATATATTATTCTGATCAATGGGTAGAGAATAGATTTGAAGGAGGTCAGGAAGAAAAGCATGGGGATGAGTTTGCTAATAATACAATAACAGTAAAAATTAGAACAGAAAAAATTGTTTTGCTTTCTATAACTACAATCATCTTCTAAAGAGGGCAGATCCTGCTAAATGGGAGGAGGGCTTTTTTTCTGCTAAGAATTTCTATAACTTTGGTTATATACTTTTGAAGACAGGAGCTGTGGAGAGCTGAATTCTCTGCATGATACAAGGAAAGAATTTGGAGTTTCCCATAGAATTTAAATGGGAAAAAAATAATAGGAACAAAGGAAGAGAAACCATCAAGACAATGAGATGCCAGGTGTTGAGAAAAATTCAGTAGCAAAGGAACTTTTAAAAAACAGGGTAGGTAATTTTTTATTTTTATGTTGCTTGCTAATTATTGGGGTTCTACTTCAGGATACAATGCAATCACTCGTGTGAAATATGTCTGCCACCATTAGACAAACAAAAACAAAACTGGACAAAATATGGAAAGCAAAAGTTTTCTGGCATTGGATAACAGGCAGCACAAGACTGGGATCCCTGACAGAAGGGTCGTTCACAACGGGAGCCCCACAATTGCCACCAGCTCTCTTTCTGGGAATAATTTCCCCCACTGCAGAGCACTGAGCTTGAATCCATGCACAACATATGATTCTGATGAGCTGAGGAAGGAGAACTAAGAGATCATAACAGCTGAAATGGCTGGAATTGTGAGGGAAGGCAGAGGGAGGGGTAAACTGCACAGACAGGAGTCCCTAGAAGTTTGTGTCTTATAGAGTCCTTGGCTGAAAGCTAGGCTATGTATATGCTCATGGAGAAAGTACACAGGCTTGCCAGAGAGCAGCTATAACAAGGTAGAGAATAGAACAAAGATACTACAAGTTAAGCAGTGCTAGAGAACAGAAAAGATTCAGTTCAGCCATAAAGTAGAAATTGTTCATACTCAGGCCTCCAGCTGAGACACCAAAAGGAGAATAACATAAGAATGAGGACCACATCCTAATGTAAGGCACAGTCTTAGTAACTACTGACCAGTAGAGCTCTGCAATGATATTAATGTTATTTGTGCTGTCCAAAATGATAATCACTAGCTACATGTAGCTATCAAGCACTCAAAATATGGCTAGTACAACTAAGGAAATGATTTTTAAATTTATTTTATTTTATATAAATTTAAATTTAAATAGCTACATGCGGCTAGCATATTTGATAGCACAACTTTAGTTCCGCCATAAAAAAAGCCTAAAGCCAAGCCCCCACAATATCCACAAGGGACACAGATTCATGTGTTGGCTTCATCAAGTTAGAGGAGCTCAAGAAAGACATTGAGCTTTCCACAGAGCCTCATATTAAAGCAGAAAAAATAAGAATACAAACATTCAAGTAATAGAACTCCTTATTGTGTACTAGAACAAAAATCATACTTTTTCAGAGGAAGATAACAGAATTCAAGATCTCAACAATATATTGTCAACAATGTCCAGTATACCAACAAAAATTATTAGCATGCAAAGAATAGAAAAATGTGACCCATAGTCAAGAAAACAATTCCAAGTAACTCAGCTGTTGGATTTAGCAATTACGTTAAAGTAATAATTTTAAATATTTTCAAAGAATTAAAGGTAGATGCTCTTAATGAGCGAACAAATAGGAAATTCAAAAGGGGTATTAAAACCATATAAAAGCTAGAACTAAAATACATAATAACTAAAATTTAAAAATTGACTAGATTGATAGACTTAACAAAACGTTGTGGAGACAGAAGCATAACGAACTTGAGGACAAATCAACAGAAATTAGCCTATCTGAGGAAAGAAAAGGAAATGATTGAAGAATAATGAACAAAAGCTCAGGGATCTTCAGAACAATATCAACTGGTCAAAATACATATAATAGGAGTACCAGAAGAAGAGAGTGAAAATGAGGAAGAAAAATATTTGAAAACAAAAATGGCTGAAACTTTTCCATATTTATTAAAGGCATAAATTTATACATTTAAAAAACTCAGTAAACACCAAGTAGGACAAACACGAAGAAAACCACACCTAGGTATATTAGGGTCAAACTATGAAAACAAAAGAAAAAAAGGATCTCAATAGCAATCAAAAAACAAAGACGCTATATAGGGAAACAATTATTGCTAACTTCTCATCAGAAACAATGGAGGCCAGAAGACAATGGAACATTTGAAAGTCATGAAAGGAAAAAAAACTGTCCACTCAAAATTCTATATTCATCAACAATATTCTTCAAAAGCTAGGATGAAATAAAGACATTTTTGATAAATGCAAGCTAAGAGAATTTGATGTCAGTAGACCTACACTAAGAGAAATGCTGAAGCTTGCTCTTTAGGCTGAAGGCCATTGATATAAGATGGAGACTCAGATTTACAGGCAGAAATAAACAGCATCCCTGAAAATGTATTTAAAAGAGAATTTAAACATAAAAGATTACTTTTTCTCAGAATTCTCTTAAAAGACAACGAACTTGTTAGAGCAAAAATAATAACATCATAACTTATTTAGAAATAAAATATATGACAACGAAGTACAAAGAACAAAATGTGGGTAACCAGAAATATAATGTTATTCCATTTGTGAAATGGGAAATAACTGTCATGTGTGAAGTGAGAAACGAACAAAAATAGTGTGAAGAATCAGGTGTACAGGGAGAGGTAGTATAACAACGAATATAAATAGATTTATTTTGATAAGTTAAAGATACATGTTGTTAGCTCTAGAGCAACACTAAAAAGTAATAAAAGTATTGACGAGAAGCCAAAATAGAGGAAATAAAATGGAATTCCAATAATATATATAATTAGGAAACAAAAGGATCATTAGAGGAACAACAACAACAAAACAAATAAAAACAAGTAGCAAGACAGTAGACTTCAACCCAAACATATTGATAATCTTATTAAACATAAAGGGACTAAAATTCCCCAACTAAAATAACAGAATGACAAACTAGATCAAAAAGCAAGATTCGAGACAATTCTATCTACAAGAAATGCACTTTAAGTTTCAAAACATAAATATGTTGAAAGTTTAAGGATAGATAGAAAAAGACATATTATGTGTTATGGACTGAAATTGTGTTTCCATCACCAGATAACATATGTTGAAGCCTTAATGCCCAATGTGACTATATTTGGAGATAGTGCCTTAAGGGAGGTAATTAAGGCTAAATGAAATCTTTGGGGTAGCACTCTAATTCATTAGGACCCACGTCTGTATAAGAGAAAGAGACACCAGAAATTTCTCTTTCTCTCTCTTTCCTTCTCCACATCTGCATGAAGTGACAGCTGTGAAGACACAGCAAAAGACAGCTGTCTACAAGCTAAGAAGAGAGACCTCATCAGAAACCAACCTGATGGCACCTTAATCTTGAACTTCCAGGCTTCAGACCTGTGAGAAAATAAATTTCTGTTGTATAAGCAAGCACCCACAGTCTGTGGTATTTTGTTAAGGCAGCCCGAGCAGACTAATATGCTAAACAAAAAATAAAAATAAGAAAGGTGGTGGGTGTGATTATATTGATATAAAGTTGTTTGCTGTTTGTGCTGTGTTATTGCATTGAGTGATAGCCAAGTCTTTAGCAAAATCTACATTTATGAAAGCTTTGTGCAAGTGAATTTCTTTTCAGGACATCAAGGAAGAGTTTGTCTATGGCCATGCCACCCTGAACAAGCCCGATCCTGTCTGATCTCGGAAGCTAAGCAGGGTCGGGCCTGGTTAGTACTTGGATGGGAGACCACCTAGGAAGACCAGGTGCTGTAGGCATAAAAAATAAAAAATAAGGAATTGTAAACTGACAAGGTCCTTGCAATCTGTGAGATCAACCAAGGGTTGCCTCGCCGAAAAAAATAAATTAAAAAAAGAAAGAAAGAAAAAGCTTGACAATGCAATATACACTGAGGTCCTAAATGCTCTCAGAAAGAGATGGTATGATTTTTCAGCTGAAAAATGAATGTAGTGCATTTCTCACTCTGTAGTTTCATATTAGGTATCTCCATTGAACTTATCCAAAAAATGAACAAACACATTTTATAAAATCAGCTGGTAAACTTATTTTCAAAATGGTATTCAATAATTTACAACTAAGAAGTCTGTTAGGAAATAAAAAAATGAGACTTATAAAAGAAAAAAAGAGCTTGAGTTTCATGCCTAGGTCTAGACATTGCAGAATAGAGAGAGCGTACACCAACATGGAAACCTAAAGCACAGATGATTATGAAAACCTCAGCCCCCTTGAAGATTTTTAGAACCTTAAGAAAGATATTAGATCTTCACAGGCCATGAAATAATGTTTTGATCTGATACTAGGACACTTTCCACTAATATACAGCACTTTCTTCTTACTAGTAGCAAATTGCACAATGGATATTTATATTAAATAATATGGGAGTTCAAGCTACTAGAGGGATCAGGAAAGGCTTCTTACAGGAGGGAACTTTAACACTGGATCTTAAAGAAAGAGCACAATTGGGAAACCTGGAGATTCACTGCCACGTTTCTGAGAAAATGTCACAGACAATAATGAACGATGTGTTGCGTGGCCCTAAGAACAGAGCTATTCCAATGAATGAGCACCACTGCAGAAATTGGGCCCTGTGGCTTGGGAGAAATTGCCAGCTTTATTTTGGCCTCTCTTAACCTTTCCTTATGTGGAAAGAAAAAAAAAAAAAAAGAAAGACTTATCAGGGATTACAATACCCACATCATAGAATGGTTGGGAGGGTTGAGTGGCATAATAGAGTGATTCTTTTAAAATGTGAGAAGCAATCTCATCACTTCTCTGCTCAGAACGCACAAATGGAAAGATGAACGTGGAGGGATGAGAGGGGAGGAGAGTGTCCGAACGAGGGGTAGAATCGAGGGCAAGGTTTACAGTCGGAGCTTCCTGGGAGAGGGACAAGAATGCTTTCTGAGAAATATAAAGATAAAAGTTTTGCAAAATAAAAACCTAGTTGGAGTAAAAACAAACCAAACAAACAAACCTACCCATTCACTGGTTTCCCATCTCGGAGAAAAACCAGTCCCTGACCAGGCTCCACATGGTCTCTGAGCCTGTGCTCCAGGCGCAGCTCTTCTCCCCTCTCTACCCCTGCTCCCAGCTGGTCCCAGCACCCAACAGGCACACTCCCACCTCTGGGCCTTTGCTCTTGCTCTTCTCCCTGCCCCTCCTCAGATGTAGATGCTCACTCCCTCACCACCTTCACACCTGTGCCGAATGTCACCCTCTCATGAAGCCTTAGCCTTACTTGGAATCCCTGTTTAAAATCACTCTTAATGAGCGAACAAATAGGAAATCTCAAAAGAGATATTGGCCCTATCCCTTTCCATGCTTTATTCTCCTCTATAACACTTAATATCTAACATACTATATACATTACTTATTTTATTTCCTGACTCCCCTGATAGAATATAAGTGCAAAATCATAGAATTCTGTCTATTCTGTTTATTGCCACATCCTGGTGTCTAGAACAGTGCCTAGCACAATTAGGTGCTGGATATATATTTGTTAGAAAGAAAAGAAGGAAGAAAGGGAAGAAGGGAGGGAAGAAGGGAGGGGGGAAGGAGGATAAAACATTTTTCATAGTTCTTAGCATGTAAGCTTCCAGTAAATTTTTATTACTAGATATGAGAAATAAAGCCTAGAAAGAAAAAAAATGCCTTGATCAAGGGCCAGAAAGTTTTTTGATAGGACCAGTGCTAGGCCTCAGGTTCCCCGACTTATAGCATAGAGTTAAAAAAATAAAAATAAAAATAAATAAATAAAAAAGAAAGGAAAAAAGGCTTTGACTTCCTATTATATGCCTGGCACTCTCACGTTTAATCTGCAAATTAGTTATTGGAGGTGAGGGTGTTATTTCAATTTTATTTCTGAGAACACTGATGCCCAGAGAGGTCAAGTGACTTCTCAAGGTCGCACAGCAGGTAAGTGAGGTAAGTGTTTGAATTAGAATTCATACCCAGGCCTACAGTTTGAAGTCCAATAGTCTTTTTTTTTTTTTTTAATAATGCAGGAGAAGGGTGTGGCAAAAGGTGCCAACGGCTTGGAATGAAATCCATCACATGCAGGCCCAAATTCAAACCTCCCCTCATTTAGCTTCAGGCGAGTTTTCATCTCTTCCTTGACCTTGAAAGAAGGCTGCTGACACTTTGGCGGCTGCCTTTGAAAGTCAGCTGCCTGTTTTTCAGACTCATAAATTGCCTGTAAGAAGTGTTTCATTATTCTATCCAGGCGACATCAAATATCTGGACTATATTTCATGAAAGTTCCCCTTCAGGCCCAGGCCACAGGGCAGGTAGCATTTCTGTCTCCAGGAAACCCCCGAAACCACCTTCTGGATTATTCCATTGGAGACAAATTAGAAGTGAAAGCGGCTGCCTGCACTCTTTCATGTTCACGGGGCTGTCGGGTGGGTGGAGGCTACCAGACACCAAAGAATTCTTTATTCTTCCATCACAGGAGAAATTGAGGAAAGAAAGTAAACACAGCACCTTCCACCCATACATCAGTCATGGGACACTGCGTGGGAGGGAGCCAAAAGGCGTCATTCCCAAGGCAGAAAGCTACCAAAAAGGATGGGACTCTCTCACCCAGTGCTGGGCCTGGTCAAAAATACAGTTTCAATAGAGTTTGGTCTCTAGCAATGATCTAAAAGTCAGGAGGTCTCAACTCAAAACTTAGCTTAGCCATTACATAGCTGTGTCTTTAAACGAGTCACTACCCATCACTACCCATGTGGTAGCAACCACGTGGTCTGTGAATTCTTATTAGTCCTATCATTCTGTGATTTTTTCCATTGATCAACACAGGCAAGTCGCTTTACTAGTAATATATTTACTATATAAATGAAAAATGAATGAATATGACAACCAAGTTTATCAAGTCTATCACCTGATTTTACATTATGACACGAAATCTTTCTTAACCCCAACATGTCAAGAACACATCATTCTCTCCAAGGGTTGATAAGTTCTCCTTCCCTTCCCCGAGGAAGTGCTAAAGCCAACACAGCTCGAGGTGATGGGAGAAAGATCTGGGTGCTGGTCTCACAAAGCTGGCAACATTAAGAAGGGAGGGGAATTCACTTTTATTGAGGGCCTTCTCTCTGACAGGCAACGTATGATTTCGTTAAATCCCTAGGATGCCCCTAACCGGTGAATATTGTATTCCTACTCTAAAGTAAGCAAACTGAGGCCCTCTAAAATAAAAATGCCAGGATTCAAATTCGGTTTACACAGTCTTTGTTTCACGTTTTGCAAGGCCTCTTAGAATACTGGATGGAAAGCCAGAAGTACCAAAAGAGTATATTAACTTGTAGCTGAGGGGCTCTGGGAAACTTCCTAGAGGAGGAGGTATTTTTTAAACTGGACCTGAGGCCAGTCCAGGTTTGGTCATTTTATTCTATCTCACATACACACACATATACAGTCACACACACACACACACACACACACACACACACACACACACTCCACACACTCTTCTACATGGACTCAGGGTGGCCCTCAGCCACTGACCAGGCTGGAAGAATGTGTGTACATACTCAAAAGAAAGCTTTTGATTTAGTGCTGGCAACTCTCCAGCCATAGAAGTGTAGGTTCCCAGCACAGTTATTATTTCTTTTTCCACCAGCAGAAAACATCTGTCCTGCGAAAATTATATTCACTAAGAGACCATGGCATACCTGCCAGGAGCCCCACAGCCCTCCCCTTCAAGGCTTCCTGTATCAGAGGCTACAGTTGTGCTCTGATGGGATTACTGTGGACCCCCAAAGGCTTTCAGCACCCTGAGCTAACCAGAAGGACAGAGAGTGTCCTCTGACAGGGCGTCCCTAGGAACCGCTGAAATGGGACTCATGACTCTCATGAACAGAATTTTTATTTCACCTAAATTAACTGCCTCTGGATCTCTTAACTGACACTTATAAATCAACTAAACAGAATTCATTTAACAGAATCCAAAACATGGTCAGAGGAAAGAAGCATAAGAGGTCTAAATTTCAAAGACCCTCATATGTCCCAGCACTGTGCAAGGTTCTCTTTCTCTCACCCTCCTCCTGACAGACTATGACCCTCTTCATACCTTTCTACCATTTGTGGAAGGGGAGGCTATAGGAAATGAGAGAGGCAGCATGTTGTCCTGGAAACAGCTTAGGTTTGGGAGTAATAAATCCAAGGTCACACAGGTAAGCAGGTAAGACTGACATGAGATGCAGGTGTGGAGCTGCAAGATCTGTGTCCTTTGTACCTTATCCTACTAATTCCGCTAGCAGGTAGTCCCAGTTAACTGTAATGTCGGGGCATTGATAGGTGCAGTGGAAAGATAAGAGGCACCCCGATTAGGAAAGGTCTTGCAAGTTCAGACGAGGAGTTTGAGCCTAATCCAGAAGGCACTGGGGAGCCACTGAAGGTTCTTGAGAGGGAGGGAGAGTTTATCAGGTGTGTACTTTGGAGATCCAGGTATGATCCATTATAAAAGATATTCACATGGAATCTAGAGCCCATAAAATCATTTTCAACTCTGAATACCTCATGAGTGCTAGCTTGCAGAGAGGTTCGCAGAGACCAACCTGATCAGCAGATACTCAGTCACCTCTGTGAGGACTGTGAAGAGGCAGCAACCAGCCCACGGTTGCCACTGATGGAGGAGGAAAGGACCAAGCACACATGAATTTGGGGTAGTGCCAATGACGTGCCCATCTCAGAAGCAGGGTATATTCTAGCGCTGCGACATATTTCTCCAAGACGAGGAAAAAAAGTCTTTGGGCCCTAGAATGAGCATGTCATGTGATTTGGAATGTCTTGTTTCCCCTCGGAGACTTGCTTCACTCCTGGATGAACCAGGTGGTCTAAACAGAAGTCATAACCACTCATTTGTTTATTATATGAGTAAGCAGGTGCTGAGCCCCTGTTTAGGGCCAGGCTGGGTGCTGACTATAATGCTATACGAGTCCCTCGTTACTTCTGTCACAGACTGGGGTCTCTCATGGGCAGGAGCCATGCTCGGCTCAGCTTGATGACCTCAATGCATTAGTCATGGCCTCTGCTGTTAGATTCTGGGTCCAAGTCTAAGCTCTCCAATTCACCAGCTGTGCCACTTTGGGCAAGTTACATTATAGTCCCTCACTTCATTTTATCTATAAAGTAGTTTAATAATCAGCCCCTCGGAACATGGTTGCAAGCTACCAAGTCACTCTTTAAAGCACTCAGGGCAGTGTGAGGATGGGCGCACGATAAACAGCTGACCCGGTTACCTATTGACAATGTGAGGTAGAGCTACATACACCTCAACAGAGCTCCTCTAGAGGCCTGGGGAGAGTGTCGCACAGTTCTGGAGGAGGGAAAGGGGAAGGTCAGGACAATCTTACAGGAGAGGTGGCATTTGACCCAGCCTGGCATGAAGGCTGTAACAAAGGGGAGCCCAGGGAAGAGCAATAAGACAGCGGAGGGAGGTGAGTGACAGGTGGGTAGTAGAGTAGATGGGTGCCAGACTATAGACAGCATCACAGAGCAGATGAAGGATACAAGATCAAGTTCATAAATGCACAAGGATACTTCATCAAGAGGCAACGGGATCCATCAAAGGATGGGGACTTAAAAGCACTGACTGGCCTGATCAGATGTGGAGGAGACTCTGGCAGGGAGAGAGTAGACTAGAGGAACCATGGCAGCTGCAGAGAGGCCAGACCCACCAGGAGATAGCAGACAAGGCCAGAAGGGGCAGTGGTAGAGAGAATGGGGAGGAGAAGCTGAGAAGGCACCAGAGGGCTTCACGAGGGTTCTCCCAGCTCCCTTCTGCTCTGACATCCCAGGGTTATGGGATTCCTCCAAGACCCTCCATGCGGCCAAAGCTAGGCAGGACATACACTTCAGGGATCTTGTTCCAGTTATTGGCAGTTCAAAAGGCAAGAAGCCCTGTTCAGGGGGAGGATGGAAGCTCTGCATTGGTTGTGCTATCTCCTCCCATCTTTCTCCTAAGAGTCAAGGGAATTACAGAATTGGAGCCAGGCCTGGCCAAGGATGCGGAGGGGTAGGGGCCATCCTCTAAATCCAAGGGGATCTGCACACCCACAGGGACAGCTCTGTTCTCTCAGCTTCCATCAATCACCCCAGTGGCTTTCCTCCCAGCTTCATGCAGCTGTCTCTGCTATAGACACTCTGCTGCTCCAAGAGGTTTGTCATACTTGGACAGGCTCTGCCATGAAGCACTCTGGGACCTTGATTAGGATGGACCAAGGGGAAGATGAGGGAGGGGGGAACTACACAGATTGGGGCCTGGGCAATAAAATGGGTCAGGGATGATAGTCCTACTGGAAAAGGCCTCCAAAGGAGTCGAGCACAAAGGAGCTGTTGTTTAATGAAACCTTTTTCCTGGCTGGGTGCTTCATCAGTGTCCTCTCGACTCATCACCCCAACAACACAACAAGGGAGCTTTTGTTATTATCTCTTTACCAAGGATAAAATTGAGAATTATGATGTTTAATGATTTGCCTAAATTTACACAGCTACTAAAAGGCAGACGTGGATTCAGACCCAAATTTGTGGGCCCCTGGAACTTAAACATTCACTTATTTATTTATTTATTTATTCACCCAATGAAGATGTGTGGAGGGCCTACTGTGTGCCAAGCACTGTACCAGACACCAGAGCTACAAGTCAGACACATTTCCCACCTTCTAGTGGGAGAAACCAACAAGGTCAAGTTCATAAATGCACAAGATAATTCCAGATGGTGATAAATTGTGAAGCAAATAAAACAGGGTAATGATCTAGAGCAGAAGTTACTAAAATACAGCCCAGGGGCTAATCTCGCCCACAGTCTATCTTGGCATGGAACTGAAAGCTAAGAACAGTTTATACATTTAAAAGGGTTATAAAGAAAACAAAAGAGAATATGCAACAGAGACGGCTTGTATTCCACAAAGCCTGAAATATTTACTATCCAGCCCGGTGCAGACAAAGTTTGCCCACCCCTGGTGAGAGAACACCTGAGGGGACATCCTTGGCAGTAAGTGGTCAGAGAGGGACTCTCTGTGGCGGTGACTTTGAACTGAGACCCAATGATGAAAAAGAACCACCAAGTGAAGAGACCCAGGCAGAGAGAACAGCAAGTGAATGAAAAAGCCCAGGGGTATAAACAACCCCATGGATTCAAGAAACGAAAAGAAGGCCAATGTTTTCCAAGTGCAGATACTGGGTGAGCTCAGGGAGGCAAGCAGGGAACAGATCACACAGAGCTCTCTGGGCCAAAGCTAGGAATATTCTGTCCATTCAACCTTGCGTATGGTGTGGCAAAATCAAAGTAGAATCCAGTAAGCGTTGGGATGGGCAGGGTCTGATCTACATCCATGCACAGTAATAAGAATCTAAGTACAAAGGGCTCTTGAGTTAGGCACAAGGTAGCATAACTCCCAGGCCATGTGGTCACATCGTAGTCAGAGGGGACCGGGGAGATGATCCAGGCTGAACAGGGCTTTAAGAACTTGGCAGGCTGTCAGCACCCTTGCCAAACAAGCTGGGACTCAAAGAAGGCCTTGAGCTCCAACAGGAAATGAAGGGATAAATATGAACAACCAAGAATGAGTGATGATGTGCTTAGAGTGATGGTAAAAACAGTGACTTCTGGAGCATTCAGCCCCCTAGGCCTCACCACTGCACATCGAAAATTGGCACCATGGCCACATGACTTATACTGGCCACCAAGCACCCTTGTCCTCCCTCTCCTAGTAGGACAAGGTTCAGGGAATGGGCAAAGCCAAAGCAGAGAGAGGAGAGCAACAGCGACTCCTTCTGGAAGGAGTTAGTGAGGTGGACACTGGCTAGACTGTGTAGAAAGTGAGCGAGTGTACGTGGTTAACGACTGCTGTGTACGTGGCAGAGGTAACCATGAGAGCACAGTACGGAGGGTTTAACCACACTCAGGGTGTTTCTCTGGCCCTGGGAGTGAGAGGAGGGAACTGTCAATGTGGATCGGTTGTAACAATTTGTACTTTGGCGACAACTTCGTTTAAAATGGCTGTTCTCCTAGGCATGTCCCCAGGCAACATGTGTTCTGTAATTCAATTTTTTAAAAAACAACTTTTTTTTTTTACTTTATTGAAAGAGCAACACGTGTTCCTTTCAGGAAAATCAGAAAATGCAGAGACACCAAAAAGAAGAAAATAAAAAATATTCATCGATCCACTCAGAGAGAGCCGTTGTGAATACCTTGATGGCTGTTTTTCCAGGTTTTCTGTTTGCATATGTAATTTATTAAAAACTACCCTCCAGGTCTCACCAGGTGGTAGACTCAACTGAGGTATGATGAATGGCTGCCCTGCTGACTGATTTGAGGGCTTATACCTGCCTGTCACCAAGGCCTCTAACCAGTCCCTTTTCAAGGTTCTTCCCCACAATATCCTTGGACATTTTAGAGGAAAGGTCCTCCACACACACTCCCAAGACAAGTCAAGCCTTTACCTGTGCCTCTGTCACTGTTTGCCTCCAAGTTACCCTGTGGCTGCCCTGCGGCTCCTCCCAGGCCACAGCCCCATGTTGGCGCATACAGCCGGCTCCCCAGCTCAGACTGCCTTCAAGCTCATCTGCCTTGGACCACTGTAGCTCCCCTGGGGCAACTCCGCTTTGTCACTCCTGACTCTCAACCACTGCCACCTCCCTGAGCCACATAGATATTCCTGCCTCCTCACAGGAGAAAGGCCTTCTTCATCTCCATTCTTCTAATAGGCATCCTTGAGGGAAGGATTCTGCTGGTACCTGGATCAGGCACAAGTAAGAGACCTATCCTATATCCGGAACCTTGACTCTGCCCCTAATATTCTGAGAATGACCCTCTGGTCCCTTCCTCATGTCCCAGGGACCTTACAGCCTTTTCTGTAACCTCATATTCCTCCCACTCCCAGCTCCACCCCTGGCTGACTTCTCCAGACACACTGTAAGCATCAAGTCACCTAAAGGGGAAGAAAGGATGGAGTCACCCACATTCACCTGCCACCAGACTACCTCAATGCTGTCTTGCACGTTAAGAGGGATATAACATACATATATATAACCTTATAACTTTTTTTGAACTTGTTAATATATTGTGGAAATCTTTCTTTATCAATAAGTGTGTTTTTAGATCATGTTTAATGGTTGCATGGCATTCCATTATATACATTTAGTGTAATTTATATAAACAAACCCCTACTATAGACATCTAGATTGTGGCCCACATTTTCTATTTCAGGTAAAATCAAGAAAACTTATTGAGCAGCATTCCATCTTGGCTTCAAGGAAGAGGCAGTATTTCACATGGATCTGAAGGATGACTGAGATTTTACCCAGGAGGGAGGAGAAAGACAGACAAGTGAGCTTGGAGAGTGGTCAGAGCCAAGGTGTGAGAGCAAGGAGGGGCAGGGCTTGCAAAGAACAGAGAGGAGCTGGACTCTGCAGAACAGAGAACAGTGAAAAGGAGAGAGCAATGGAAACAAGTCTAGAAAAATACTCTGAGACCAGATCGTGCAGCAATGCGGCACCATTGATGATGTCGAGGTCAGATATCAAGGGGCAGAATGGAAAATTAAAGAGGAAAATTCAATTTTGAGGGTATAGTCCTTAAATAATTGTTCCTAAAAATAAAATTTTCCCATTATCTCATTATCCTTATGCCAATTATCATTATATGAGCATAGAAAATTATGCCAAGTACATTTTTATGATCTCGATGCTGATCACATTGATTTTGATCTACCATGAGTACTAAAAAATGAAATTCGATACTTTCAATCTACCCAATATTTCAGTGATTGTTTTTCCTCACAAAGAGAAAAGCCATAAATATTCCATGTTTAAGTACACTGACTTTCCTTGTTACCCATGTACCTCAGGGCCTTTGCACCTGCTACTCCCAATGCCTGGAATTGTGTTTCCTCTTCCACTATACCTACCTAACCCCCAAAACATTTTTCAGATTTTATTTCAAACATCGCATTTCTCCAGTCCTCCAAATCTGGGTTAGGTCTCCCTATCCCATGTTCGTGGGGCAATTAGTCTTTCTTTTTAGTATTTATCATAATTAAAATTAAATAATTTAATGGTTCACTCATGCACATGTGTTTAAACTCAAGCAGTCAAAGCCTACATCCTTCCATTTGAACGTAAGCACAAATGGAAGGAATTTGTCCCAAGTGTCTTTGCACATAAAAGATAATTATTAGGTATTTCTCAAGTGAATGAATATCACTCACAATCCAAATATGGTTTAAAATGTTTTGTTGATTCCAAGATGAAAAAATGCTTTTTCTCAGAACTGTCAGGTAAAATTTTTTAAGAACCATCTCTTTTATTTGTATTTGCTTTTTCATAGCCCACTTACTTCTACAAAAGATTTAAAGGAAATTTGCATGAAAGACAATAGAGGAGCCATTAAAGCATAAAAGACAATAGACCTGAGGAGCCATTAAAACTCAAGTGGGTCCAGATTTGATTGACAAAACAACTTAAATACACAATCTTCTTATCATCTCAAACCATGCAGAGAAATTTTCGTGGGATGGGGCTTATCATCCCCAATTAAATGAAGAAACTGAGGCCCAGGAAAGTGAATGAATTTGCCCAATTCACAAAACCAAAAAGTAGAATAAAAAAGTGGGCTCTTCTAGGGAATGAAAACTAGCTAGCCTTCTAGTTTGCTGCTCCCTGCTGCCTCCTGTTGGTGTGAAGAGGAAAGAGTAAGCCTCTCTGGGTTGGCTGAAGAAACCAGCCCTCCTTCCTGCAGTGGGCCAGGGGCACAAAGCAACCTAGCAAGCCTCCCTTCTACTCCCACCCTCCCACCTGGACAGATTCTCAGGATGCCTTATTGTTCTATCTTACAGATGATTATTAATAAAATCCAAGAATTGGAGTGATGGCCTTCAGAGCCCGCGGTGGTTCAGACTGTGTAGTCTCCTCTTTTCAGCCCAGGGTTCATCATCTGCCCTCTGAGTTTTAGGGGCAGCCCTGAAAGATGACCAGAGACAGACAGAGGCCTGATATTTACTGGCTGTGTATCTTCACACCAGGGCTTCACTCCTCTGGCCTCAGTGTTCTTCTCTTCGATAGAATCAGGATATTTGTGGCTTTCCTATGACATTGTGAAATTGAAATAATATTTAGAGTTAGGCACTCAGAAAATGTCTGCTTCCCTTTCTGTTTCTGCTGGCAGCTTCAGCAGTGACTGAAATGTTGATTGCTCTCCTGCCCTGTGCTTTGGCCAGGGCCTTGGGGCCGATTTCCCAGCAGTGAAGTCACTGTGTGCTGAGCCAGGAGGATGAGTAACCGCCTCCCTCTCCAGTTGAACTGTGTCTTATACAGGTGTCTGGGGTGAGGCAGCCCAGGCTCTTCTGCCCAATCCCAAATCAGGCCATTACACCCGGCACGTGCTATGAGCTAACAAAGCAAGCACTGCCAATCATGGCTATAAATCTAGGATGTTTATATAGTCTTTGTGTACCTCTAAACTCCAATAACCCCAAATCCCACAGAACTGGAGAAAACAAGCTACAATTTTTGTTTACTCATCAAAACCGCATTCTTCAGAAGAATGAGGAGCCAAGATGCAGATGTCACTCAGTAAATCATCCAGCAGCAACTGGGGAATGATTGCAATGGGTGAAAAAAATCTGACCAAATAATGAGATGAAGGAAAGAGTAAGGCTTGAAACAAACAAACAAAAAAATCAGCATGGACTGAGCTGGAACTCAGAAGATTCTTTTTCCCTGTGCTATTTGCGAATGTGCTTCTTTGGGGTGGACTTTCAGAGTTATTCACCTTAAAGTTTCATAGGGAGGAGGCCAGGGCTTCATTAACTTCAGGCCCAGGAGGTTATTAAAGCGTACTATCAGTTCAAATCCATGGGACAAATTGTTCTTTCAGTGAAGACAGAGAAAAAACAAAGTTGGTATCCAACTCACAGATGGAACCAACATGGCAGGGATATGAGTGGGCGGGAATTCAGAAAGCTTGCCCCAGACACCTGCTGGCCTAAGGCTGATAGACTCAGAGGTGGCCGCCTCTGAATAGACACAGGTGCCAAGTCCTGCTGGCCCTGCCCGGGCTTGGTTCAGGGCTGGGTGGGTGAAACTTCAGGGGGCTCTTGCTGGAAGGGATGAGGATGTCAGCGGGGAGGGCACTTGGAGAGCACGTCTGGTGAAAATTAATCCCTTCGCTTAAGAAAAGAGTAAACTCAGGCCAAGAATGGAGAAGACCATTGGCACTCTTGCCATTCATTTGATTGATTCTATTCATGCTGAAAGTACAATGCATCACCTCTTGAATTTCATTGTGGTGCCATTTATTCTGAGCTGTTTACTCATAATAGAATCTAAGGGTTGTGAGAGCCTTATCGAATCCTGTGATAGAGATTGTGTGGCTTGTATGATACCAGTCTGCCTCCCATCCACATAGCGGGTGTTGGTACCTAACTACAGGGTTCATTCTGCCCAAACGGCTTTCCCAACCCCTTCTGCTGAGAAGAGCCCCTTGGTTTTCTTTTGAAAAAAAAATATATATATA